>NC_133896.1:159098728-159414255 GCF_964199755.1 Larus michahellis
TATTCTATAATTGTGTTATCTTTAGATAACACCTGTTTCAACTTCTTGTTTCTAGCTGGTCTAAGAAAGTGCCACCTTCTGTGGGAAACAACACATGTTACACCGGAAAACTGGATGGTGGATTTGTTTTCAGTCAACAGCTACAGAGATTCCAGTTCATGAGGCTATGTACTATCATCAGTTGAGACAGATAAACGAACTCAGTAAGAAGTCACTAAGGAAGTGTAAATGCAGCTAACACCAAGGCACTGGAAAACTTACAAGGAAGAAACATAATTAAAAATAAACAGGGAATGCAACAAGTGGAAAAACATTATATCATTTGATATGCCATCCTGCACGATCATGACTAGCAGTTCTTAGCAATATATGAAAGAACATATATATACACATCATACGTGTATGTATGTATATAAACTATATGTATACACACATATATATATGTGTCTGTATCATAAAATCATAGGATCATAGAATGGTTTGGGCTGGAAGGGACCTTAAAGATCATCTAGTTCCAACCCCCCTGCCATGGGCAAGGACACCTCCCACTAGACCAGGTTGCTCAAAGCCCCACCCAGCCTGGCCTTGAACACTTCCAGGGATGGGGCATCCACAGCTTCTCTGGGGAACCTGTTCCAGTGCCTCACCACCCTCACAGTAAAGAATTGCTTCCTAATATCTCATCTAAATCTCCCCTCTTTCAGCTTAAAGCCATTATCCCTCACCCTATCACTACATACCCTTGTAAAAAGTCCCTCCCCATCTTTCCTGTAGGTCCCCTTTAGGTACTGGCAGGCTGCTGTAAGGTCTCCCTGGAGCCTTCTCTTCTCTAGGCTGAACAACCCCAACTCTCTCAGCCTGTCTTCACAGGAGAGGTGCTCCGGCCCTCTGATCATCTTTGTGGCCCTCCTCTGGACTTGCTCCAACAGGTCCATGTCCTTCTTATGGTGGGGACCTCAGGCCTGAACACAGTACTCCAGGTGGGGTCTCACAAGAGTAGAGAAGAGGGGCAGAATCACGTCCCTTGACCTGTTGGCCATGCTTCTTTTGATGCAGCCCAGGATATGGTTGGCTTTCTGGGCTACAAGTGCACATTGCCGGGTCATGTTTAGTTTCTCATCAGCCAACAACCCCAAGTCCTTCTCCTCAGGGCTGCTCTCAATCCATTGTCTGCTCAACCTGAATTTGAGTTTGGGATTGCCTCAGCCCACGTGCAAAAATCTTGCATTTGGCCTTGTCGAACTTCATGAGGTTCACATGGGCCCACCTGTCAAGCCTGTCCATTCCATCCGAGTCCCTCTGAATGGAATCCCTTCCCTCTCGTGTGTTGACCGCACCACACAGCTTGGTGTCGTCAGCAAACTTGCTGAGGGTGCACTCAATCCCACTGTCCGTGTTGCCGACAAAGATATTAAACAACACCAGTCCCAATACCAACCTCTGAGGAATATCACTCGTCACTGGTCTACACTTGGACATTGAGCCATTGACTGTAACCATGCAGACAATTCCTTATCCACCGAGTGGTCCATCCATCAAATTCATGTCTCTCCAATTTAGAGACACGGATGTCATGCAGGACAGTGTCAAATGCTTTGCACAAGTCTAAGCAGATGACATCAGTTGCTCTTCCCTTATCCACCAATATTGTAACCACATCACAGAGGGCCACTACATCTATCAGGCACAGTTTTCCCCTAGTGAACCCAGATTGGCTGTCACCGATCCTCTCCATATTTTAGTATAACTAAGAAATCAAGAAGAAAACAGTGTCACAGCAACTACTACATAAATAATACACAAGGATTTTCACCTACCTGAAGGCTTTTCATTATTGCAGTTAAGAAGATTGGGATTTGCCCAGTGCATCAAAAGCAGCTTCACAAGGTTGGTCTAAAATGGGTAAAAACAGTGGTGTTTGAAATGGCAGAAGTAGGACAGAAGCAGTATACCTGTCATTCAGTTTATTCATGCCTTCCTGCACTATCTGAAATCATATGATAAACCATAAAAAATACCTCCAAAACACCACCTTCTGCAGCTACTACACACATTGCTATAAATCACACAAGGCAAAAAAAATATAGTTCCTGTACAATTTCAGTGTACTCTCAGCATAACTGCACCCCCAAAGTCTCCCTTCATCCTTACACGTGTAAACAAATCTGCATCAGTATGGGAAAAAACCTAACACTCCATCACTACCTGTCATGACTTAGATCACAAATATTTCTTTATGCTTCACTAATTCAAGAACTGTGTACCATCACTGCCAAAGGGATATGACTCAGAGCCATCACGGTAGTAAATCTGTTCTCTGTCAGTAGTAGAAATTGGAGCATTTATTTTATGTTTACCAAATCCATTTAACACATTAGTAATGGTAGCAATTATAGTGTAGTAGAGTAGGGTAGAATATTATATAATGAAAAAATCTAAAACATATTTTTCAGTTCCTGTAAGACTGCTGCAAGCAACTGTTTTTAGCAAGCTCTTCTATTGCTGCACCAAAGTCTCTAGAGACAGTGCCCCATCAAAGGCTGTAGTATGTCTACCCTGATAAATTGGTTGGTTAGAAAGGGGTAAGAAAGTGAATAAGGGGCAAAAAATACATTTAGAATGTGAATATAGAGCTCAAGTAAATGAGAGAACTGTTTGCACTTTTGGATACATGCTAAAACAAATAGAATTTATAATGTAAATTTAACCAACAGGGGAGGCCAGGATGAGCACAGGGGAAAAAAAGCAGTGCAGAAAAGAAAGGATTCTTCCGAGCAGAAGAGAGCTACAGATAAATGGGACCTGAATTGGAAGGCACCTAAGGGAAAGGATAGTAATTTGGCAATAAAATAAACAATAAATAAATAAATAAATAAATAAAGGCTAAAAAGGAAGGAAATCAGTGCAATAAAAATAATGAAATTCAATATGGATTCAGTACACAGGAGGCAACTTACTACAAAATACCACGATAAGGAAGAATCAATTAAATGCAAAAAAAAAAAACCCCAAAACTTCTAATCACAGAAAAACAGGAAAATATTGTGGCAAATTTCCATACAAATAAAAAGATCTTGCTATCCTCAGCTTTCTAATGCTGACTTTCCATTCTAACAGTAACAGCAAAAAATTCAGCAAACTGTGGAAGCAGGGAGGAAGCCATAACAGCTTTATTGCCCAATTCAATTAGCCCTGATTTCAACTGAGAACCCTCAACACATACATCTATGTTTTTCATTATGAAAAAATGGAGAATGCTTAGTTATTGAGCTGACTAAATCATCAGCAGTTGCATAATCTCGTTAACAGCCATTCTGAAAAGTGGTAGTGATTCTATCAAAGGAGGGGGTGTTTAAATGCACTTTCAGTTTAGGAACAAAACACAGCTTTTTGAGTTACCAAAGTTCTGGATTTATGCCACAAGAAGTCCCTTCCATGCTGCAATGTCAATGCTTCCTGCTGAAAAAGAAATGACTCCTGCTGGAAATCCTTGATGAACATCACCAAGACTAAGGTATTCAGGTCACTGCTAATTTCAATTACCTGCTTGTGGGTACACGGAACTGTCTGTGTTAGTTTTAACCTCATTCACTTATGTTTTAGAAGGAGTATTTTAAAATCTAACTGCCAGATCATCAGAACTGTGCCTAACAGTAGAAATATTTGTAGAATAATTATAGAAAATTACTACTATCCAAAGCTGTTTCAATGCAGAGTTACAAATGCAGTAGGTATGACTATTTTAAGAGAAATTGCAATATCTAATGAAATATGGTAGACCCTAAGAATAAAATGACAATATATATTTTGATTCTTATTTTCCAGTGTTGTCTTTGCCAATTCATACAAACAAAAAATCCAGAAGCTTTTTCATCAAGCCAGAAGCTGCTTGCCCTCATTTTCAAATGCCTTCATAGACCCTTCATGCTTTACCATTCCCAGTCATTCAGCATTCAGACTCCAGTTCCCACCTCACATCAGTCTCTGATACTTTTTCAAATACCCATTTCTGTGCCTTTTCTAGGCTGCACCTTGTACTAGTAAGGAAGTCTTCAAAATAGTTGCAAAACTGCATTGTAAACCTCCATTTACAGTTTGCTCTGATGTGATACTTTCCAAACAGAAAAACAGGTAAGGCGCTGCCATGCCACCATGCAGGTGGATTGAAAAATGGCTCAATGGCTGGGGCCAGAGGATGGTGATCAGTGGCAAGAAATCTAGGTGGAGGTCAGTAACCAGTGGTGTACCCAAGGGATCAGTATCAGATCCAATCCTGTTCAACATCTTCAAGAATGATCCGGATGATGGGGTACAGTGCACCCTCAGCGAGTTTGCGGATGACACCAAACTGGGAGGAGTGGCTGGTATGCCAGAGGGTTGTGCTACCACACAAAGGAACCTTGACAGGCTGGAGAAGTGGGCTGACAGGAACCTCATGAAGTTCAACAAGAACTGCAAAGTCCTGCACCTGGGGAGGAACAACTCCAGGCACCAGTACATGCTGGGGGCTGCCTGGAAGGAAAGGAGCTTTGCAAAAAAGGACCTGGGTGTTCTGGTAGATGCCAAGTTGAACATAAGCCAGCAACGTGCTTTGCCACAAAGAAGGTCAATAGTATTCTGAGATGCAATAGGAGGAGAGATGCCAGCAGGTCAAGAGAGGAGATCTAAATGCTGGTGAGGCCACATCTGTGGTATCATGCAGAGTTCTGGGCTCCTCAGTACAAAAGAGACATGGATCCACTGGAGAGCAAAAGGCCACTAAGATGATTAAGGGGCTGGAGCACCTCACATATGAGGAAAGGCTGAGAGAGCTGGGACTCTTCAACCTGGAGAAGAGAATGCTCAGGGGAATCTCATCCATGTGTGTAAATACCTGAAGGGAGGGTGCAAAGAAGACAGAGCCAGGCTCTTTTCAGTGGTACCCAGTAACAGGACCAGAGGCAATGGGCACAAGCTGAAACACAGGATGTTCCATCGGATCAGGAAACACTTTTATAAAGTGAGGGTGACCTAGCACTGGCACAGGTTGCCCAGTGAGGTTTTGGATTCTCCATCCTTGGAGACATTCAAAAGCCATTTGGACATGATCCTGGGCAGCCTGCTTTAGGTGGGCCTGCGTGCCCAGGGGAGCTGGACTAGATGACCTCCAGAGATCCCTTCAAACCTCAAACATTCTGTGATTCTGTGTAATGTGGAAAAAGGTCACCTATGGCTTTTACAAAAAAGACCACTTTTTCTCCATCAGAATCAATCAAGACAGAATGCATGATCAGATGTGCAGGCAGACCACCACAATTACACTAAAAGAGCTATGGGTTTTTTTCCAAAATAGCAAGTGGGAAAAAAAACAGCCTGCCTACAGTGAACCTGAGTGTTAGTCCTCAGAGAAAATATTACAAAGAAATGAAGTGCAATTCACATTAACAGGAACAACACTTATGATCTAAGGTGCTAGAAAAACATGCATAGATGAACAGACAAAACACTGACTGGACATGGCTGCATGGCAGCACTAGAGTTGAACTGTTCTTTAAACCTAATGAAATACGTAGTGCAACAATGAAAATGGAAAGCTACAAGGGAAAAAAAAAAAGCAGAATAAATAAATTTACTGCAATAGGCACATTATAAAGCCTTCAAATACAATTTCCCCCTGCCAAAAAATGGGCCAAGTTTTACCACACATTAAATGTTACCTAAGAAAGCCCAATGCTCAGTTTCATAAACCACAGGCTTAGGAGTACCAGTGTTGGCCAGCTGACAGACCGTGAGGCTTGTTGCCAGAGATAAGTAACTGCAGTGACAGGGTAGGAAATATGGGGCATGAATGAGTGATAGAGATTCATCAAAAATCTCCCTACGCATTTGAGGCTGCAAAAGCAGCTCCAACCCCTCTCAAGTCATGTTAGTTTTACTGCTAGTGAATTAGCTGGTGGGCAGAATCAGTGCTCCCGAAAAGTGCCTTCCCCTCCTGTAGGGTCAGATATTTTCCTCTGAATGCTGCGCTGAATGCTAGATCTGTGCCAGCAACTGCAAAGGATAAGCTGCTGGCTCTGGCTGAGCTTTGAACTCTTGAGTTGTTATCCAAGTCACAGTGCCGCTACCTCAAATCATTTATTCCTTTTTCTTTACCATTGGAGAGATACCTGCTTAAGTTGTAAATTCAGAAATCTGGAGGTTTTATGCAAATGTCCTGATGCGCTACTTTGCACCACAATGAATATGCATCATGCAATTTGCACATACTCCCAGCAGTAAATTCCTTCAGTCCTCCACTTTTCTTCCCTGTCAAAATCAACATTTCTCCATTCCTCTCTTTCTGTTTCAAAGCTGCACATTTCCGACCATCCGAAGTGACCTGGTTCACCATCCATCTTTTATTCACACACCCCCATCCTTTCTTAATCCTCAGGCCCTTCTTTCTCTGCTGTATGAGATTTTCAGCTCCTTACATGTACCTCCCCAACTTGTTTTCTTCTACCTTTTTATTGGTGCTCTTCTCCCTTTTTTGGGGCAATGTTATTTCACAGAAACATAGAATCATAGAATGGTTTGGGTTGGAAGGGACCTTAAAGATCATCTAGTTCCAACCCCCTGCCATGGGCAGGGACACCTCCCACTAGACCAGGCTGCTCAAAGCCCCATCCAGCCTGGCCTTCAACACTTCCAGGGATGGGGCATCCACAACTTCTCTGGGCAACCTGTTCCAGTGCCTCACCACCCTCACAGGAAAGAATTTCTTCCTGATGTCTAATCTAAATCTACCCTCTTTCAGTTTAAAACTGTTACCCCTCATCTTATTGCTACACTCCCTGGTAAAGAGTCCCTCCCCATCTCTCCTGTAGGCCCCCTTTAGGTATTGGCAGGCTGATGTAGGGTCTCTGTGGGGCCTTCTCTTCTGCAGGCTGAACAACCCCAACTCTCTCAGCCTGTCCTCACAGGAGAGGTGCTCCAGTCCTCTGATCATCTTTGTGGCCCTCCTCTGGACCCATTACAATAAGTCCATGTCCTTCCTGTGCTGAGGACTCCAAAGCTGGACACAGTTCTCCATGTGGGGTCCCATGAGTGCAGAGTAGAGGGGCGGAATCACCTTCACGTGGATGAGGATTAGGCAGGGGATGAATTCCATGGGCTGAGAATATTCCTATGTCTGTTTAGAAAGTTGTCAAAACTTAGACAAGTTTCAAACTGAAAAACTCATAGCCACCAGATGCTTACAAAACAGTTTTTAGATTATAATGGATAAATCAAAGAACCCACCTTTGTTAGTATGGTCCATTGTAGGCCTAAATGTTAGTCTAACCAGTAGGAATGACTGTTTTTAAACATCCGTTTGGATGTTTTGTTTAAACATCCATTTGGATGTTTAAAAGATTTGCAATAAGAACACATAAATCAGGGAAGTAGTTTCAATTTTTATTACTATTATTATTATCATTACTAAGATTCTGTCATAGAAGTGCTGTAACTTCATGCTAGCCATATATTCAGCAGATGGAATAAATAAGATCAGATAAGTCATCGAGTGAAAAACTGCTTAGAATAGCACTGGAGACACATATTTAACTAATGGAATGAGGTGATAATCAGCACTTCACTAAGCATCGAGGACATTAAGAAGAAAAGTGCAGGTTAGTGACCTGTATTCACTTAAGCTACTGTGGAATGAAACAAACAAAAGTAAATCCCAAAACAAAGACTCCCAACATTTGGGAGTAAGGTAATTATTAAACTATTAGAGTTACTGTGAATTCACTTCTGAAGATCATATATTTGTTCCCCAAGACTGAGTGTCCCTTAAAACCAAAGTCTCATATGTAAACCTCTAAATAAGAGCAATATCATTCAGAAGGTAAACAGTGTTTTCTTTGTGATTGCAGATCTGATCCATAGTACTGCTCTAGACACAGGAAATGATGTCTGAAACTCATTACGGATCTCCCTTCTTAATACAATATAAATGAGGAAGATATTTTTTCTATTTGACTGCAGAAAAAAGGGGACCATAACCACCTGTGGTCAGCAAAGTGGAACGGAGTAGAAAAAGTAGGTTGCGGGAATAAGACTAGCAGCAGGGTAGAAAGAGTGGAGGGGAAAAAATAGAACAGAGCATGGATAAAATGATGGGCTTTGGAACTAACAGCATGAAATAAATGAAGTAAAGGGGAAGAAGAGAGATGTGGCAAGGAGCCAGGATGCAGGTAGAGACAGAGTAAGCAGAAAAAGAAAACCAAGGAAGAAAGTGACATGGTGACGAAAAAACACTGAGATTGGACAAGGAAGATTAGGACTGTCCGCAAGTGGGAAAAAGGAATAGGTATAACAGAAGGGCAGGAAGGTTGGCATGAAGCCAAAGCAGAGAAAAGAGAAAGCCTGGCTGAGAACCAGGGAGAGGAGGAGGGACAGAATCTGGCTGTGCAAGGAAATTAGGATTAGAATAAAACACGTATGGAAAGGACATGATGCCAGGCAAATGAATGGGACAATAAAGCAACAGCGTAAAGACAAGAACGGAACAGATTGGAGGCAATGGGACAAATAAGGTTACGTGTGGGAGGAATGAACTGTAAAGATTCTGTTCATACACAGACCTTGGAATGGAACCCAGGTTCCCTAAGTGTCACCACTACCTTTCTGCAGTCAGCATGTTTAACCTATATGGGCTAAGAGTATTCCTTTTAAACCTCTGGAATACTTCAAGTAAAGAAGGACAAGCTAATACTGTTTTCAGCTATCTAAGCAAGTGACAAAGGTTACTTAAAAGGTTTTCTATGGTTGAAATAAAGACTTCAGCAGTCTTTACTTCAAGACTGATAACCTACATTTCTGTTTTTCAGTCCACTGGGAAATTAAGAGAAAAAAATAAAATAAATTGTGGAAAAATATTATGTGATCTTGTGATTAAAGATGCTTGTAAGCTATGTTCCTACAGGTTCTATATCAATACTACAGAGAGGATCATAAATCTGGCACTTCTCAAAGTTTGTACCTGAACAGTTGTATTAGACTTCTTTTTCATATACACCTCTTGTATATAAGAGAAAGTTACTATAGGTGGTATTTCAAGGAAAATGAAATTTATATTGATCACTGAGATCCTGCAATAACCAAGTATTTAATGTAGTGCACATTTCAGCTTTAAAAACATACATGTAATCACTGAGAATTCTATAATAATTTTGTAAATTGAGGTTACCCCTAGTCTGTATATGAAGCTCAAACTTGTAAATCTATTTTCTTATAATTTGTTATTGTGTGAATCTAGCTTTTCTTGCCTTAGTGTTCTGTACCCACAATTAGTATTTGAATCATTTATAGAAACCTTCTGAATATATTGAGATTGAAAGAAAGATATCACAGGCAGAAATCCCAAAGTGGTCTCTCTGCTTGAGGAAAATGAGTGTAATTTGATCTGAAGGGAAATGGTGCTCATGCACCTGAGTACAATCACACATGCCAAAGACGAACAAAAAGACTAAAGAAAAGAGGGTGAGATATGTCTGGATAAAACATTCTCTAGAGGATTTTCTGACCATAAATGAAAGATTCCAACTGCTTGTCAGGGAAAATATGTATTCCCTGAGTGACTATACTCGATTCTTTTTGAAATACTGAATAAGCAGCCCCTTCTTTAGGCTCTTCTCATTGAAAACATTTGTAGAATATGTTTGCAGAAGTCCAGAAACTGCATTCAATGGCCAAACTTGAATGAGATTAAATATCACTTCCTACAATGAGTTCAGATATCCCATCTACATTGAATCATATTCTAATGATGGATGTGGATCTTACTTCTATTTTGAGGTTAATATGCATTTGAAGAAAAGAAAATGAAACTACAGTTCAGAGTTGAGTCAAATGACTAATCTGTTTTGGTAATGATGAGCAAATTAAATCACATAGCAAGAGGGTGTGTTCTCTCAGACTTCCGCAAGCAGCACAGAGTCCCTTCTATGATCGGAAAGAAATGCTGTGTTTCAATGAATTAACTAGACAGAGGGGTACAATTCAGTCCAGACAAACAAGCCAAACAAATGTGTGTTAAGGGAGAATATACTGACAGAATGGCAATTTCACACATAAATTTTAAAAATTACATAGGATGTATATAACATGCTAAGAAACACGAGGTAGGCATCTGAACTCTCTAAACAAATTCAATTTATTTGGGATATTTCCAATGTATTGATGTGAAGAAACGCTTGCTACTGCAGGAGTTACTCTTGGAGAGGTACAGTCAGCAGTTTAATGATTCTCTTATCCTTTTTTCTGACATCATGAAACTGTTAAACCTCAAAGCCAGAGGCTAAATCTGTCTCACTAAGTAAGAGAGTGCAATGGAGCAAGCTTAAGTATCCCTTATAATCCACACTGCTTAAGTGTTAGCTCTGCCCCCGACTCTACTTTGGACCACTCCAACCAGCTCTCTACAAACAAGACTAATCTCCTATAAAGGAAACTAGCTCTAAACAATATGAATGTGAGCCAGACTGTTGCCTGGCTTAATCCCTAGCCTTCTTTTATTTAGCAATTTAACAGTTTAGACACAGGCAGCATCCCCCAAGGATGAAATTTTGGGAGAGGTAGTGTTTAAGCTACTGGGGAGTCAGCTCTGACCTGCATGCCTACGATAGCTGGTTTGAAAGGTGACATTTCTGTGATAAACAACAAAGAAACAGCTTGTGCCTGGGAAATGTGCCAAAGTACCCAAGGCAAACGTCAGAGCTGCAGCCTATTCCCACCACAGGGAGAGAGCGTGTGTGCTCTCCTGATCACAGCAGCCTGGAAGATGTCCAACGGGGACAGCACTACCAATGCCAGATTACTAGCTGTTCACAAAGTGATTGCCGTGCTAAATTCAAATTAGGGGGCCAGCCTGAGAAATACAAGACACCCTTCTGCAGTTGGTATCAGTGCCAGCACGGGCAGTGTTGTACCTAAGTGACAATGTGTGCCCCACTCCGGTGTGCACAGGCAGCAGACACATGCACCAGCACTCCCCATGCTGTACATGAATGAGACAAGGGAGTTCAAACTGCCATCAATAGCAGTGTTAATAATGTATATGTCCAAAAGGCCCTGTTAAATTTATGTAGGCAACCTTGGCATATTCTAATTTCTTGAGGCTTGTTTTGCTGCCCTCATAATCTTATTTTGAAGAGCTTTTTGTGTGTCACTGATGCAGATTTGCACGTGTGTCGAAGAGGTTATGATATTCCATCATTTTATTAAGGTAAAATTATTAAGGTAAACAACTCTGACCTTAATACCTCAATAATATCTAATTTTGGTATAATGTTAGAATCTCAATGTGCATTAAAAATAAAAACTTGCTTTTAGCCGTAATAGTTACGGGGGTGAAAATGACAGTAGTCCTAGAAATTCAGAATAACCTTCCTTAAGAATATGCCTATTTTTTAACGCTATTACCATTATTTTTTAATGTTTGCAGCTGATAGTATTTCAGTTAATAGGCTGTTGCACTCATTGGTAACCTAATCTGTTCCCGCAAAGCAGAGCCTCATGTTACGGAGAGACTGGCTTTTAGGCAGTAGCCTCAGTTGCCTTATTCTGTACTCAGTACTGTCCTGTACTCAAACTCACTAGTAATATCCTGTACTCCTATGCAAGAAAGATGTTCTACTCTGGATCTACACACTCTGGCACTAATAGGACAATTCATTTATCATTTATCCATGCTCTTTTTCAATATTTGGACTAATATCGTTATAGCATATTTTAGAATGGTAAATTTATCCATGAGACTGCTTTTCTTTACAAATATACGTAAAGACCAGTACAGATTATCTTTTTTAACATCGGATAATACATACTGGCTCTTAAAACTCTTCGTTATTCCCTGTTTGGAAACAATGCAACAACTTACTGCTATGTTTTGCTTTTGATAAGATAGGTATGGTTGTAATTATTTAACTCTACTCCCTCTGTGAAGCATTACACTGTCTAAGAGTATGTAAGGCATCAATTCCATGTGTCCCTTCATGATGACTGGGGAGACCCAGCACATCCAGTGGGCAGCTGACACATCCTTTGGCCCCTTTGCCCCACACTTTGGTCTGGATTCCTCCTGTAAAATTTTAAAATGTTCAAGTTAGGCTTCTAACATATGCTAGGTGCCCATAACTTCTATCGTCAGGGAGGGTCAGACCTCTAAGTAATGATTCATCCCACCTACTTTATATGCACCTCCTCGGTTTGTCTGAATTGCACTCTAGAGGTGATTCCTCGCATAAGACAAGACAAAGCTTTGACTTTGTACTTAAGAATCCCATCCTAAATAAAACCGGTTTTGCCATTATCGAGGCATCTCTACAAGCCAGGTTTTGATTATACGGTGTGAGTGTGACGTCTTTCACATGCTTAGCTCACTCAGGATAATGTATCTTTGCTCCAATGATTTCTCATACAATTTACTGTGAAAGTAGGAGCAATAAGCTTTTTGCAATCCACCTACTTACATTGTGTATTAATTTACAACTTGAGATTTGTGACAGGAAGCTTGCAGCACCTTTATTCTTTACTCGCTTCCTCTTGTACAAATGCAAATTAAATTTTCTCACCATAAATTTTAAACTTCAGTGGATTCTTCTTTTTTTTTTTCCATGTAAAGTAAATTAGTACCATCTCTATTATTGTTATGGTCTTACAAATAGCGAAATACGAGTTTGTGTTTTTTTAATTTTGTATATTTTGTGTTGATTTTCATTTTTTGTATTTTATGTATTTGCAAACATAAAACTGTATATACATAGTGTTCAGGTCCTTCAACTGAGTCTGGATGTCACTCTAAAACAGTGTAACAATTTCTTCAAAAGAATATCAACATTCAAATTTTTTCATAAGGTCATAGGCAAATTGTATGTATGTAAGGTCTATAACATAAAATAGTTCAAAAACTAAACATGTAATTTGTATAACTAATTCAATTGCATTTTATTAAGGTAAGTAGCTAATCCAGATGAAAAATATATCTGAATTATTATGAATTTTGTAGATATTTTATAAACAGAAAAAACTATCAGTCCTTATGACTCATGGAATATAATATTAATTATATATTGGATGGGGTTTGGCTGCAGGTCTAGCAGCAGTGCTAATGAACAAGTAAACATCAGTGGTTTAGAAAAGGTTTTTTGAAACTTCTGTAACCAGTCATTAAAGGATCATTGCTTACTAGACAAGCTACGAGACAAGAAAAGGCTATTTTTGTGTTCAGATACATTCCTGGAAGGAAAAAAAAAACAAACCAACTCTGAAGAATTGAAAAGAACATCACACTAAAACCAAATAGATTTTTTACAGTCTTCTACTAGAACATACAGAATTATCACTATAGCAAGCTCTTCAAGTGAGATGTTAAAAAAAAAAACCTGCTACAAATATGTGTTAGAAGAGGGTGAAACCATAAGGGATGGAGTTCAGAATTTATATTAATGACTTTCTCAGGAAACATTAATATTTTTTGGCTAAACAAATAACCTCATAAAATTTTCCTCATAAATATGTTTTAATTTAAAACAGACAATTCAAATCATGTCTTGACTAAGGTTATTCCCATTCTGCCATACTACTTTTACCCCAAAAGAGTAACAATGCTCATATTTCTCTATAATTAATTACTCAAAATGGAATTGTAAATATGATATGCACATGAATTCATACTAAGGCTAAAAGATGTTTCAAAATTATCATCATAGAATCACAGGGTTGGCAGGGACCTCTAAAGATCACCTAGTCCAACCCCCCTGCCAGAGCAGGGTCACCTACAGCAGGTTGCACAGGAACGCGTCCAGGCGGCTTTTGAACGTCTCCAGAGACAGAGACTCCACCACCTCTCTGGGCAGCCTGTTCCAGTGCTCTGCCACCCTCAAAGTAAAGAAGTTCCTCCTCATGTTTAGGTGGAACTTCCTATGTTTGAGTTTGTGCCCATTACCTCTTGTCCTGTCCCCGGGCACCACGGAAAAGAGCCTGGCCCCATCCTCCTGACATATATGACAGTCTGACAGGTGAATTGCAATATAAATGCATAAGTACTTGAATTACATCTGTCTACCCATATACATGTCTTTTTTACTTTTAATTAGACATTTTGGCATGCTTAGAATCTACTCCTTAAATCTTAAAATGCAGATCACCTGTAGTGAAAGACTAAAAAAAAACAACAACCCAAAGAAAAAAAGAAAATTCCTCCGAAAAAGCAATCTTGGCTTCATATTCAGATCACTAAGGGTATAGTAAAACCAGCTGCATCCCACCACTTTTATCTCAGCACCTTCACCTTTGAATTCACAGGTTTACTCACATGAATACCAAAAATCAACTGAGATACCAGAAACAGGCATGAACAAAAATCTTAATTCTTCTCAATCATGGGCTAGAGATTTAGATAAATGAACAGGATTGTCTCCACTGAGATCAGAAACAGAATTTAGATTATCTAATTATGGAGTTCATACTCCAGCAGAAATCTATGAGGATTTTTTATTTATATTTATTAGAAAATAAAAAAAAGAAAACTAAACAGAGTCCTGTTTAGGATCAACAACTTTTTGCCACTCCGACTATGTTTAAAAGCATTGTTGATGGCAATAGAAATGGGCATTACAAGATAGCAAAGTACTAAAGAAACAGGGGAATGGCTTGAGAGCTACAATCCATAGCATTTTCTGAGTAACTCAGTACACCTAAATCCACAGCGTCAGGAAAGATATCCCTGCCATCAGCAGGAATCTGAATGGAAAAGAGCAATTTGTATTCAGGGGAACACTGGGAAGTTCAGTCTTGTGTCTGTGGCAAAGAAGGTCCAGCCTCTCCTAGTAGAAGACAAGGATAGGAAGGGACAGGTTTTCCAGGAGCTGCAGCAGAGACCTGACAGGAGAAAGGGACAGAAGATGGGAGGCTGAGCTAGGATGCATCAGAGAGGTTTTTGGAAGGTAGCTGTGGGTAAGTGGTGATTTGTGAGCCATGAGGTGGGTCAGTGGGAGCTGTGGGGAGCTGTCCTGAAGTGGTCCATACAAAGGCGCACTGAGCATGTCCTGGGAGAATGGGGATGAAGGAGAAGTGAAAAGGTGGGATGTTAAAGAGTCACAAGTCACGTGCAGGCACAGCCTCCAAATCCCAAACCCAGGGCACCCTTCCACAGTTCAATGACTGGAAAAATTTGAATGCAACTACTCCATTAGTGAATCCTGGACATTCATTCACAGAGATATATGCAGCAAAAAAGTTAGCTAAAAATAAGAGTTTGACATCAGAATATAAGAAAATAACAGATGCAAGTGCTTATTTTGGCACACTTTCCAACTTCAGTGCAAATTTATTTTTTGCTGGAGAAAAACTGCTATTGATGTAGATTGATTTTAATGAGTTGTATTGGATTGATAGCTGTACAATGTTTATTCTGAAATGATCTCTGTCATTTGAGATGCCGCCTATAGTACAGAAATGTGTAAGCTTTTCATATAAAGACAGAATAGTCTCCCTGACGAGAAGCAGGTGAAAAAAAAATCATGCTTTACCTGTCCATACTTTGCAGCTAAATGTAGGGGTGTCCAGTACTGATTATCCGCTACATTGAGATCAGCTCCATGATCCAGCATCAGAGATGCAACATTCTTGTATCCATTAGCGCAGGCCACGTGCAGCTGCAATATAAAAGTGTCTTGTTAGTTTAAAGAACTCAGAAAAACCCATGACCTGCTACAGCATATCTTTGCTGTGCCACAGACCTAACAGGCTAAATCAAGATAATAACAAATACAAAATACACATGCAATAACAATGGACTAGAAAACCACCGCAGAATCTTTTTTAGCGTTTATAAACAAAACCCACCAAAAAAATAAGAATGTTAGCTTATTGACATCTATTTAAACAATGTAGCATCACTAGATATTTTTCATACAATTTCAAGCAGACATCCTTTCAAACACGTTCACAAACTTCACGAGCTCAGGTAGATTCATACATTTGAGCAGAGTGTGGCCTAGACCTAGCTTTCTTCTATGGCAGTTGAAATATCCCAGATGTAAGCTGACACTACTTTACTCCGAAATGACTTCGTTAACACATAATGAAACCAAGGACATTGAGTTTGCAGCACAAAACCAGTCACAAAAAACCATACGTTTTCGATTTTGAAGCACAGCGATTTTATTTCCTATACTTGCATTGTTTGCCTAGATACTTAATTATTTGGAGCGGTATTTGTTTTAATAATTTTAGTTGATTGTCCGTATCAGTAAACTTCATTTCAGAGTCAAAGGAGAACAGAGAGACAGGGGAAAATGTGGTAACAGAATGAGAGAAACTCAGGTCAGCAGGAACCTCAGGAGGTCACGTAGTGCAACTACCTGCTAAAGCAGGGACCACTTCAAAGGTAGCTGTGTTTGCTTGTCATTTTGAATAGCAAATATACTATGAGTGCTAAGGCACTGAAAACTGTAGTGGCAAGAAGGGGAATGAGGAAACTCAAAAATATCTTTGTTAATGGCTGATTTGAGAAACTGGACATTAACTTTTGCAATAAAATACTACTTCAGGCTATATATGCGTTCAGCATTTATATCAGCAATTAATTCCATTGTAAATGGTATTTATAGAATGAGATTGAAAAAAATACAGATTTTATTTTATATTAAATTAATATAATATAAAATAAGCATAAGAGCAATATAAAACCAATATAATATCAAACAGGACTTGTCAAAAGAGAAAGAGACGAGGTGATAATAGAAAAAGATAAAGTAGGGCAATACAAATTATTTGCTCTGGTAATAATCAAGTGAAAGAGGAAAATTGCAATAAATGACCCTACATAAGTGAAAAATTGTCACTTGGGGGTTTTGGTGGAAATTGTTTCTTAAGTCTGGTGAATAACTCTCCTGAGGCACTTACTTCATATGACCAGACTGATCCAGGTTACAGTTTAGGGGTGTTGTTTTTTTTTTCCTCATGGTTTTCTGCTATGATTTCAAACATTCTCTACACTTCTGGAAGTAAAGGGGACAAAATTTGCATTTGGAAACTGGCACGATGTAATTGTTCATCCCTGGTCAGAGGAGGCGATTCTCATGATGGTCAGTAAGAACAAGGCTCAGGAAGAATGCAGAAATGGAGAACAGATTATGGGTGGTAACCTGTATCCCCAAATCATGTAGCCCAACTACATTATTTTTTTCCCTTGAAGCAATGTTAGCCAAAGAGACTATTTTTTTGAGGATTAAATGGATGGCTATGGCAAGGAAAATGTCTTGAAATAAACCTGTTACTTGAACTGTGTAGTTCCAAAGTCACTATAAGCATAGGAGACACCAAAAACAGAGTTCAGGATATTATTTGCCTTATTTGCTACTTCTGGTTCAGCTGCACCTGCAGAGTATGCATAAAGTTTTCTCTATGAACATGCTTGATGCAGAGGGATGAAACACATAGCTCATCAAAAATCTTCCCCGGGAAAGGGGGCAGAATGCCCCTGCCCTGTACAGAACACCAATTCTGTACATTATAAATGTTCTAATTTCAATTGGACAAAAATCGCGAAATTTTCCCATAATTTGACATAACTTCATTCTTTCTGTTTTAACAGAAGAAATTACATTTTCTGTTCAGACATCAATTTGACAAGTGCTATTTTAAAGTAGTTTAAAAGCTCACGAGACAAAGGAAATATTTTATGACTGAAATCTTTCAAAGAAAAATTACTACAGGAGAATTTAGCAGAAAAACTAATTTTGCCACATATCATTCTGTGTCTGCATTGCATGTGCATATATGCATGTGTTATGAATCTATAAGAATGCATGCATTTATATATTTATGGCATCATTTTTTTACATGTTTCATCTTAAACTACACATGGACTTAGATATATTCATTCTATCAAGAGAAAACAAATCTCATTTCCTACTTACAACTGAGATATTTGTTGTTTTCTCTGTACAGATAGATGTAGAGCAACACAAAACTTTTCCCAGCACCCTTTGATACCCATACAGCTTTCACAGACTGGCTGACTCCACACCCATGAATAGAGACAGAGCGGTTTTAAGAAATTCCGGATTTCCCACCAGTTTGTCAGACAAAAGTTTCACATAATAGAAATCTCAGACAAAAGCAAAATGATCCACTCTGTAGCTACTTGTTGCAAGAATATGAAAGAAGTTCAAAAAATCAAAGTTCAACATAAAAACTATTCACGCAAAAAAAATGTCCCCTTTCTCAACATCCCACAAAGCAAACAACAAAAAACAAACCATCCAAAATGTTTTTCTCCTAGTATTTGCAGCACCGTTAAGCACATTTCAGACATGCATTTCAACTACTCCGGCTAACTACAGAAAAGGTTTTACACAGTGATAGTTAGCTAAGTTCGTAACTCAGTTTAACTCAGCCAATTCAGACTAACGTAGCAATAAGAATAAAGTACAATTGAAACAACTTTGCATTACACCGTGATATAGCAGCTTAGCTATGCATCAGAATGTATCAGAAAAATGGAAGTTAAATCAATGCTTTTATGAATTAAACTAAAGGTTGCGTCATTTCTTCCCACCCCTCCCCTGCTTCCCGCCTGTTTTTAACTACAGTTAACTGCCTTGGGGTGGCCACCCCAAAGGTAACAGCTTTCTGTATAGACAGAGCAAGTGGCTGGATTCAACAACCCCAGATATGAGGCTGCTTACTTTTTCAGTTACAGTTTAAACACCCCACAGCTATTAAAATACGGAATAAAATACTAAGGATTCAGTGTATTAATTTATTAATTCAGTATCATGCAAAGTAATTCCGCATAAATGCTGAAATAATACTAATACTAATGATAATGATAATACTAATACAATAATACTAATACTAATAATACTAATAATGATGATGTTCAGTAAAACGTGCTTTTCTACTTATTTTAGTACAGTATTTGCAGGAAGCACAAAAGAATTTTAAAAAGTTATTCAGTATCTCAATGCTGCTGATGACCATTTACTGACTGGTAATTTTATATGCAAAGAGAACACTCCACAGACATGCTATCTAGGGAAAAATACATTAATTTTAAAATTATTTTATTACATTAATTTTAAAATCATTTGACAGCTGCAGAAGTAGCAACCCCCCAAAAAATAATAGGATAGAAGATCTATTGGCAGAAAAAAGTATAATGAGACCCAGCAACTGCAAATAACTTGCAAATTTGGAAGACGGAGTATGTATCCAGTGATATGGTGGATGCTTCATAAAACAGTGTTTTAGCCTGGCTCAGTCAGAAGATATAAGCCTAAAACAGGAATCACTGAGTGAAGTTTCAGGCCCTCGCTTACACAGAATGTCAGAGACCACAAGTATATGCTGCAGTTCTAAACTACGGTGCCAGGGGTTTTTTTGCTATCATTTTTTGTGTTGCATATTCAGTAGCTAAGAGTAAGAAAGTTGTCACTAAGGCACAGATGCTACATGAGCTTATTTTAAAATCTGTACTGTGCATGACATTGACATATATTTCTTTTTAAAAGGGCCAGATGAAAACCAAAATCTTGCATTACCTCATTTTGCCTCTTAGAGAATGGCCTTGCAAACATGCTCACCAGTACACAGTTGAAGTACATGGATATTGACCGGGTGATGGTTACATATTCCCACTCACCAGGGTAACTCCTTCATCATTCTTTTGATTCACGCTTCCTCCACTTGATATGAGCTGTCGGACATCCGTAAGCATTGTCATAGCTCTCTGTATCTTCATTTGGCGCAATGAATTCAGCTCGACACCTGGAAAAAATAAAAGGCTAAAACCTTCTGCTATTTCATTCATCAATAAAGAACATATATATGATTTTGTGTTCTGGGTTGTAAAAGCTTAACCAATATCTAGTTAGACTTCAGTGTATATTTACAGAACATGTTTACTTCCTTATATTTACCAGCAAGTTTACTCATATCTTTATTTATCAGTGACTATGTGGATGATTTAATGTTAGTCAGCAACAAGAAATAAATGAGCCTGATCCCCCACTGACTGGCAGGAGCAGTTGTAGGTAAAGCAGCTGTAATATCATTTAGTCCGCTGGGATTGTGAAAATAGCTGTGATAGGAAAAGAATTAAAACGCTTTAAGGAAGCCACTCAAGTCTTTGGATCTTATTTAATGAAAATTATTTTTGATTGCATTCTTTAAGCCCTGTGTATGCATCACAGTGCCCAGACCAGTCCCTCAAATTTGTCAGCTTAACTGCTTGAGAGATTGTGAAGTGAAGCAAATGACATTAAAACTCAACACTTTTTTATCTGCCTGGCTTATTTTTAACTGGGATTAGCTCTTCAGCTGAGCCTCGACCACTGCAAGGCCCCATAAACGAAGAGAAAATGTGGGATGGAGGCAGGAACAAATGGGAGGGGATGAAAGGAATGAAGGATGCCGGATTGCTTGTGTCAGCATTGCTACTGAAAGAAACAGTTGTCAAACTACGGCTTTAAAAGGAAGAGAAGCAAGGCAGTCTATAACCAAAAGAAAGCATGGCCTCCAGTCTGAAGAGGTTTAAAATTAGAAACAGAGAGTACAACAAAATTGCTAAGTAGCTGTGGCTTGATTGGAATATCTAACCAAAATTCAGGGCTTGATGCTTCTGCTTCTAGCTTCACGTGGTTACTTCCTCTCTGCCCTGGCCATGACATAACAAAAAACATATGAATAAATAATTTCTTGGTTTTCTTCTACATTTGCCAGTGAGCTGAAAAGTTACAAATAATAAATTAATTTAATTAATATGTATTTAACATAAATATTTTTGCTTGAACAATTAAGTTTATATTTTATCTTCAACAATTCTTGTAGTTTTTTACATTACTAAAACAACTGCAACATGTTTCAGAGTAAGAGCATATTTTAAGTCTCTCAGTTTTTATCTGCCCTTGAACTCGTCTAAATGGGTGTACCATATGTAGTTCAGCAAAGAATCCCATTCATTTTCTTTCTCTAACATGCTATTCTACAAACTGCTTTATGTTCTGAATTTTATTTGCGTGCAGCATTTCAAAGAGTTTCAGCTCTGAGGTGAAACATTCAGAGTGTGAACACTGTCTTGCTGGCCACATTTATTTATTCTTATATTTTCATGCCTGTCACCAAAATGATACTAAATGACACTAAATGTAAAACACAAATATAAACTTAAGCTGGAGAAAATGAGATGGTTTTTATATCTGGACTAAAACCTGTAATCTTTCATATAAATGCAATTCAGATAAACATATACATGTGTGTGTGTATATATATATACATGATATTGACATCTTAAATTAGATAACCACTCAAAAGCAGAATGTACTAACATACCATTGCCCGCCAGTTGCTAGATTGGAACACAATGTGGATTTCATACGATGTTCTGAGTATCTCCTAACAATCAATCTATTAATTTTGTCAGAATTGAAGTTTTTATGCCTGCATCACATTTTATACTAATGACTTAAAACTACCTGATGACATTTACAGATTACTGATGACACATGGCATCAATTAAATCTCTTTTTTCTTTCTGTTTTTGCTTACTTCCTATTTTTGCACCAGCAAATCGACACTTAACATTCGTGTGCCAGTGACAGAACTCTCTCAAATGTGTAATTTTAAATTTCCAAAGCACTATGTGATGTGAAGGGCTATATACACCCAAAATTAGTTATCATTTGCAGCACTGACTTCCATTTTAAACACATTACATAGACAGACTGAGCAGCTGAAACAAAACTTGACTGGTCATGATAAAGCTCTTTCTAATGTTGTCAGGTAACAAAGACTAAAGAAAGACTACATTTATCATTTTATACCTGATGAAGAAGGCCATTTTTACGTATTGCTGCCAGAATTTATGTCAATTTTTTTTCTTCCTCTCAATGTCTCCAGTAAACAATTAGAGTAAGTTTTGTTTTTCAAGGAGAGAGGCAACAGGTGGAAATTCACATACTACCTCTTTTGTGTGTGAATAATACCCCAAACACTCAATAATGGAAACTAAGTTCATGATCCACGAATTAGAAATACCAGTTTCTGACTTTCCCCAGGAAGAAGGGGAAAAAAAAAAAAAGACTGAGAGTGAAACACAGTTATTATCAGGTTGTTTGGTTTGTCATGTTTCATGTAAATTACAGTAACGGCTACAAGTCGAGGGCAGAGGCCAGCTGAGTCCACTTAGCCTTTTCAAGCAATTTACTACTGACTTCGCTCAGCATGGTCAGAGAATTAACTTATCAGTATATTCTTATACTGACAGTGAAATATTGATCCTTACACCTTGTAAATTGTGTTTTATAGAACCCTGGTGCATCCTGTATGGGGTCCCGAAAAACTTGGCTGTTGAAATATTAACTTTGCTCATGGTGAAGGAAGAATCAAGAATAGAGCTCAGCTGCATCAGTTGCTACATATGTTCTATCACAAATATAATTATACCCATCAGCTCAGAGAAAATGCATAAACAATGCTACTTAGCAACAAAAGGCACAGTCTACGCGAACCTCAAGATGGTTTTACTGATTTCAAACTAATAGTTGTATAAAGGAATGATACACATTTCACTAAACAAATAGCAGTAAACAGCCCAGCAAGTGAGCTATCACAGTGACATGTTCCATAGGTTTAATTTTTCAACAGTCCAAAGGAGTTTTGAAAATGCTACAGAAACAACAGAGATTCCCTTCCTCCGCCTTTATAGGAAATAGAATGTAAACATGAAAAAATAATCTAAATTACAATCTTAGAATTGCGGAGTTTTGAATTCGAAGAACTAGGGAACTGTTAGGCTTCAGAGTGAAGGCTTCTCCAGTGGGTAGCTGAGAAGCAGCTTTACCAAGCGTGCACGTTTACCATCCTCTGAGGCTCAGACAAGAGGTCAGTAACTGCCTTCCCTTCATCAAGTTTGTAATTCTTGAGAGTCCGTTCTCCCTCCCCAGGGAGTGATACTTTTCATGAGTTTAGATGGAACAATAAAATGTTACTCCTACAGTAAGTAACTCTTGCTGCCTGAATCAAAGAATGACCTTCACGTTGCTTTTCAAAGGGAAAATGTGGTTTAGATATTCAGCTGAAATGGGATGACAGCCAGTATGAATAAATAGGGGAAGAAAACCAAATTAGCATGTACTATGGGAACGGATTCACATTTTAAAAAATGGAAAGTCAAAAAGAGAGGCATAGGATGGAAAATATGCTCCAAATACCCTGCAAAATCAGAATGAGAGCTATACGCTCACAAATTCTGCAGGAGATGGGATGGAGAAGGAACAGTTAAAACAGTAGTGACCCTGCAGGGCACAACATTTGGTGATGAGTATCAGTGCTGATGACAGGCAGGAGCATAACCTAAAAGCTACAAAATGTATTACTTCTCCCTGTTTAAGAAAAACACCTGACAAGGCCATTTCATGTGCTTTGGCTGTCTCACCCTCTCTGGCAGATGGTTATAGAACTGACAACCCAAAGGAATGTAAAAACCTCAGATAAAAACTTTCAAAAAGTTGCAGTGGTAAAAAAATACATGGCAAACAGAACTGAGAATTGGTATAAAAAATATTTTCCTTGGAAATGTCCGGTGCTAAGAAGTCTCTCCACCTGCAAGGGGAACACTCATTCCAGCGACCAGTACAAAGTGAAACACTCAAGCACTCTTCGGGTTAACACCCATTACACGCACCCAGCAGGCTCTCATCCTCCAATGGGCTTAACAGTCTTTAGGAGAGGTCAGTATCATCTTGTCTTGCAAACACAAATGTACGTTAAAAACTTGCAGTAACTTTGAGAAGTCAGTCTCTCCTCTTATTTAAGTCCTCTCTCACCTTGTCTGTATCTGCCCTACCTGCACAGAGCTGTAAAGACAGCAAGGCTCTTTTCACCCCAAGTGTGATGAGCCTGTCTGTACTCTTCTGAAATTCTAGGACAGCATGGTTTAGAATTTCTGTTTTTCTCCTGTACAGTGCAGGATAGGATAGACATGTTCACAAACAATCAATGAGAAAAAAATAATAATTCATAGTACCACCCTTGAAATATTCAGTTTCATTCATGAAAATATTCAGGTGTAGCTGTTACTTTATTGAGCTTTATTTGCTTAAAGTTTTAGGAGGAGTTTTCCGGCAGCTTACTAGAGAGCTTTGTAAAGAGTATTCTTTTTGTTAAATTACATTGTTCAGTAGCTCTTGTGCATATTGCTTGGCATTATGTGCATCTGATTTTCAAAGGTCAGCACATGAATAGATACATTATAACAACATTTATTAGGTGGAGAAGGGAAGCCATTATTTTCAGTATCTGCAAAAGAATGTATACTTGCAAAACTACTGAGGCCTATAGCTCTAATTCACTGCAGAAGTACCTACTGACTGTTGTTGTTGGGTTTTACCTCTTTGCCTTTAAAGCTATTATTATATATGCTTAGTCTGAAAATGCTATCAGAAATTAAATTCCCATCTCCTTCTCATGTAGACATCAGAGTGACAATTCTCCCACTCTAGTGAAACATGCCTTTTTTTCCTCTCTTTTCTATAATAAGGATGTTGATGACCCTTCCAGCCATAGCTAGTTAAATGAACTCTCTCTTTTTAACTTGTATGAAAACAAAAATAATCTTTGTGATTTATTTTAAAAGACTGCCACAATCGCAAGGCTTAATACTAAAGCACTCATCTGTGGATATGTCTTGCATGTTTATTATTTTTTTTTTGTAATATTAATACTAGAACACAGAAGCAAAACAAGTGTATCATTGGTAACTTGTGATAAGTATCATGTCTGAAATGAGCTCACCACATACGGTACTTCTATACTCAGAATTTCTCTGCAAGTTCTTAATACGTTATGGTTGGATGTTTTTGTGAGAGAGCAGTAAAAGCAGGCTACTCAACACGTGCCAGGGAGCCAGGAGCTGAGGGTGAACACCGGACACACAGGCAGTGTCCTTGCTGACCTGGGCACAGCCCCACAGTACCCAAACAAGAGAATCGAGCAGGTCTAGTGATGGGAACCAGGGCCAACCAACAGTCCTGTGATTGCCAGAAGCAACAAATCCGGGCAAACCAGGTGAAGCCAGGAAGTCAAGTAAGTGGTTTAGGGTCAGGATCAGCAGGTTCATGGCTGGGCAGAGGCATACCTCAAGCAAGGACCAAGGGCAAGGACCTGAGCTCAGGAGACACGTTTGTGTCTCCTGAGCCAAAGGATGGGTGTAAGATCATGACAAGGCTTCTCCCAGCTCTGCCTCACAATTTAGCTCTTTTCTCAGCCAATTGCTCCCAGGTCACACAGCAGTACCATGTCAGAGCTGGCTTTGAGCATGGGCAGCCAAGCCCCTGGGAGTAGGGGGGACAAGTTGCAGGGCCTGTGTGTTCACTCCAGGTGCTTAGAATTTTTTTTTTTTTCTAACTTGCTAAAGGTTATAGTTTTAGGAATTCTATAAAAAATTATAATTTGTTTATGGTGGTAACAGAATTAGACTATTCATCGGTAAGTTGTTTGAAAGGATACTAAAAAGCCACTCCCAGTTTCTGATGTTCTTCACAATCTTTTTTCAAATCTTTGCAAAGCCTGTTAGTCTAGGAGACGCCTGTTTTCTTTCTAGCATCAGTTACAAAGTAGATCATAAACTACTGGCTATAACTTAAAATGTTAATTCAAGTGCCAAAAGTCTGCACAGTGAGTTTAAAAGTTTTCCCTTTGATAGAAACATATGGGTAACAAAACGTTTCCATATGATGGACTTCTTTCTTTAATTCACTTTTAAACATCCACACATTTGCATGCTGGGAACACAAATATTAAGAGAAGTCTAAGACTTCAAAGACAATTCCCCAAGAGTTAGGAAATATAAAAATTAAGGTAGCTTATTCAAGCTTACATTAGAAAACACAAAGACCAAAGGAAGTCAGATGAGCATTCTCAACTACATTTCAATGAGTCACGTTTTCTGTGTGTTTCATTTTTAGGACTTGAAGGGACCTACTGAAATATGTCATTTGGTCCTCTCTTCTTATTGGCGACACCATCACCTAACCCCTATCATCAATTAATCAAGCTCTTTGCAGAAAATAGACACATTTTTTGTGTGTGATAACCTTACGGGTAGGCGGTTCTCAATCAGCAAGAATCAGAGTGAAAAATCAAACAGCATGAGGCTGTTTGGTTTTCGTTGCCTGTTTTTCTGTCAACCTACTTCATCAATATTATCAACAGAAAATTCGTAAGCAGAAATCAAGATCATGTTGCATATGGTTCTAAAACAGAAAATATATCAGGGGATCTAGCTTCAGTTTAAGTTCACTGATCTTTGGTGCTAACAATCCGTATGTTTGTTGACATTTTAGTTAGTTCTTATTGTAGTATGTTAGCAATAATTCCTTAATGTCTATGAAAAACCTTTCATAGTTTTAAATATGAAAGTCTAGAGTCATATTTTTCTGAAATGATATTGATCTATACCAATTGCTTTTCTTAAATGCACTGAAGAAACAATATATGGGTTGTTTTTTTCCCCTTGTTGGATTACTAGATCTTTTTAAGGGTTTCTGTAGCACAAGCTTAATGTTAGAACACTTTGGTACACATATTCTGAACACTTTTTTTAACTAATAACAATCAAAACTGATGAAAAATATGCATAACTGGGATTTTCATTTTGATCTTATTCTCTGAAAAAGTGCCAGAGTGTTGAGAAACACTTGAGCAGATATATTGTCCAGGTGTTGGCAACTCTGGGGCTGTTGGTGTGGTTTCTGTGGGAAGAGGCCAGGGGCTGACCCGTGTGGACCACAGACGCTTCCAGGCAGCTCCAGCAGACCCACCACAAGACACAGATGATCCTGTCAGCCAAGTGTGTCACCTCTGTGAAAATGTATTTAAGGAAGGGCAGAAAACAGTGGACAGAAAGACAAAGAGGGAACAAAAAGAGGAAAAAAAAGCTGAGGGAACACCCAGGTCAGTGAAGGAGGAAAGGGAGGAGGTGCTCCAGGTGTTGGAGCAGAGATTCCCTGCAGCCCATGGAGGAACCATGGTGAAGCAGATGGACATTCCTGAATGAACTGCATCCCTGTGAAAAATCCATGCTGAAGCAGAGGGAAATGTGAAGATAAAGAAGTGGCAGAAAGAAGCTGCTATGTAGTGACTGTAGCTCCCCCACCCCCTTGCACCGCTTGCAGGGGTAGAGGAGTCCGGAGTGAAGGAGTAAAGACAAGCCTGGGAAAGGTGGAGGAAAGCTGTTGTTTTGAAGTTTGCCTGTTTCTCACTACCCGAATCTATTCCAATTGGCAATTTTCCCCGAGTTGAGCCTGTTTTGCCTGTGACAATCCCCCTGTCTTTGACACATGAGCTTCCTCATCCTATTTTTTCCCTCTGTCCTGCTCAGGAGGGGGAGTGAGTGAGCAGTTGGGTGGGAGCTTGGCTTTTAGCCAAGACTAACCCACCACACTAGATTTTATGATTTCAAATTACTTTAAATTTTAAACCAAAATAATTTCGGGGGTATATCTTCCTATCACATTCTAGATTACTGTATAGTGTCAGTCTTACAGTAATTTTTTCCTTAATCCTTTGCCCTCTACTTTTCTGAATCAGCTTTTCTGCACATGTTATTTCCCTTATGTTGTTAACTGTTGGCTTCAGGGAAATTCTCCTTATTGTAGTAATTTATGAGTTGACTGTTTCTGGCTAATGTTAAACACTGTCTTCAGTGTAGGATTCTGTACTAACCCATAGCTTCTATTTTTTTGATTCTACCTATGCTGCAAGGCAGAAAAAGAAATTTATTCCTTCTACTTTGCAGCTGGAGAGTAAGGCTTAATCCATTTGGTAGTAAGAATTTAAGAAACCATGGTTTATTTTTGTGAAATCTGCACAATATTTTAACTAATTTAAACCATAAAAAACACCTAAATGGATAGTACTTGCACATTATATTGGCTCTATATACAGTTTTCAGAGACACCTGAATATGATCCCCTTAATATTCAGAGAACGAAACAGATCCATTATTCCCACAGCTTGAAATATTACAGAAATTTTGATTAAGTATATGAAATCTCTACTACCACCAAAGGTCAATAACCTTTAACCAGCTATTTTGAATTCATTTAGCCCACAGAAAGTGAATTGTTAAAAACAAAAAGAATACTTTGTAGAAGAGCAATTACCGTGTTGGTTTTTTTCTGTACATGTGTGATAGTAGAAGAAGAATCATCTATATTTTCAGGTAGATATGTTACTTAAGTATAGACAAGAAAGATATTATTTTGCTTTCAGATATGTAGGATACTTAGACAGCTCTTAAAAAAAAAAAAAAAGTAATAGTAAATATCCAGATACTGTTTTCTCTGATTAAACAAGGCTGATGTTCTTGGAATGCAGTTATCCTACTGAAAGCTGAAGCCTAAGATCTTGGAAGACAAAAGGGAACACCTCTTTTTTGGAAAGAAATTACACAATAAACGTGTCACCTCCTGTCACTAGTCGAATAGGGAACCAAGAAATATCAATCGCTTATTTGTAGTTTATATCTGAGTCATCCAATCCGCTATGCAACTAAATACAAAGAAAGGAAGTAAACAAAAATGTTGCATTCTTCAAAGCATTAAATATTTAAAATAGCCTAAAAGAAAAGGAGGAAACATAAGGATTATACACCATAATCAGAGTTTCACTGACTCAATTCTACAGTAGAACATTCTGCCCCTAAAAGGAGAACACGCTATCAGTCATTTAAAGTTTGATATTTTTAAAATGCATTAATACCAAAAAAGCTTTGCCTTAAAACATAAAGCTGATATTAATCTAAATAAAGGTTATGGAAGGTGCCAGGTGGACTTTCATGATGATTCCAGTAATCAAACAAGTTCAGTATTAAACAGGACAAATAGTGAAAAAAACCCCTCCTTTTTACACTTCCTAATATTTTAATTTCACCTCTGGAGGGAGATGCTTCCTGGAGGTAAAATGAAAGGACAAGAGGCTACACTGTAAGTTGCAACAAAGAAAATTTAACCAGAATTAAGAAAAAAAAAAAAATATGAAGATGGCTCAGCACTGGAATGGGAGCCCAGAGGGATCACAGAATCTCCAACAAAACACAGCCCTGCGTAACCTGGGCTGCTCTCAGTTGGCCTTGCCTTGGCAGGACATTGCTGCAGATAGTCTCCCCATCTTATTTTTCGAAGTCCTTAAACATCATGACTTTCTTTTCATAGCAAAACAAGATCAGTAACACGCAAAAACAATGATATCTTGGCGCAGAACAAATTTAACAGTGTTCACCAGTGTTTTCCTACTGGCTGATCAAATGAGTGACCCTTCTGCTCTCTAGTGACAGTATTTCCTAGAACACCACTAATGGTAATAGCAATTTAGACACCAAAGGTAGTGTATAGGAACCTACATATAGACCTGTAAATTTAAATATCATAACCTTAAACTGAATCCCATTCTATGTAGCAGATTTCGGTGGCTCAGCTAGCCATTCTGGGCTCCCTTCATAGTGCTTGGAAAGAAGCATGCAGTTGAAACTGTAATTGGGACGACCCATTGCAGATACGAAGCACTCTCTTGTTCTTAGGAGCGTTTGCTGTAAAGTGACTACCAGACACTTGATTGTTACAATTTTACAATTGTTGTAACTTTTTTTAACTTGTAACCCATTGTTACAAGAAGAATAGTAATAGATCAAGCAAAGTTGATGGACTTTTTGATGTTCATCACCCAAAGGCCAGGATTTCATGCAGTACTGCAATTAAGGGGTAGGAATGATCTACCCTAACAGTCTAAAACTGAGACTGATAAACCACTACCTGTCAACTTAAGTTCTTATTAGTCAGGAGAAAGAAACAGTCCTGCAAGTCATTTCTCACCTAGCCAGGCTAGGAAGAGCTGAAATGATACATACATTTCCTATTTCTCTCTATTGACCAAAAGAAAAGGTCTGGATGATTAGCTCAGGCTTAGCTATCTAAAGTTAGTAGAGGTAGATCTCATCTTCATAATGTTTAGGTTTTTTCTTTGGAAACTTCCCACATTCACAGAATCATTGTTTAGTGAGGAACGGTGCCTTTCCTACCTACTGGAAAAGAGGTAACACTGATAACATTAGACTCATAAAAATCCACTCTTCCATAGAAGCTCCTTCAATGTAGACACCTTGCGAGAAACTAGCAAATCTTTTTTTTCTTCTTTCCACCCCCCTGCCCCCAAATCTATTGCATTTTGCAACCAAACAAAAAGAGAGACAAACCAAGGAAAGAGGAAGCATTTTCTGATAGGTCTGCATTAATAATTGCAAGTATGCAGACTACATCTTGTTGTTAGCTACATGCTTGTTGTATGCTACATTTTAAATACCACATCAGCCAAAGTATTTGGAGCATTTAGACTCCAAATATCTGCATTTTGCAAGGCAATCAAGCTTTTAGAAGATAATACCTGTCTTGTCATTCGAAAAATCCAAAACCAGAGTTCATGAGCTGTGAAGACATTGTCAGGCACCAAGGAAGCAAAATCATGAAATACACCTGTGTAATATACTAGATGTGCTATGGATTAACAGTACAGGATCTGACACTGAGTGTGATTTCCTTGCCAGCCTAAGTTAACTCTTCTTATAAGTGTTCCTTAACAGAATATAACTTAACTTAGTTTATGATAAAACAGATTTCTTGTATGAACGCAATGTTGAAATTACACTTTTTTACATTAGTGCTCATTATTTCTACTTAATACATTTTCATCAGTATTATGATGAGCTACATATAATGTTAAGGCAATCTATTACAGTGAAAAGCAATGCGATAAATCTCACTTCAGAACCTTTACCTAAGTTTGGAATTGGTGAATAACAATCCTTTTTTTTCAATACTAGTCCTGTCATCTATAACATATTAAGCATACTTCATAATAGAAATCTAGCTACAGTATTTTCTCAATACGAAACAAAACCAATACTAATATTTTTGAATAAGTGATAAAGTTTCATATACATTTCCTTTCAGATGATTTGCAGAGACTTATTTATTTAACTGTCTGCTACTGGAAAAAATATACTCTGAGGCTATACATAACTCACATGTGAAATGAAACAAAATGTGAAGCCTGCTCCTCACTCTGTTAAATTAGTTTTAAAAGCTTCTGCATTACTGCAGTTTTTCTGCTTTGAATTCATACCGTAGCATCTCCATATGACTGGGCAAAAGCAGATCTGACAATGTTCACCGCCACTAACCTTTGTCAGTTGTTCCAATTTAAACGCACTGAAAACTTTTGTGACTCCAAATCATCTTCCTCCCCTCCATTTCCAAACCAATATAGTTCCAGTGGCTCTAATGCTGACTTACATCAAATCAATCCTTTTTATTTTTATGTCATGTTCAATAAAAACAGTCCAGAAGCTGAAGAGCTGACTTACCGTTTTCTTCCAAGTACATCAGAAGGATGCTGCTAGATTCAGTCCCTTCTATGGCATAATCAAGTGCAATGTTTCCATTAACATCTTGCAGCAGCACATTTGCTCCAGCCTACAGACAAGAATTAAAAACATTTCAGGATTTTGTAGTGAAATCTCAAAACACTACTGCTGTCCTCATACATTCCCATTTAAAAACATTTCAAAGCTGGGCTTCTTAGATAGCAGGCTGATTATAACCTGAAACAAAACAAAACAAATGAAAACACGCAAAAAGGCAAAAACAAATTAAAGGACTCCTGAATGTCAAAAAGGGCTGGCTTTGCTTTGGACAGCTGACATTGTTGCCACCCTGGCTCTCCAGCCTGCCCTTACTGCACAGATGTCTGAGCTGCTCATCAGTGAGTTTTGGAACCACCACCATTTGCAGCACAGCATTTTAAACTAAGCTGTCACCAATTACAGTCTGCCTTAAAATGCTACAGAGTAAACAGCAGTGGCTCAAAAGCTGACTGACAAGCAGCACAGACACTCATGCAGTAGGGATGGGTAGACAGCTGGTAGGGGTAACCTTGTCAGCTGGCCCAACCTCTTATGGCCTCATCCATCAATCCAACCTCAAAGAGATACATCCCTTGCTAAATAAAATTGCCATTTGTCACCAACTGGAGACAACGAAAGTGAGCTCGATGCTTTCAGCTGTAGTCCCTAAAGGAGCCAACCTGAATTTCTGTAAGTTTCATTCAAAATGCAATATAAAGGACAGACAACTAAAAGGAGCCATTAGGTGTGGATGGGGGGGTTGGGAATAGATTCGTGAGAAGCTTGAAAACAAACCATCAGCACAATAAGAAAACTTGCATTTTCTATATTAAATATTCTTAGCGTAAGAAATACTTTTTTCCTTTTTTTTTGTAAAGAAGAAAGTTCTCATCCTTGAAAATATTATAAATGCCTGGTAGACATAAAAGTTTACATTACAGTGAAATATCACGTATCTTCTTTAAAAGGCCATAACACAAATTCATTTCAAGTGTTCTCTCTGTGGCTTTTAACTGCAAGGAATTATGAAATAAGAATTATCTCTGGCAAATTTAATTACTTTTCTTACCAGCTCGTATGATAAAAATTTAGGTGATAAAAATGAGGGGTACTAAGGACAGCTATTCTTAAAACCACAGCAGCAGGGGTCAACTGTAATAAGGAATTATTAATAGAAAGTACAACTGCTTCTTTCAGGAGCTTACTCACTAAATACCATATCAAAAAAAAATCATAATGGGCTCAGCTCCTGGCTCAGAGTGAAATATAACATGAAAACCTAGCAAATCCCTGTGGGCTTCATGTCTTCGGACTTGAGGTGTTGAACCTGGACTGCTAGTCTGAGGCAATCTCCTGGGTTCCCACCATAGTGATGAGGGGACAGACAGGCATCAAAGAATGACTCACCTCAGCTCTCTCAAACACCTCAGATATCCTCCTAGACCATATCCTATACAGCAAAATAACCTATCCTGCTACACAGTATACACTACTTTCTTTTAGTGCCTGTCTTGCTACACTGACTGTAAGGGGAACCTGGACAGCAAATTTAGATTAGATGCATATATTTTAAATTGGTAAACAAGATTAGATGAGAGGAGTTGACTCTCATGCTCTGTGAAATGGAATAGAAAGAGACTGATACGAAAAGAGACTTACAAGGTATAAAATGCTATATTCATTATAGTGCTACGAAAATAAATTTCTGCTTGCCTGTCCTGCCAAACAAAATTAAAAAGATGATCAAAAGTCAAATAAAGGATGGATTTGAAGACGATAATATCTTTGCAGGATGGTTAAACAACTATTTATTGCACTTGTTCCACTACTAGGAAGCATGATTTTTGTTTGCTTTGCTTTCTACTCACTGACCCATGAGTTTGCTGGTGATGGTGGAATGAAGGAAGTAACACATTTTCATATCTAGTTGACTTGCATACAATGAAAAAGCACAAAGTCTTGAAAGTACCTGTCCTTCCCTGCATGTAAATAATCTCCAGGCAATGTCAGAAGAAGGTCAGGAGGATAATAATAAAACAAACCTATATACATTTTCTTCCTTGTTGAGTTAAGAAACAAAAAGACCTTTGACGTCTTAAATTCAGGAAGAGCATGATAATTAACCTAGCCAGCAGCACATGTCATTCCTTCTCTAAGATGTAATGTCACTGAAAGAAGGATGTAGCATGGAATTACTCAGCTCCAAGTAATATTGTGTATGGTTGGACTCGATGATCTCAAAGGTCCTTTCCAACCATGAAGATTCTATGATTCTATGATTTATTGGGTAGTTCTATATTAATTAATTTCTTAAGAAATGTTCACAATGAGTTGCTCCCAAGCAGATGGTCAAGTTTGGTGAAAGTTGCGTCAGCAGAGGCAGGAGAAGCTCTCAGAATTCAGGTAAAGAAGCAATTCTGCACAATGGTGCACACTCAAAAGTAGTATCTTGCTTCAAAAAGAAATATTTTGTGGTTTTTAATAATGAGTATTTTTAATGTGGTGTATCATCCCCGCTTCCCAGTTTTGTATCATCTGTGAACTTAATAAGAGTGTGCTCTGTCTCACTGTCCAGGCCATTAATGAAGACCTTGAACAGGACTGGACCCACTATTAACCTGTGGCGTACACCACTAGTGAATTGCCTCCAGCTGCTTTGTGCTGCTGATCACAACCCCCTGGGCCTGGACACTCAGCCAGTTTTAAATCCACTTCACTGCCTACTTACCTAACCCATACTTTTTCTATGAGGATGCCATGGGAGACAGTAGAGGTAAATAACATGCACTGCTCACCCCTCACCCACCAACTAACCCCCTCATTGGAGAAGGCTGTTTGAGTCATCTGACCTCAGCAAATCTAATTTTAAGAATTGTACCAAATGTTTTAAGAATAGCCACAAACACTGTCATTTGTAAAGTCTGTTGCTGGCTATTAAACAAGTTTCACGTCGGGGATCTTTAATTTACTGGCCAAGCAACAAACTTTTAATTACTGATTCTGCTACCAAGAAATAGAAACAGGCAATCAAACAAACACTTAGAGAACTACACTTGGCCTCCTCTCCAGACACCGCTCCTCCCCTTCCTGTATCCAATCCCCTTGCCTCCTGCATGCTACACCTGCAGTGGGCAGTGCAGGAGATTGAGGTCAGCACATTGTTGTTCCTTGTTTGGTGGCTTCTTATTTCTTCCTCCATTGCTTTGTCATGGGCTCCTTCACTGGCCACAGCTCTGCCAGAGACGTAACTGCCCCCAAGTCCTCTGCTCGGCCCCTGCAGTTCTTTCGCTCCAGCCCTGCTCGCAGCCCCCTAATGCTGGCATCATGCGGATTATGCCCAGTACCAAACTCCAGTGTGCTTTAGAAAGAAAGCCATTGTAGGTATAGAAAGCTGTATTTCCCTTCCTTAGAATACTACACAATATCCTGCCAAAAAGATGTCTGACAGGTTGTCAGTATGATGCAAACTGTACACACCAATATTTTGAAGTGCTCATAGTATGGACATTTCTTCCTGTTTACTCTGATTACACATTTGCCTGCGATACATTGGAAATTACTCACTGTTAAATGTTTCACAGATTTTTTAGTTGCTCAGGATTTCTTTTATTCCCAGGCACCTCTCAGCTAATTACGTCAAGTCCTGAAAGCTGATTTGAAATCTTATTTTCTAATTATAATTCAGAGTTTCCATTTAGATATTTGTATATACAAAGACAAGATGGCAATCCCACAGGTGGCAGAAGACATGGCAGAAGCTCACACCGGTAACTGGTAGGGGTCAGAACAGAATAAATGAGAGAGAGGGGCAAACTAAGCATCAGAAAAGCAGCAGTCTCAAGCAAAAGTACAGACAGAGCATGATAAAGATGTGGAACATGTTGCACACCACATATATTGTACCTTTAGTTCAAATTCAGACAGCCGAAATTGTACTAAAGAACTTGAGTGCTATTGCTACATGTATGGCCTCATAGCCCAGACAATAAGAAACCCAGATATGATTTAGAGATGCAGATGGAATTCAGATTATCTGAACATAGTCCTGCTTTGTTCTTTGGTTTCTTGAAGAAAATATGAGGAATACTGTCCCCAGGCTGCTGATACTAGAGTTTCCAAATTTATATGCATACCTGTTTATATTCAAAATGCAATTCCAGATATATATTCCATTTCATTTCAAATGTTGTATCTACCCACTTGAATTCTGCATGCAGTGGTCAGTGTACATGAAAAGTTACTGGCTTACCTATTCTCAACGCATCCTCATTCTCAAGTCATTTCTTAATAAAAAGATAAGTGTATTGCAAAACTTTATCCAATATATCCCATATATACAAAAAAATATTTTTGAGAAAAATATATGTCTACAATGATAAATTGCTTCTATTTTAGAAAGGCTGCAGAAGGAACATCTCTAAATATATTATTAAAAAATGTTCCCAAAGACACCTAGTTGAATATACAGAATGCAAAATGCAACTGAAGTGCTTGTGCTGCTATGCAGAACATATATATGTAGAGAGAGCATATGAGAGTGAAGCCTGGTGATCAATAATAACTGACTAGACAGTGCCAGATTTGCATACTGTCCCCATATGAACAGATATCAGAGCCTCCTGCCAAAGAGAAAATACCTTTGGCTAGTGAAAGGAGATAAGATTTCCCTTCTGGTTCCACAAATGATGATTCAAAAGACTTCAATTTATCTTAGGATCCTTTTACTATGCATTTTTATATCCTGGTTTTATTTGTGTCTATTTACTTCTTTGTAGAATCTCTGATACGTTTTCATTTTAGATAAACTGAGTAGAATAGCTTAATTCCACAAAACTGATGACCCTAAAGATTAGGTACTGAGCTCAGGAGCTCAGTATATAGCATGAGGCAGGTTGGATGTGAACAGTTTCACAGTAAATCTATGTGCATACCCCCATTTTTGCCAACATGAAGTAGTTTGAAATGACTTCCCATTCAATGGAAGAGAAATGAACAACTTCAGATTCACTGTAGAGTATATGATACAATGTACACGCCCACTATAAATTATTCCATGATCACATCTTTGCATACCTAAATTTCTAGCTAATTTAGGATAGTACAGGGAAGAACACCACTTTGCACACCAGGATGTAGTAGGAGCTGAGCTGTTCTTTCCTAAATAATGTTCCAGAAGGTGGGGAAAGAACCAAATAGCTTCTGAAGTCCAAGCACTATTGGTAATTTTGATTTGCAAGAACTTAACAAAAAATAGTAACTTCTTCACATAATCTCATGTGAATGGACTGTGAGCACAGCCAGAGTCCTCTACAGGGCTCTGTCCCTGTACAAGCTACCCCTTGTCACTTGGCCCAAGCACAAAAGTATAAATGCAGTCACCAACTCTTAAGACTGTGTTGCTTTAGCTACAACCCAGTGGATCAATGTCTAAACTCCCACTGTAAAATAAGAGTTGAGCTTAGTCCACATTCTACATTTGGAAAGCCTAATTAGTGATACTGTTAACTCACAAGCAAACAATTTATTTTCAATTTTCTCCATCAATCTCTCTTTTTAAGAATTAATTAAAATCTAAAAATCAATCTAACATGCATAGGGCATACCTTTTATTAAATATTTTATTTTTTAAAAAGTCTTAAAACTTCCTTCTGTGCAACAGATGTAGGTTTATCAGTGCTATTTACCAGCTGGCTAATAATCCTTGCACCTCTTTCTTATTCCTAGTTTTTCTTATACATCTTATCTCATGAATACCAAATGAGAAATATATCTACCTACCATTACTTTAAAAGGAACACAGGAATATCCATTCTGAGGAATGTGTCCCTCTTTACAGATTAAAAATGATTTTTTTTCATTCTGTCTCTCTGAATTCCACAATATTTTGCGTATCAGCAGCCTAATTTCATCAGGATAGGTGAAAATCACATTCTCCCAACATTTTACGGACATAATTAAAGGCAGTTTTGTGAGAAGAAGGGCTGTGGGTTTAGACCTTCTCCAGCCATCTCCAACCATCTCCTACATTCAGGGGCAGAGTTCTAACCACTAGGTTATAAATCCAGAAACATAATACCATCACAACTGTTTGGACTGCAATGTAATCTGATTTAGGCATTCTTAGAGGAGACCTAATTTACTGAGGTTCCCCAAGGACTTAGGAAAGATTTAGGCATGTCTCTGCCTAGGTACCATCTCTTGCTTAGCTCCCCAGCTAGGATGCTACACCTTATGCATCCAGGGAACTGTGTGCTCACAAGGGTTAGCTGGTTGAACTGCTTCCTGAACCAGAGTCAACATCCATCCTTTTTAGGTGGAAGCCAGACAGACTCCAGAAAGTCGGTGAATGATCCATTGAAATTCAAGCTTAAAGTCCTGCATTCTGTTGCACGCCTTAAATTATTCTTTCAAAATTGTATTCCATTCAGTTTATTTATATATTTGGAATAATAAAGTAATTTAGCTTTATTTGTATAGTAGAAAGTCCCAGGTGTGTTATAAAATATTTTTCAACACAGAAAGCATGACCCAGCCACTGCCTCTTTTACCTAGGATTACCACCATTGGCTTCATGAGGCTTTATGAAGGCAATCAGAAATAAAATACAGCCTGAGGAATATGTGTGGCTATAAAAAAGGAAAAAAAAAGAAAAAAAGACAGAGGTGAAAACAACCACCCTGTTAATGTATCTGTTGCTATGAAAAAAAAGAAGTTTTCTCCTAGTAACAGGCTTCTGCACAGTCGTTACTATGGTTCAAGTGCTCCACAGTATGCTAGCCTTGTGCAATTTGTGCAGTCACCTGTCTACCTCCCAAAAAACCCTGACTTTTTAATATCTTTTTATATTCTTATTTATATTAGTAATCTATTTTTATTCCACTCCACATACTCCGTATATATAAAAATGTATATATTTATATGTGTGTAACTGTACCAAAATTTACATAGCATTTCTTTCTTCTATATTAACCACGGTTTCCAAAAGGGAAAGGCTAGCATTTTTTCAGTAACAGTTTTGACAATTCACTTTTTCTCCATTTTTTAAAATATAGTCACATGTTTTACAAGCTGTTCCTTTTTATAGGATGATGTTAACCACGTAAGTAGACAGGGACTAAGTGTAGCTCTTCACAAAACATTTGTGGCATTTTGCTTCCTGTAACATGAGTGGTTAAGTTTTCTCCCCTTTATTGACCTACTTCTTCACATTAATTCCATTAAAAGGTTTTGCTTGTTAAAGGATGTCCAAGGTTTACATGCACAAGTATGCATGCTCTCATGTATACTATGGTTACCGTGCAAATGGTACACCCTTCCAAAAGCCCTTAGTATACTATCAGTTAAAAAGAAAGCAACAGTAACCAGGATATAATGCTCTATTTGCTTGTGAACGAGGAAACATACAGGAAATCACACATGCTCATGGGCTCCACGTTGACATACAATCTTGCACTCCGACCTCAAAGGCTTGCATAAATTTTCATTCAAGCTACTAAACCCCAGAAATCTAGCTGGGGTTCCTCTTTTTGTGGCTCCTGTTGGACTTGTTTGACTCTCATTCATTAACTAAGTGAAAGGGATAGAGTTGCTCTACACAGTACTGTGTTTTAGGTCAGTAGCACTGGATCTCACTTTTCACAAATTCACAGTGCTAAGCAGAACAGAAACAGTTCTCAAGGCAAGGCTCAAAGAAAGTCAAAGACTTCTCCCCATTAGCAAACCACAGACAATGAAATAAAAGATTAAATGAGACTGAGCAGCTGCTCTCAGTTCAAAAGTATGCTTTCCTTCCAACTCATTTCAACAACAGATTTTGTGTAGGCAGGAAATTATTTCACAGAAATAACAATTTAGTTACTAGAAGCGCCGGGAAAAAACAAATGAGGTTTTTAGTGACGGCAATTATAGATCCTCTGTTGACAGTTCCTCTACCTGTTCGTATCATAATCCAAGTTTACCTGCTTGCTGAGAAGCAAACTGACACACACAAACTGAGTTACTACTTTTGTGTTCTCTTTTTGGGTATAGAACAATCTAGAAACTATTTTACTAAATCTAGATAGAGTCTCTCAGAATGCTGATTGCAGTCTTAATACTTTCATTTTAAGTTTTCCCACATAAATCTTTAAGGAAGCCCCTTCCCCATCAGATCACAGATTCTTAAGATATTTGGGATACAGCTGATCGATTTCTGTCAACTCCAGAGTAAAGCAAAGATTCCTGTTCCAGAACAAAAGGTCAAAAGAAGGCCATGAAAAAGCCAGCCCTCTTCCTCTGAGTAGATTCAGGACTAGTACTCTACCATGCAGCTTACCTATTTCTGAATTTTTACTTTTATTCCTCCTCCCCTTGGGCTTGACAGAGAACAGAAGAGGGATCACAAATGTTTATAAAGAATTATAAAGCCATCTATAAAGAGTTGTAAGTTCCATTTCAGTCCACGGCATGCAGTACAATCACCTCAAAGCTGTGCTAGCTTCTGGTTTGGCTTTAATGACCCTTAATGTAATCTGCCAAAAGAAAAGGAAAAAAAAAAAGCCAACATACTCTCTTTATGGAAGACAGGAGTAGGACTGGTGGAAAACCATACCCCAAATAGGGAGATTTGCTGTACAGCTAATCCTAGCAGTCTCTTCTCTGTTATTATATCTCAAAGGAAAACAAATACATTAAAATTTCAGCTTTACAAACGCAACATTTCACAAGCCTGTTCTTCATCCTTTTTAGGGCATTTCCTGAGGGGACACACCTGATCTTTGATTAAATGGGAATTTCAGTAAGTCAAGACTGATCACTTGAGCTTCAAAGTACTATGTTTTACAAATAACAAACTATAACTTCTCTCAGGCAGTTAAGTTACTTGGAGGTAGTTAAGTTTCCCTTCCAAACATCACTAACCCCCAGGCATAATGGATACCAGACCTAGGCATAACTTTTCCAAAATAATAGGTTTTCCTCAGTAAATTCTTATTTATTGAAACCTGAACTTTTAAAAGTATTGAAGAAATACAAACAGCAGTCTCATCATGTAGGAATTTCCAAATTGAAAATATTTTCCTCCTTTCTTTCCAGAGTATCTCTTAGCAAAATAATCTGAACAAGAATCCAAACTCCATAAAGCAACTCAGAAGTAAAATCTGTGGATCAAAAATCAAAGTAACAACTGAAAAGACCTAACTGCATCTAACATGCTTGCAATTTGATACACTAAAAAATGTTCTGTGCATGCCTTACATGGGCTAGAGAAAACGAAGGGAACAAATCCTCCTGCTCAGCTCATTTCCTTTGTAGTAGGGCATCATGCTAAGGCATATTCATGAAAACAAATTTTCCCTTAATACAAATGGAAAAACCTCTCACTTCCTTTTACAGGAATGTACAGAGAGCACAGCTCTGTAGACTGGGCTGGCCCAGAGCACCAGCTCCAGGACTTCTTCCATAGCCTTGAGTCAATGGTTACCTGCAGCTCATTTGAAGCAGGAGTTCTCACCTCTCACAGAGGAAAGATACTCTTGCTGTCTGCAATCTTTGCTCTATTCCAGGGTTTTAAACTCTAAAAGAGTTGCTACTGTCTACATACCCATGCCTGTCACATTACCAAAATTATTCTTTCACAAGAAGTAGGAACTCTCTGCCATCTGGATAAGCTTAACTTGCGATATAAGTAAAGGTTTGAATTCATTTTCGACATGCCTGATCCCACATCATAAAAACACTTACAAACAGCTCAATCCCTTACGTTTGTGACAACACAGCCTTACATTTGTGACAACACAGCCTACAGAACCAAAGCTGAATTCAGAGCTTTGCAAGTGCCCTCTGGGCACATAAAATAAACTGAAGAGGAGAGTTCGTATATCTCCAAAAAGACACTTTAAAGGAAATCAGGAGATAATTTAGTGCCAAAAATTTTATGCCAATACACTTCTGTAATAGCTAAAACATAAAATAGAATCATAAAATCGTAGAATGGTTAGAGTTGGAAGGGACCTTAAAGATCAACTAGCTCCAGTCCCCCCGCCATGGGCAGGGACACCTCCCACTAGACCAGGCTGCTCAAAGCCCCATCCAGCCTGGCCTTCAACACTTCCAGGGATGGGGCATCCACAGCTTCTCTGGGCAACCTGTTCCACTGCCTCACCACCCTCACAGTAAAGAATTTCTTCCTAATATCCAATCTAAATTTCCCCTCTTTCGGTTTAAAACCTTTATCCCTTGTCCTATAGCTCCATTCCCTGATAAAGAGTCCCTCCCCATCTTTCCTGTAGGCCCCCTTTAGGTACTGGAAGGCTGCTATAAGGTCTCCCCAGAGCCTTTTCTTCTCCAGGCTGAACAAACACAAATCTCTCAGCCTGTCTTCATAAGAGAGGTGCTTCAGCCCTCTGATCATCTTTGTGGCCCTCCTCTGGACTTGCTCCAACAGTTCCATGTCCTTCTCATGTTGGGGGCTCCAGAGCTGGAGGCAACACTGCAGGGGGTCTCCCCAGAGCAGAGCAGAGGGGCAGAAATCCCTCCCTCAACCTGCTGGCCACGCTTCTTTTGATGGAGCCCAGGATGCACTTGGCTTTCTGCACTGTGAGCGCACATTACGGGCTCATGTTGAGCTTCTCATCAGCCAACAACCCCAAGTCCTTCTCCTCAGGGCTGCTCTCATGTATTGTATTAATATAAATTTATGTTATGCCATTACTACTTACTTTTTTCCCTCATAGCTACATGTTAGACCAGTCAGGGAAGTTGGAAATTCACTCATCCTTGTGTAAGTAAAGTATTTCAGTTGCCATGTGGATACAAGTTCTTTAATTCATGGCACTTCTGGGTTCCACGATGCAGAAACAGGCACCAAAATCTGAATATGCAACTTAATTCCTCGTCAAAACAGACTTTTTTGTTATAATCTAGAAATACGGATTTATGAATGCACGCCAACGTGCATAAAGAACATTATAGTGTTCCAAAAATCCCAGACATCTTAACCTCTGTGATGCACTGGTTAAGAAAGGATAAAGAAATGCACCAATACAGTGTCTGTTTATAAAAAGCATCATATAGATGTACACATATAAGATCACCAATGCCTACAGAAATACCCAATTGTATTTGAAAACATACTTCTTGGTTGTTGAATTACTTCACACAAATAATAAAAATAGTATTTTAAAATCATCAAAGTTCCACAACCATTTTAATAATCATTTATTCCATGAATAAGGCATTTTTCCCTTAAACTAATAGAACGTAGGTAATGTCAGTTCACAGAAAAGATTTTCATTAGAGTTAAAAAAAAAAAAAAAAGACTGTCATGGCACATATTACAGATTGCTTGACAGGCATAGTCTGTTCGACTAATGCATGCAGCAGATAAAAGAATTAGCACTGATGAGTGAAAACTAAAGACCAACATTTTCCCATCTGTTTGTGCACCACGGGGACTTAAATTCCACCCATCAGCTGGAAGGCATGTAAAAGGCAAACAAAATCCCACTTGGTTCCAGTACTGAACACTTCTGATAACACTGCAGAAGTATAGTACGTTTTCAACAATATCTTTCAAAGTAAAATACAAGTAAGCATACAGTTAGGAGATGAAGAGTTACAATCTACTAACCCAGAAGCTATCTAACAAAATATAGCGTACATTTCTCAAGTTACCGCTATTTCCATGCCCTAGCACTACCACATTCATGAGGATTTGGGAACATTTTATTAATTCTAAATGCATATGGATATTTACTTGGATCTTAATTACTTGGCAAGTCAGCTTTCATGGTTGTTCTTCACATTCTGACTCCTAGCCTACATCGCCAAGGTTTCTTGTAATTTACGGTCTTAATTTCTAAGCTAAACAAAGTATGGTTTCCTTGACTTAGCTTTACCTCAAGGGATTATTTTAATTTCCTCTCTTCTCCCACCTAAATCTCTGAAAACACATAATCATCATTAGTTTGATTAGAAATTGGAAATTAGAAATTAGAATTGGAATATTTTTGTTATATCCATTTCTGTTTCTTTACTTCCACACTTCATTCTGTATTTTTCCAACAACTTCAACTAATCATTATTAATATAATCAAAATCTGTAGCTCAAATGCATGAGATAGATTCATGGAAATTTTCCCATACAATTTGAACACTAATTGTATCAGCCTTGGTATGTCTTCTACATATGTAATCACTGCCGGTTTTAAATCTATGGATAAAGAGGCCATAACAATATCTTTTCTATCACTTTTGTTGGCTAGATGTCTGGTCAGGGACGTGTGATGGGACACTTTGGCTTAGACACAATGTAGGACAAATGAAGCTACAGGGCTTTTGGTGTGACACTGATTTCCATCGGCAAGCTTGGACCATGGAGAGAATGTGTTCAAGTCCAGTACTAGGGCTCCCACATAGCCATGAGTTTAAACATCCAAGTCTCCAGTTTCTGCGCATAAGCATTATTCAAACAGAAGTTACAGGAACCAATCTTGCTCTCAAGATATGCACTTGTCTTAATGTAAATCAATATTTCAATATTCTAGCTGCCAAAAAAATTGCCTTGCATTAAAAAATAAATAAATAACTAAAGAGCTGCTAGTGAAGAATTATATATCCATGATTCTCATCTCCAAAGCCAGGCATGACAAAAGAAAAGAAAATCTGTGTGTGTTTGTTTGGTTTTTTGTTTGTATGTTTATGAAGGTACCTCTTGGGTCAAAATACCTGTTGCACAGTTTTAGTGAGGACTTCTCACAAAAGAGACAAAAAGATGAGGCACTACAGTATCAGGAGGGTGCTAAAAGCATGAAGAAGCTCCTTCTTTTTGCTTATGATGCAAAAAAAAAAAAAAAAGTTGAATTGGGATAATTACAGGAGTTGGATGGACCACTTTTAATATCATAAAAATAACCTAAGACATATTCTAACTCTTTTAATGAAACCATTTTCTTTGAAAGTAAGAAAAAACAGAGAACAAATCTCAGAATATATTTCTCACTGTAAGTTAGTATTTATACTGAAAGTTGAGGTAAATATATATAATATAAATATATATAATTATATATATATAAATATATATAATATAAAAAATTATAGCGAAATCTATTTGCATGATACTACACCCTAAAGAAAAGTTCTCTTTGCTGAGAACAGCATCTAGTTCTACTTTTAAGACACTGCAGCAAAAATGCAAAAGATGAGAACGAGGTCAACAAAAAGGGTAGCTGAAGTACAGGAGGATGGGTATTTGACTTGATATTGCCAGCTCTCAAATTATTTGGCAAGAAAAGGAAATTAGAAGGGAACCTTCAAAGAGCATTGACGACTAAAGACTAAAATTTCCCCATCTGCTTGTGCACATGGGACTTGCACACTCCCCATCAGTAGCAGAGCTTATGGAAAAAAATGAAATTATTCAAGCACTGAATGCCTCTGATAACAGTATAGGAGCACACTTTCTTTTCATTTTAATTGTAATCATTAAAAATTATGACAGGCCCACAGAAAAATGATCAGTCCCTGTCTCATAATACTGCAACAAAAGGTCACTTTATGAAATTCTTGCCTTTTATTTTTAGAACAAATAGAAGGAAATTCTCATTCACACAGCAAGGAGTGGGCCTTTGGAACTCCCTGACAAAAGGTCTTTAAATCCAACGCTACAGTTAGAGTTAAAAAATACTTTATAAACATTAATAAAGCTTATAATTACATAAGGTCAACAAAATCTCATCTTTTAGGAAATAAAAAGACCCCTCCCTGGGGTTAGTAAGAACTGTCATTTATGTACACCATTGGACAGTTAGTAAGGCACAATTTTACTGCAGGCAAAATGGGGATAGGCAGCATCCTCTGACTACCAACTATGGTACTGCTAAGTATAGAGCACAAATAGAAAAATAGCACAGCAAGTATTACCTTCTACTAATATGTTTCCTGCTCAGTTGTGTGTGTGTGTATATATGTATAAATGCATATATATGGGGAAGTATTCGTACATACATACACATGGACACATACACACTGCAAATAAAACAGCTGGGAAAAGTTCTGCCTAGTAGCTTCACTCAAAGGGTTTCCGACCCTGACCCACCACCGCTGAAGGCAGAACAAACTAAACAACCACATGGAGCAGTAAAGAAAGGAAGCTGATCTTGGTGGCTCAGTAAAGACCGTAAACTGCTTGTGAGGAGCTGCTAGCTTCCAGGTTCAATTTAAATAATGTAAATGGTGGAAAATTTAAGTCGGGGCAAAATTCAAGCCCCTGTTTAACATCATGGTCTTCTCCTTACTCCTTCTGTGTGGGAAGCTAGTCTTTTCTTCCCATTTATGCGCACTGTCATATCCATGACTGTATTTATGCAACTTGGAAAATACAGATGCTGAATGTTCTGATTTTCATTCTCCAGTTCATCTTGAGATTACATACACACACAAACATATATATATATATATGTAATTTAAATATTCTTCATATGGCACGTGAAAATAAATAGCACTACTTCAGACATGACATTAGATACTACCATTTTACTAATGCAGAGAAAAAGTCAAAGTCTACATTAATGTACACACATGTACCGTAAAAATAAAGAAAACTCTGTACTACATGTCTCTGGTATAAAAAGGGATTACACATAGTACAAAATAAATGATAGCTGTGTACAGTTGTATAGCTTCTGCAAAGATAAACGCATTCATTTCACGCAAGGAACTAAGAGTACAAACCTGCTAATTTAACTCAGTTAATTTGCATTTTTATTATGAGACAGATTCATTGTTTTGATTGATAACATCAACATATTCCCAGTGTACAGGGGAGGGACTGTATAGCAGCTTAATCTCCACTCAGGGTGACACTGTCCCGCTGGTTAATAATTAAATCTACGCACTCCACAAACAAGTCATCGTGTGAAATACCAAATGTATTTAGGAAGTTTAGGATGACAGTGATCTTAATATGCCAGCTTCTCAGAACACCAGCGTGTAATTAGAGAACTTGCCAGACAAGCAGATTATTCTGTTCTCCTGTGCTTGGGTAATGGAAGAAGTGCAGCAAATATCAAAAACTTCCAGCCATAAAAAGCAGTAACTTGCTGCATGGGACTGCAATATCATAAAACAACTATGAGGGAAACACACACCCCCATGCCAAATTTTCTCATTGAGTATATGAAAAGGAAAACATACACTTCTAACTCCTACCAATACAAGCACAACCACAGTCTACATTTATATATTAATCAAACATAAGATTCCAGGTTTATTTGCATAAAATGCTCTCAATCAATTCATGTATATATTGGTAAAGTGTCAGAATTTTACACAAAATTGAAACAAATTGAGGATTTATCTATGTGTTTTATCAGACGGAGTTTTTCTCTGGTGTTCGTATAGTGTAATCTTCGCAGTAAATGATGAGGTGATAGGCACCTATCATCTTCCTATTACCTTGCCCAGCAACATTTGTCCATAATCATTCCCTTATCATTCTCGGTCTTCATCCCAAAAAATACAGTTTTCCAACTTCCAATACTCTCATAATTTTAATTAAATTATCCAAAAAAAACCCCATCCTTCTTAAGAAATGCAATATCAGTAATCTTGCAGTATTTACTTTAATTCAACAAATACTTCCAATCTTTTAACATTTTGGAAAAATATTACTTACGGTGTTTTAAAAGTTTGCAATATTTCGTAGTTTCTAATGATAGTCATTTGAAATGAAGGCACACCTGATTTGATAAACTTTGATTTTCACATAGCTGAAGATGCAGCTGTTATTCAGAAATCATACTTTAAAAAAAAAGCCACGTTTTTCCTGTGCTTTCATTTTCCAGCTATTACACACATTTTCTAACATCCTTTTAGCCTTTCATCCTTGCCGACAGCAACCACATCTTGCTCAAGCTCATTATCAAAACCAAAAAAAAACCAAACTATATCCAACTTTCCACTATTTTTCAGCTAAGGTCTTTAACTCCTACACTATATTATGCATCCCAGACTCATTATCTTACATTGTCCTACAATGAACTGAATTACCTACTTTTTCGCACATAGTCTACAGCAATTATTCTAGATTTGGGAAGTCAATGTTTTTCTCCACCTTTCCTATTCTAATTGAAAAGTGTTCAAAAACATGTGCAAAGATGAGCCTTTTACTGACCCTCATGTTATCTCATTTATTACCTCTACTAACCCTGCGCTGTTATAATTTACCTAAACCACCTGCTTTCTATATGTAAGCCAGTTTTTCCTGCAGCAGTTTTCTTTTCAATGACTTTACACATCAATCTTTATGGTGGCATATCAAGACAAGTTGCCCTTGAATTTTTGATAAATTGTAACAGTGCTACATTTTCCCCTACTAGCTCACTCAGAAATTCAAGAATTCACGAAGATTCATTTGATGGTTCTTTTTTCATAGGTTCATGCTCCCAACCCCTTCTAAATTATGCATTACTTACTATGCCAAAGTGATATTTCATTCCAATGTTTCCCAAATGAAAACACACAAAAACCTTATAAGATTGAGGGGGAGGGTGTTGGTTTGGGGTTGGTATTTTTTTGAGCATTGCAGGATAGCTCTAGCCAAATAAATAACATGGTAACAACTGACCTGAAAGAATATCCTTCTCTGCTTTTTTTTTTTTTTTCTTTTCCAGAAGACAGCAGCTGACAAAATTCCTGTAAGGTCTGGGAATCACATCTACCATCCTTGTCATAGTTCTGTTTTACTAGAAATTTGGAGATGCTGCAAGGTTCAGCGATTTTCTTTGAGACACTAATTTTTGTCAGCCTCAAGAAAAAGGTGATGGTAAGAGGGCTCAAAAGGCAAGATGCACGTTTCTGGCTTATTATGATTGTTGTGGATAACATGACTAATTACAGGAAGAAGGTAGGAGAAAGAAGGAACTGAAGGAATCTCATCTGTGTTGAACATTTCATAGTTTTCAGGACTGCTTAAATAAAAAGGCACTGTTCTAATCACTAGACCAGCGACCTTCAAACTGTTCTTACCATGCATCACATCGGAACATTGGTCTTTTTGTAAAAGAAAAATGCCAGACCTCATCTCTTAAGTTCAACTCTCTTAAGCAATCTGCCACGAGATAACCAGTGAACTTCTGTGCAGTACAAAAGAATTTCATGGTCACTCCCCATCTCATTACAAAGTATTGTGAAGATTCTACTGTTTAAAGGTCTTGTTTTTATAAAATTATAAACTTTATAAAATTAACGAAATTGATGACATCCTGTAGCACTCTGTGCACCTCTGGATCTAACTTCCTAGCTGCAATAGCTTGCCTATGGATGATGCAGTGAGTGAATTTCAGGTGTGGTGCCAGCTCTGTAACCTTATCCCAGAATCCCTTCTTATTCCAGTTAGAGCACCTGCTCCATCAATAATTACACTTGCATGGTTTTTCCATAAAACACTGTTTTTATCAAAGTCATTTACTGTTGAGATTATGTGTTCTTTAGCACATCTCTCTCTTAAGTGGCTCACAAGAAAGTAGTTCTTAATGTATTTCATTACTGAAACAGAATCTAGCAAACACCATAAGCTGAGATATGGACCTGTACTCTCAGCCAACTGCACAGCAAACCTCCCACACTGTACAATTTGTTCTAATACTTGTTTCTTCAAATCTTCAGCGATGTTTTCTACACATCTTAACTGTATTTGCTGACAAAGGAGTGCATTTTAGAGTTTCTTGCCATGTTGTTTTCCATGTATTATTTCAGCCATTTTTACTGTGGCAGGAAGAACAAGCGTGTCCCCAATAGTATGTGGCTTTTTGTCTTTCACTATTAAGAAGCCTCAAAAGAAGCTTCTGAAGATTTTTCATTAAGTTTAGTGAAATTTTGTAAAATACTGTGTTGAGTATCACATGACTTTAAATATTGCTGATTAGATCTGGTTAGACTGGCAGTGTTTTTATCTCGTAATGATGAAGAGCTCATACTAGGTCTAGGAGAAGTGCTTGCCCTGCCATTTTCCTGTTCATTTGTGCTGTCATTATTAGCCATAGATTATCTTCAATCTGCAGTTTCTCTGCAGGAACCTTTTTAAGCCACTTGTCCATTTTGTGAGGGTTAGTTTAATTAAAACTAGATAATACAATCTGTAAATCCACGTAACCAGGCATACACAAACTACAACGCGTCACAATACGCTGCAAGCGGATCGACGAGAGAGAGCACCACCACCAACACTTCTGCATTGTGGAGCACCCACTCTATCCTCAGGACACCCTGCCAACCGTTGGTGACACAGGACCCTCTACCTATGGACGGATCGAGGGTTCCAGTGTCAATATGCTTATTAAATACTAGTAAAGTTAAATTTCTTTCCTATTTTTTAGATAAAAAATAAATAAAAATAGGAGTTCTAATATCCGCAATGAATCATCTTGCGCATCTCCCGGAGTGTGCATCCACTTTAAACACCACTGCACTAGACATCACAAATTCAAATTTTGTCATCTGCAAATATTTTTTTCATATTTATAAGCTCCTGGCAAAACCTGGAAGCCAGTAAGAATGAGGAACTCAACAGGAACTGTTAAATAATTTCAAGCAAATGTCCCCAAAAGATTGTCTTACAGCACTTTCATTTTCTTTTTGTAATTCTTTTAATTATTTCCCTGATTAATTGAGCTCCTTCACTGGCGTATTTCTCATATGTTGGCCTCTTTATACCCCTTATTGAGATAATATTCAGATTTATGAACCAGTCTGCAGTTTCTCTTACAAAAACTGTAGAGGCACACAATTATGGGTTTAAATACCATTCTCAACTTACTACCAGTGCCTATACATCTGATCTTTTGTAGCCTTGGCGTTTCTTTTGTTGAGAAAAAAAGCCCCCCCCCCCCCCCGCTTCATTTTTTTCCCCTTGATTTCCCTTGATTTTATATTAAAAAGCAAAATTATTTCAAATACTTGAAAAACACTAATGTTTTTCAAGTTAGTATGTCTAACTTCTCTTTTTGAATTATCTTCTTCCATGAGCTTCTCTCCTGCCTGTTTTTGGGCCATAGCAATTTAGCCATAACCTGACAGGCATCAAATATCCACCACATCATAACTTAATTTCATTTGCTGTTGTTCACAAAAGTATAGTCTTCAATACCCTCCGTATGTTACTTTATTATTTTAAGCACACAACCATGAAAATTATATCTCCACAGCCCTCTGAACAGATGTCATATGGGAATGTAATACTAGAATGGATCTGCTGAGGCATTACTTTGATAATGCAGGTAAACACATAACATATAATTTCATTCACAAGTTTTAGATCAATTTTAAAGCCAATTAGGTTTGAGGGTTTTTTGTCTCCTATTACTTCTGCATGTAATGCTGTTTTCCAACCTGTATCTCCTAACATTCAGAAAATTTAGTTTAATTTCTGTCTTAAGTTTATTTCTGGAATTTTTATAATCATTTGTTTTCATGCCAGTAGTAACGTCAGGCTTTAATAGCTCTATTTACCTCCTCCTCTCTCCTAATATATTTACAGAAATTTTTGCAACCTCTCTATTTTTATCTTTTTCTTTTTTTTTTAAGTTAAACATACTATTTTTAGCCCCTTCTCATACGACAGGCTCACTACTCTCCTGTTTATCTGTTTAGTTTTCCTTGGTACAATTTATCTTTCTCAAATATGGCTGTATATAGTTAACTGCAGGCTGTCATTCCTTGTACAGTGGCAACAACACTTTTCCCTTGCTACTGGAAACATCTTCTTTCTGACAAATCCAAGAATCTCTTTTCCCTACTGGTAGCTACATGTTTGTAGCGTTTTACAATTGACTAAAGCTCCAAGGTTTTTTTCCTTATTCCCAACTGATTATTCCCAAGCGTATCACAGAAATGGCTCTTACTCATAACTCAGAACGTGGCCTTGTACTTTGTACACTTAAATTTCAACCCATTTTTATTACTGAAATCTTCAAAGATACCCTATTCTTTCTGCAAGACATTCTAATCCTCACCCCAATTGACAAGGCATTGCAGCTTTGTCATCAGCATATTTCATTATCATACTCCTATTTTCCCTCCCGAGGTTATCACTGAAAACTCTAAATAAAATAGCATTGTAGGACCAATCCTAAAGAAACACCAGTAACTCCCAGGCCCGTAGTTTCTCTTGTAATAGCTAGCCTGTTGTCTTGTTGTTACCAAGTTCTTGACTACCAGGCAGCTTTTCCCATCTCTAATTTAACTAACAGTTTTTCTCATATTCTCTAGCTACTCCGCAAGAGCGACTCACAGGGTAATTGTGTCACTGATACAAGCAGAGGCCACCTGGAATAAAGAATGAATCTCACTTTCTACAAATATCCTCCAGTGGCAGAACCTCCCCAGATTACGTTCTTCATAGCACAAAACTATGTTTATTGAAGATCAAAAGCCACATGTTGATTTTCATTATCTTGTCATTCCTTCATCCTCTTTCTCTGGTGATCAAGAGAATTACGGTGATGCTGATTCAAAATTCCCCATCTTCGTGCATGTAGTCCACCTCTTGGCATACTTGTCCTGACCTGCTCCAGCCAAAACTGGCAGTGTTATTTTTCCCAACAGGTCTAACTCTCTTTTATCTCTAGGAAATTTTGTTTTCTGAAAACACTCTGATGCTAAGGATTCCAAATTACACAGATCTGCTGGTTACTGGAGCTGGTGTACTCCATAAGTCTCCCCCCTAATGCTAAGTATTTTCCAAAATCAAAATGCAGGTACCTTCTGTCACCACCTGGATGGGGGGGGTGTGGGGGGGTGGTGGTGGTGTAGTTTTTGTTTAAAATAGTTGTTGTTTAAAACCATGTCTCTTCTTAGACTGACTCCTCGAAAAGTATTAAAGAATAGCCAGACCCCCAACCCACAGTCCAGGCTAAAACCCTCTAATATTTATTGCTTTTTACTGGCAACTAAATCTCTTGATTATTGTTCATGTTCTCTCCCCCCCTGTTTAATAAGATAAATCTTTTAAGTTATATCTTCTTCTTGTAAATATGCTATATTCTATGTCATCTGAAACTAGTATTCAGTAGTGTTAGTGTTAGCCAGTTCATATAGTTCATGATGTTTCTGCTAGCTAGCAGTACTTTTCTTTGTGAGGTCTTGGCCAGAAAGATTCAATTCTCCCACTGTGGTCCACAAAGTTCTTGGTGATTTCTAGCCACCCAATAAGTATTTACAGAGTCTTCAGGCAAAATCACCGTCTTATGTCTGAAGACAGGTTTTACTTTCTGTGACTAATTCGTGTGTAAAAAGACTTTGATTCATCCCATGATTTACCATTCTTTGTACTGTGAACTGTAGATTCTATTTCACTTGTTATTTTTTCTGTTAGTTTCCGATGCTTTTTCTTTTCTCTTCATATTATCCTCATTTCTTCACTAGGCTATCTCATTGCTCTCATGATAGTGTTAAAAGACAAAATGTTTTTGTCTTTTAGCTCCGCTCCTGTTCTTATCTCTCCTTGGACCACCTTTAGTGCTGCATCACTAGCTTTTTCATCCCTTTTCGCAGTCTTAAACGAGAAAGACTAATACTTCTACAGTTTCCCCGAGTGTTGCCATCTGGTGTTCAGCAACTCATTGTAGTCTTCACCTAGATTAGTTCTATCTTAGCTCAGTCAGCAATGATGAAAGACTCTAAGCCAGTAGTACACGCTCTTTGGAAGGTTCCTCCTACAGTCATGGCACATCCACCAGCCTCTGCAAAAGTGCGAGACAATTAAAATAGATACCCACAGCTTTCATATAAAAACCTTCTATTTAAAGTTACTTACAACTACCAGATACTGCAAACTGCCTCTAGAAAGAGAGAAGAATCATTTTCCTTTTAGGCCACATGTTCCTTTATACTTTAAACTGTTATCCATCGTCCCCTCCTTCTAACTGCTCTTCACTTTACTGCATCCTCTTATATTGACGCAAAGGAGGAAGTCATATCGAGCAAGACTGACATGAGGGCAGAATTACTTTCTTTAAGGAAGCAATTATTTATTCTGCTTTAATTGTTTCTGAAACTATGAAAACATAAAGACCTTTCATTAAATGCTAAAGATAATGCCATTTTGATCATTCATCTCTGCTTGCTTGAATAGTCTGATGCAGTTGCAAAGGGCAAACAAGGGCAAAATAACTATGCAACTGCTGTCTGATTACATGACTTCCAATACGTGCCATACCGAATGTACAGGGAAAGGGAAAAGAGAGTTACAGCCCAAGGAGGCTCCCACCAGTAAATCTTTCTACTCCCACCTGTAAATCTGTTCTTGTAATTTTTTCCAGATATAAAACTATATCTGATTTTGGAAAAGGGATTTTACACTAAAATCAAAAGTAGGCATCCCGTAGAAAATATAAAAATGTCTATCAAAAGAGTTAGGACTAAACCAGGAAAGGATGAAATAAATAATAAACTCCATAAGTGAAGTCAAATTTAAAACATTTAACTAACACTAGTACTAGAATCAAATCTGGCTAATTGAACACATTCAGGTTTATCCTGTCAGCCAAAACATGGCAGTGCTGGTGGAACGCTTTTAAATAAATGTTTCCAAAAACCCCATATAAAAATGGAATCCTATCAAGCTTCATGAGCTGAACGGCATCAGGGAAGTTCATGGCACTGGGATAGATGACATTCAAGCATACTCAGAAAGAAAATCAGATGATCACGTCCTGCCGTCGCCAATAGCCCAGCGCTACACTTAAGGTTTTGGTCCTTGAGATGAGAGCTATGAAACGTTACATAGCACTTACTTTACTCCGTGTTTGAAAGAGAGTGGAATTGTTCAGATGGCCGAGTTTGAACTTGCATAATCATATTCTGTTTAATGGCATATTCTCTGCAGTTTCTTCTGTATTCTTTCCTTTATGCAGCATGTAATAATGACTTTTTTATAAAATCATTAAGTTTCAATACAGAGGAAGCTAAATTTCCATAATAGCTTAATTCTACTGATTGCTTGATTTGCACTGAAAATCTAAATAGCTCTTCAGTACTCCGACGAGTGAGAAGATTTAGAAATAAAATCGACAATTTACAACTTACAAATTTAAATTATTTCTTATCACACTAAGATGAGGAGAAACACAGGCAAGTAGAGAGAATCTCTGCCCTTCCAAGACAACCTCATATAACTTTGGAGGTCACAAGAACACAGACACAGCTGTACTGCTCCCACATAAATGAGATTTTTGATTAGCACTCAGTTTGTGGCGTGATAAAAATTGCCTCCATCCACATACCTAATATAAAACTTCACCAGATTCTTGAACACATGGCCTGTAAGGCATGGGGTGCCTCAAGTACAAGCTGAGGAAGCAGCAGAAGCCACTGTCTACCCTTGCAGGGCCTTAAATCCTGCTTTTCTAGTATCTTCACTCCTTGTAATGAGACAGAGAATGTGAAATCCATCTTTCATCCCACCTCTTACCTAGTAAGCTCCACATTCCACATACTCTGTTATTTGTTTTTGTTGTGGTGGCCTAGAAAACCCAGCACCTCCTGGGAACACAATCTTTGCACCAAAACCCTTCTCAATATCTCTGGCAACAATTTGAGAGCCCAAGAAAATGAGGACAAAGGAAGACAGAAGTTTCTAGATAACTCAAACATCCTAACAATCACAAGGACTTGAAAGAGTATGTCACAGACCTACACTTTGAGCAACAGGCCAGGCTACAAAAAGACAGAGCAGGAGCAGATACAGTTGATAAATATAAGAGAAAGTTATGTGGCTTATAAAAAAAAAAAAAAGAAAAAAATAAAAATTCAAGTCCCAAGCTGGAACCCCAGCACAGGGCTTGATTACACTTTTCATATTTTGCCAGCATGAACTAAAATGTTTATGCAGTATTTCTTGATACTTTTTCACTGTCTTCTACCAAAAATTATTTTAAGTGTAGTCTAGTTCTCAGTGAGAAGTTGGCCCTGAAGTTACTTGATAGGGTCTAAAATTACATCCAGTCAACCCAGCTAAAAAATACAACATGACTGAAATATTGTTTTTAATCAGTCCAACAAAGTTGAGAGTCAGGAACTCAAATGAATTAATTGGGTCCAACACTACTAAAACTAACTCCAAAATCACAGAAACATTTAGAGATGGCCTTTTAATGTTATGCAAAGCCAAATCCTACACTGAACTTCCTTTTCAAATCTCTCTATATGAAATAGTGAGAGGTCTATACTGTGACATCACAATTTCTGTCAAAATTATCCCCTGAACTGAGGAAATTTTAAGTAATAATATACTAAGGTCATCTCTTCGAAGGACAAATCATATTTCAGTCTTATTGAAAGTATCTGGTATTCTCTACATTCCTCCTTTTTGATGTTTAATGTTCCATTAGTGTCATATCGTATGGTTTATTCTCATGGCACAAAGAATTTTGCAGAGTTGGAGCAGCAAATTTAGATTACATATACAGTGGATAGCGTTATACTGTTCAAAAACTCTGCCTAACTAACACTGCTCATCTGCTGCTGGTGACTGTAAATCTAACGAATGATTCAAGCATAACTTCATTTTGCACACTGCTAAGCACAGAATTTCCTAAGTCTTTAAAAAGAGGAGAGAGAAAAAAGAATATTCAGCCTCACTTATTATTTTTTTTAACAATTGTACTTCTAGCCTTCTATGCAAGAATTGCATTTTGTGCTTCAATTCTAGGTTCCAAAAAGTACGCGAGGAAACATTTAATTGGTTGACAGACTTTAGTTACGTTTGCTTTTCTTAGTAGGTCAGTAAAAAGAATATATTAAGAATGTCTTTCTACTCCCAACTTTCCTTTATCTACATGTAAAAATTCCTGAGAATGTAGTACTACTCTCTGCCTTTTTAATTAATTAACTCTTATATTTATACAACAACGTCTTCAGGTCTATGAAAGAATAAATCTCCACTGTGCAAAATGCTGTACAAACACTAGAACACTGTCTCCACCCTCCTAGTTTCATTTGACACTACAGATGGCGAAAACATTACATTCATGCTGCCCACTAAAAGGTGTCTCCTGATGATGGTAAAATAAAGTGAATTACACTATAAAAATGTTTTCCCACCTGCTTTCTTTTTATCTGATGTACTCAACCTTAGGTCAGTCAACATCAAAACATTCCATGACTATTTGGTAGTGGAAAAGAAGGCAAAGAACCACCCCCATAGCCAAAAGCAAAGATACATTAAAAAAGAAAACTTGTAACTATCAACTTATTATGTGTGAGCCCAACAGTACAGTTCAATGATGAATCACCTGTGACATGCTCTGTAACTAAAGTGAAACAGCAAGTCATAAAGAAACCTGTAGTTCATATCACAATCATAGTTATCTTGAGAAAAGGAACTAAACATAGGAGCTCAATATGATTGTGAACCTTTTAATAAGTACCTAAACACCATGTTCCAAAAATGAAGAGAAAACAGCGGGTCAGGATAAAACTAAACATATCGTGTAATTGCAGAGACATCAATCAGAATTTGACCAGTTATATTTTTTTCCATTTAATTTTCAAATGCTTTGGGGTGGTAGAACAGAGGGGAGGAGGTGGGACAGCTGAACAGCTTGACCTCCTTTGCCTTTTTAATGATCCAGTGCTGATTCTTAGAGCAGAGAATTCATGATAACAAATAATACTGTCAAACTGAAAAAAAACAAAGATTAAAAGAAAAACCAAGGTTCTACAAAGTGATTTTTTTTTATCTATATACCCTACTGCCTAAGTATCTAAGGTAAATTTACTGAACTGCAATGGTATTAATGTTACTGTACCAGATGGTAGTTTGAATAGTACACAGGTAAAGTGAAGGCTACCCACTCTTAAGTATTGATTAGAAATATTTGAAACTAGAAAGTGCATATTGTGGATGAACAATTAGAGTGCAAGTGATGGGTACCAGTTTAAAGCTACAGGCATTTAAAGTGATACAGAGTGGACTAAACACTTTCCTTCAGCTAACAAAGCATGAGCACTATCCAAGTACAGTGCTTTGGATATTAAGTTACAAATCTTAGCCAGTGGTTCAATTCCATATGAAAACAAGTACAAGAAATTAAGGCAAAATACAATGTTGCAAAGTGTCCAGAGATGATGGAAAAGGAATACATCCCAAACGGACAGAACTGCTGTCCGCACATCCAAGCCTGAACCTTCAAAAGGCAGCGAGGCAAGACAGAGCAAACACTTCTAATAAATCTGGCTGCTTTGCATACTCTCTTGGAGATTTCATGTGGGCACAAATGTATACAAGCCTATGCATCTTTGTTCTTAAATAAAAGGCACTTCAGCATTCTCCTCAACCTGCTACAGGAGCCGCCTTCATACCACATCCACAGGAACAGTCCTCAGTCCCAAGGGGAAAACACCCAACACTGATGCGGTCAGGCAACGATTGATGAATCTGACCTTAACCACCTCATTTGCATGTATGGCAACCAGACCTCTGCGGATTACCTTTGATCTCTACCTTTCCTCGTGTGCTAACAGCTGCCTCGGGGGCAAGTTCTTCATTGGTTGACTATTTAGCAGACATGGGCTATATTTCCTGGCTGTACTGTCCAATGCCCTCCCCTTTGCTGACAGCTACAAAATGAAGGAGACATAAAAATATTCCCTGGAAAACTATACCACCTTGGGTAAAATGTTGGGATGGAAAGAAATAGCTTCAAGCATTTCATTCTGCATTTATTCGAAAAACAGTGCCTACAATTCCACTAGAATTCCAACAGGACAGGATAGCAGATTATCGCATTACAAACAGCCCCTCCCAGCTCCCAGCGAAAGGCATTTCAGCTAACAAGCTTTACTTTTGTCTTTGCTATCTACCAGAGGACAGAAATGGTTACGACAGCAAAGCTGATGAATGACAAGTCACTATCTTGTCTGAGCCAGAGAAACATGACCACCAAAAGTGGGATAAAATCAGAAACTGGGCATGCTTAATTTAGTCTTCATTAATAGCCTTCTAGGATCTACATATACCCTGTATCCCTTTTTTCCCTATTTTCCCTTCAGGAAGCATTTTGAAGCCCTCACTAAGGAAATCTCCAGTGGCCTCTTTGACAGTTTTCCAGGAATCAGAATTTGCATAGATCTCAATTAAAGGACGATGCTGTTACCTTTTAGCTCACATCTTTAAAACAGATAATATGGCATTGCCTACATTGTAAAGTCAAGCCAGAAGAAATATTTATCTAGAAGTAATTCATGAGAGTACAGGAAGTGTTATTTTCTCTTCCAACTAAAAATTGTGGCATAATAGAAGCTGCCTATAGCTCATATTAGCATGATCCAGGCTCACGCTACACATTAGACATGGCCCATGAAACACTCTAACCTCAAGGCAAAGTAATTCCTAATATCAAATGCTCACACAAAGACAGTTCAGGGTTGTGAAAAATACTTCCCTTCAACCTCAATTTCCATCATGACTTTGTCAAATGTTAATAAAGATAGCGTTAATGTCATGGTTCAAAAACTATTGCTTACCTATGAATATTTCCCTTTCCCTGACACAATATTTATTATTCCCACTCCAGAAGGGAGAGCATAAAGTTATTAATTATGTAGTCAAGGAAATTCTGCCTTAAAAAGTGCTGACCACCTAGAACGTGGGCAAATTTATCAGAAGTTATTGCAAATAATATAGACAATTCAAACACTACCTGCAAAAATCCACATAGATGTACCCCTGCTTACTGAAACTAATATATCAGATGACCTATTTATCCCAAGTTATCAGAAGATACTTAGAACCTTCAGAAGAAGACAGCTTGTAATAAACAGGGGCTAAATCAAACAACGTTCAAATGATGGGGGATTAAAAATAAGTTTGGATATAACGCTGGGTAGAAATACTTAATGAGTTTTTATTACATTAGACTTCTTGCAAAAACAGGCAGGGAAAATGTTAGAAATGCCCTGTATAACCCCAGCTGTTCTTATTAATGTCAACAGCAGCACAGCATTCCATATTTCTGAAAATTCCCCACATTACAAGAATTTCCCACAAAACAAATTTTTATAGATGAGCTTCTCTGTTCTAACTGTTTATCAGTTTAGGAGTACGCACACAATCCAAAGGATACACAAGCTTCAAAAGTATATACATTGAACAGATCAAGGTAATAGAAGAGATAAAATATCACCTTCTGAAAATTTTATCCTTTATTTGCCACAAGTAGTGACAATGTTTAGAATGGGATACTCTTACTAAACATATCTGATGACTGTGGTTAGGTAAGCAATGCTATCTTAGGCACTAAGGACAGAAAATCGAATTTATACATATTGCATTGTACATTTACTGGACCTCAGTATCAGCATGGGTTCATGAAGGGCAGGTCATGCCTATCAAACCTAATATCCTTCTATGATAAGGTGACCCACTTAGTGGATGAGGGAAAAGCTGTGGATGTTATCTACTTGGATTTTTGCAAAGCTTTTGACACTGTTTCCCACAGCATTCTCCTGGAGAAACTGGCTGCTCATGGCCTGGACAGGTGTACTCTTCGCTGGGTAAAAAACTGGCTGGACGGCAGTGCCCAGAGAGTGGTGGTAAACGGAGGTAAATCCAGTTGGTGTCCGGTCACAAGTGGTGTCCCCCAGGGCTCGGTGCTGGGGCCGGTTCTCTTTAATATCTTTATCAATGATCTGGATGAAGGGATCGAATGCACCCTCAGTAAGTTCGCAGATGACACTAAACTGGGCGGGCGTGTTGATCTGCTTGAGGGTAGGTTGGCTCTGCAGAGGGATCTGGACAGGCTGGACTGATGGGCTGAGACCAATGGTATGAGGTTCAACAAGGCCAAGTGCCGGGTCCTGCACTTGGGTCACAACAACCCCATGCAGCGCTACAGGATTGGGGCAGAGTGGCTCGAAAGCAGCCCGGCAGAAAAGGACCTGGGGGTGTTGGTTGACAGCCGGCTGAATATGAGCCAGCAGTGTGCCCAGGCGGCCAAGAAGGCCAACAGCATCCTAGCCTGTATCAGGAATAGTGTGGTGAGCCGGACTAGGGAAGTGATCATCCCCCTGTACTCGGCACTGGTGAGGCCCCACCTCGAGTACTGCGTTCAGTTTTGGGCCCCTCGCTGCAAGAGGGACATTGAGGTGTTGGAGCGTGTCCAGAGAAGGGCTACAAAGCTGGTGAGGGGTCTGGAGGACAAACCTTATGAAGAACGACTGAGGGAGCTGAGGTTGTTTAGCCTGGAGAAGAGGAGGCTGAGGGGAGACCTTATCACCCTCTACAACTACCTGAAAGGAGGTTGTAGAGAGATGGGGGCTGACCTCTTCTCCCTGGTGAGAAGTGATAGGACAAGAGGGAATGGGTTCAAGTTACATCAGGGGAGGTTTAGATTGGATATTAGGAAACTTTTTTCACTGAAAGGGTTATTAAACATTGGAATAGGCTGCCCAAGGAGGTGGTGGATTCACCATCCCTGGAGGTGTTTAAAAAAAGGGTAGATGGGGCACTTAGGGACATGGTTTAGAAGTGGCTTTTGTCAGGGTAGGTTAAAGGTTGGACTTGATGATCTTAAAGGTCCCTTCAAACCTCAGCGATTCTATGATTCTCCGATTCTATGACTCTATGATTCTATGACCTAATTATAGTTTTAATAGAAAAGCTGGGAAAACAACATTCCAAGCATTACAAGGGGCTGTATCTCTGCATTAAATCAAATGGACCTGGGAAAACTAGGCCTTGAAGCCAGCTAGCATAGAAGAGACCTTGTTTAGTCCAGTAAAGTCTCTTAGCCTCTACAATGTGACAGCTGGATATGAACTGGTCCCTGAGCCTTTCCAGCTTCAAAACCACGATGAGGAATTGTCTGGAAGGAATCTAGATGGCACATGCCAAAGTCATGCCAGAGACATTCTAACAGTTTGCTAGTACAGATGATTGTGGTCCAACACCCGGGAAGACTCCTGGATACTACTTTCTGGTTTTCTAGAGCAGGTGTAGCCTCAAAGGCCATCAGAATCCTAAGAGATTACCAAAGAATATCTGGTACAGATCAATGTTAAAACCAAAGTTACAGAGTGGAAAACGCTATCACAGGACAGAATAGAATAAAATAGAATAAAAGTAATTCCAGGTTCAAAACAAAGGTTTTGTGGAAGCCCATGCCATTTACAGGTCAGATAGCAGCCACAGTACTTCTTTCAGATACATAGCATTACATGATAGTTTGCATAGCCATTGACTCAAAATCATACTACTATAACTCACTATGCTGAAGAAAATCAGAAGATAATCCCCTTTATTACTGAAGACTGCTGAAGACTATTTGCTTGTGGTGCCACTCTAATTGAATACAGCAGACTCATATATTCCACAAAGTGTAACTCAAAGTGATGGCTTTGACTTGTGAGTCAAACACAATGAGTCTTAGGTTATTATAAAAACACAAAACAATAATCAAAAAAACCCTTTGTTTCATTAAAGTTGTCATAGCAATTCAAAAGCACAACACATGTTTATAAAGGGCACAGTATTTGGGGGGAAGAATCTCTCCATTCAGAAATTCTTTCCAATTTGGTGTGACAGAACTAAAGTCTATACACGAAAACTTTCAAGAGTTACCTGTTCTGATTCCAAACAAAGGTTGAAACTTAGGAATTCAGAACTGAGATGAAGCAAAGGAAGGTATCACTGATCCTGAATTGAATAAAAGATTTTATTTTTCATTTATTTTGTAATTTAATATAGGATATCTAGTGAAATACTATTCTGGGAGAAGACAGACATTGATCTGACTTTTCTCTAGAAGACGAGACATTTGGACTCAAGTCCTTAAAAGTCCAAGGGGGCTATAATGAGTATCATACCGGCTAAAAGCCCCCATTCCCACCACGGATCTAGTGTAGGGATCCAGAACAGTTCCCAGCTACTATCTTCAAGCAGAGACAGATATTTCCCTACAGGATGACTATTTTGAGGGATAAAATATAGGCTATACTCTTTTCTTTATTTTTTCCTACTGTCTAGCTAGACAGCTTCCCACACAAAATACTTCTGGGACTAGACATGGATGATGACAAGTTGAGCATGAGCCAACAAGATTGCAGGCCGCAGATTTCTTGGACTTCATTGCCAGCAGACTTAGGCACTGGTGGGAGTCCACCCCTGGTGAGGTACCAGTTGTAGGCTCCCCAGTAAAAGAAAGACATGGATGTACCGGAGTGAGTCCTGTAAAGGAGCTACAAAGACGACAAAAGGACTGGAGCATCTGTCATACAAGGAGAGGTTGAGGGACCTGGGCCTCCTCAGCCTGGAGAAGGCTCAGGCGGGTATTGGCAATATGTGTAAATGGGGCGAGTAAAGAAGATGGAGACAGACTCTTCTCAGTGGCGCTCAGTGAAAGGGCAAAAGGCAACAGGCACAAACTGAAATATGGAAAATTCTGATTAAACCTAATAAAAACCTCTTTTTTTTCCGTGCAGGTTGACCAGCGACTTTGTAGGCTTTCCATCCTTGGAGATATGGTCTTAGGCAAGCTGCTGTAGCTGGCTCTGCTCTGAGCAGGGGAATTGGACTAGACAATCTCCCAAAGTGATTTCATGAAACCTATTATCAAGTACACAACCTTTAAAAATATTTCTCCCTTCATTTTACCAGTAACATTGAAATACCATTATAAGTATGCTAAGAAATGCTGATCTACTTGCAACAACCTATTAAAAACATATATATTTTTAAATTATACAAATAGATTAGTAAACCATAAGTTAGACTGTGAACTGCCTCTGCACTACTGTTTTTAAGAACAATCTAAAATGAACTGGGAGAAAGAGCTGCATTAATATCCTGGAGTAAAACCAGAGGCTGTGATCCTAGGAATGGAATGAACAAAGCTGCTCTCTACAAAGTCTGAATACCATATCTATTACTATATTGGGTAAACTCTGCTTTAAATGACAAAGTTTTTTAGATAAATATTAAATGGGCCTCATTTTGACCATGTCCACAAACACTTCTTTATGAATACTCAGTGCAATTGAGCGAATACCTGCTTTTAAGAAGGAGTTTTTTATAAGATTGTCTGCGAACTCAACCCTTAACAGAAAGTGACAAGGAGAAGAGAAAATAAATTATCCGAATATCCCATTTGGGACTGAGTGCTTATCGGAGATATTAGCTCCTGACCACAGGGAAGAGATAGGAGAGACTTGACATTGATGTTTATACTGAATTCTCACTGAAGGCCTAAAAATGCTTCACTCTATGCCTTCTAAAAATCTTGAGCACCAAAACAACATCAAGAAAAAACCACACACAATATATGCTTTCACCGAAATAATTAGTAGCAATATATTGCATTCATATAGCAGTTTCAGACCTTGTGGTGTTACATTCTGTTTCCTTTTCAAGCACACAATGTATTAAATTGCTTTACTTACTAGCAGCAGTAGCAGGACAATATCAGGATTATCACAGGCACAGGCTACATGCATTGATGTCCAAAAATCCTCATCTTGATGATTTACATTTACTCCTCTGTCAATTAGAATTTCTGCAGCAAATGCATTATCGTAGCGGGCACACTAGAAGAAAGAAAAGCATATTAGGGGTGGTGTTTTACTCAGTGCACAACTGAATTTATCACAGACAATTTTTGCTCCATTTAACATTTAAATTGAGCAGGTGATGCACTGTAGTCAAACTGCTGTGTTTGTAGGGGACAACAGCTGATGAATCTATAGAAATAGTTTTGTGGAGATTACAAGTTCCATGTGCATGGTTCACAGAACCCACTATTCCCTGTGAAAAAAACACTATATATAAAATCTGCTGAAATCTACAGTAAAGATGAGGCTTTCTTTCTGTTCAATATTGTCACTCTGAATCAGTGTACAAGCATCAGTGCATGATGATCACATCACGAGTAGTGGCATCTAAGTATATGTACACCCACATGTACATACGTCCACACGTATGTGGACTTCTGCCTTTTATGCATTTCATAGCAATAATACACACCTCTCCATAAGCGCTCCAATTTCCAATCCACTAACTATACCGACTCCTATTCAAGCCTCTCTGACAGATAAATACTCTGCACACTAAGGGTGTGTTGGGGGCAGGGAGGGGGATAGTTTGCACATGTGTGTGTTTATATACTTTGTTTTGTTTTGATGATAGAGGTCACTAATTTTGGCAGAGAAGAAAAAACTGACTTAATCATTGTTTTGAGCGTACTCCTCTGTCACATCTGTGATGTTTTACAGGTGTGCTTACATATAATACTTTAAAAGACAATCAAAGCATCTACGTTAAAATTCTAGCTCTGGCCTAACACACAATCTCAGTAACTCTCTAGAGAAGGTTTCTCTCTCTTTCCCCACTGGACACAGGCTAAAGGGAGACTAATTTTCTGTATTAGATACTTAGATGCTTTGAATATAATCCTTAATATCTATGCCTCTTACAATATTTAAAGCTGTGGAAGATTTCCCTGTCCCAAAAAGCACACATACACGCTAAGAGTACAAATACAGTGAAATCTGCAGATAATTGGTGAGTGAGTTAAATAATTATGTTGTTTTGTCTGTATCCCACATGAAACCACACCATGGCATCCAGTTTGCTGTATTAATTTGCTATGGAAGCCAGGACGCTAGAGGAAAAAGGGAAGAAGGAAAAGTGCTTAACTGGATTCCACTGTGAAGTCAAGACATAGCTGAGAGATCCAAGCGAATGTAGCAGCTGCATGTACTAGTGCGATCATAAATATAGATAACTCAGAAAATAAAAATTAAACTCTATAAGGTTAAAAAGCAGTCCTTCTTTAAATGATTTCCAAACATACTGACCATTAAATTATAGAAGAGAAATTAAGTTCTGATGTATTTCCTTTAACTTGTAACTTATCTGACAGCTCTAGAAACAGACAGTTTTGTTTTGCTGCATCAGTATAATGCATTGCATCAGTAGTACACCTTACATTGAGCTGTTCAATCTTCAAATTGTAACGAATCAGAGATAAGACATTTTATAATACAGATCAACATAATCTCATACCAATCAGATTTTCAAGGCATTGTTAAGCAAAAAAAATTCTAGAAAGCTTCCATACAAAACAAATGACAGATGTCACTGAATCATTTTGTGTATTTAATAATAGATACAGAGCCTTTTGTGATTTGTTACCATTTTGAAAACAGCCTAGATTTGTAGCAGCGATTTAATTGCTGCTGCTCCTTGATTCTTGTTTAATGGTTTTGTGAAGCAATTCAGCAATCTCAGTCAAAGTTCCAGGAGAAAATTGGCACTCATAAACTTCCTTACTAGGACAGGCTGGGGGACTGTCTGCATGAATTGATATGACACTATGTCCCCTGAATGGGCAACTCAGGCAAGTACTCTCTTTTTTGGTACTTCTCTAGTGTAATCTAATGACCGTCTAATGAGCTCCCACGGCTTCCCTGAGATTCAACCATATTGGGATACTGTCTACAGAGATAACAACAGAATCTTTATGAAGTGTCACATTTGAGTTATTTTTTTTTTAGAAATGTATCACATTTTGGAAGTTAACAGAAATGTAAAAAGAAAAAGGAATTATATAATGAATAAGACTTTAAGTAAAATGTGAAGATAAATACACTTTCCATTCATTCTGGAATAAAAACATTTACCCTACAACTGGAAAGAATAAACACTGATCAGGCTCCCCTTTGGAGGAAGCAGCTTACATAGAATTATAGTGGTAAAACTAGTAGTCAGAATGGATCTGAGTGGTCTTTAAAAATATAAAAAAGATGTATGCTAACTTACTACTTGAGCTGTTGCAGGAAAATAAACTTATCTGTTTTCCTGTATCATGACTCTCCTCTCTGTACTGCTCCCAAATCAGGGTCAAATCCAAGTTTCATTGAAATCAGGTTTGCCCCTATCTCCAATAGGACTGGCATTTTCCTGTAGATGAATTATGAACTTACTTAAGAGTTACTTACAAGTAACTCTGACCAAACTGAGGCAGCAGGTTACCCTATTGCAAATGTCCTACTGCAGGAAGCTTTCCCTCCTTTTGAAGCACATGTGTGCCTGTGAAGCAGGAGGCACCAGTGGAGATACTGAACGTGACCATGAATTGGGACATAATGCAGAAGATCAAGAAATGTAAAAGGACAGAGTTCAACTGCAGATTTTATCCGCAGTTAAAAAGTGCATCAGCTAAACCAGACAAAGCAACCTAAAATCCCTAAAGATGGATCTATCTTTTTCCTATTTTAAAATGCCAGTGAGACAGATGTCACATCAGCCACACTGATTGTTTGCTAGGGCTTTCAGCACAGGATAAGATTTCAGATGCCTCAGTTTTGGGAATCCCAAAGATAACATCTCATATGGGCTGCATTTTTAAAGAGTGATTGAGCAACTTTGCAGCAGGCAAATAGTTGGAGGAGAGGAAAGAGAACTTAAACTTTCTCTTTTTCAACTCAGTCCTGCACCCTCCCCTTACCTAGGCCTCTATTTCCCAAAGTCCTTGGTAAGTAGTATGGCCATGGAAGATGCAAAACACAGATTAATTACACAAGGGAAACACTACATCTTGCAAGAGCATGGTTGCAAGTGTGCTGGCGTCCAATAATATTACAGGATTCTTTTCTTTTTGTCAAGAAATTGCTCTATTTTGTGTATATTCTATGAGAACCTTAATCCAACTGTTCTAAAATGAAATATTCTTCCAGTAGATTTTTTCACTAGATGTTATGCCCATGTATTTGTGAAGTCACTTTTATTTTAGCAAGATTATGCAACAAAGTTGGATCCAAATATCTTAAAATATTTTCACATTGAAGAGAAAGCATGTCTACAATTGAAGCACCACAGACCAAAGTAAAGGATCATAAGACCTAGGAATTTATGATGAGTTTTGCCATTGGCTTTAGCAAAGCCAAAATTTTATCTCTGCTGTGTCTCCCTTCTGTTTGCCTGTCAACCTTTCCGACACATGTTCAGTTTTGGTGATTGTGTACAAGCTGTTTTCCTTTTATCTTCCAGCTACTTAATCTAAATTGCTATGCAGATAATTTGTTAAATATCAACATATAGGAAATTGGTGCAAGAAAATACACATAGAAACAAAAGGAAAAATGTTACATCATGGTGTTTCTCTGAACCATATCATTCTATCTGCGGAATCAAGCAATATTTCCTTTGCTTTTTCTTACTGCACAGATAATTTATAAATAAAACATTTCATCCTACTTTGTTAGTTACCACTCCTATGACATGATCCAATGCAATTTGCAAACAGCCATTTCACACGCATAGCTGGATGCAATCATAATCTCCATGGAGGGCAGTGTAGATAAAAAATTATTGCTAAACCTTTCTTTTTGTTAATAAGCCCAATCTGCTACTCAGTATCCCACCACATCTATCCACAGTCACTAACACTAATCTTCAATCACTCTTACCAGATGGAGCAAGGAGCCTCCTGAGGAAACTAGTGTATGAGGGTCAGCACCATCTTTCAATAGTCGTAGCACTGAAATATCAAAGAAAAGAGGAACAAGAATTAATGCAGCAATATAGCTAATTCTGGGCTGTTAATAGGCTGATTCTTCATCATCTTCATTAAGAGAATTAATAATATATGCAAACCACTCAGATAACATTTGTAAAACTATCATGTCAGCATTTCCCATCTCATCTAATTTAATGGCTAAGCCTGGAAGCAAAGGACCTTTAATAATGATGTTAAATATGAACAGTATCAAGGACTTCTCAAGCGGACAGATAAGCATGTCAGTTCTGTATGTAGGAGAAGGGAGCTGGAGGAGATACCCTGTCTCAAGGTCACAGTCACCTGATTAGTTCATTTGGGAGCAAAATCACAGTCAACCAGCTTTATTTTACTTTGTAGAATTCCCATGAGATTTGTTGGCTTTTTCTGTAAATAATTGAAACTAGTGTTCATAACTTATATCACTTGAAATTAATCATCATACCAAAGCTAAACGATCTGCACTCAATTTAACCTTTCCAGTGCATTGCCAGATCACTGACGCAGTATAATTCTTAAAATGATATTTGGAGTCAAGCTTCACTCCCAGTTACATGTATCAAAACCATTTCAAATGAAAGCAGGCTTATAAACGCAAACAAAACCACAACCCTTCATGGTGGTGCTCACCCGAGTGTGAAAATTCAGCACTTTTTCCCCATGGTCTTTATTGCCTTTATAACCTTTTCACTTGAAATCAAAGCATTGACTAACTCATGCTACCAGTGTTCATTTCTGGAGCAGAACTGCACAGTAACAATGCCAGACATTATCAGGGGAACCCACACCAGCATCGTAACCCCGTCTTCACTAAACTGGTAGCAAGAACCCTTTTATAAGGCCTCCCTCCAGGAGGGATGCCTTATAACTGCCAATAATGCTTCCTGTGTAGGAACACAGCTGGTTCTGCCTCCATCACCTGGAAATCCTGGTTTAAATTCCTAGTTAACATTCCTAGACAGAGTTGTGCAAAGGTCTACATAGAAGTTTGAAAGTCTGAGTACCCGAGAAATCTGTTCCACTGCAGTGTCTGTCCTACAGGAGGGCCATAAATTTGTCTCAAGGCTCTCCTAACTTCTGTGAATCTGTTAAGAGACTCACATACACCATCTCCTCCTTATCCATGCATTTCTTGTATATGTTTTCTTTCTCTCTATAATATCTTTTAATTCCATTTTCACTGCACATTTAAACTTCTTACAGCATTCAAACGTTCAGTTTACCTATTTGAAAGGGGTCAGTCTTCTTTTTAGATTCTGTCAATTCACACATTCAATATTTTCTGAATACGTTGAATGATTTTTGACCAGGTGCCCTAGAAAAATTCAGCCTAAGACAGAAAATTTGGCTAACTGTTTGTACGCCTGTAAAATTGAAGTGACAGACTAGGAAAAACTTGGCATCATTATTACTAAATACTTCATACATAGTAAACACACTGCTATGTTGGAAAAATATTTATAATAGTTATACAAATCCATTTAATCTTTTGTTCTTTTTAAACTTTGAAAATTAAACATCCTTCCAAACCATTGTATAAACTCATACTTTATAAATAGTTCCATGGTACCTATTTTTCCTCACCAAAGGTTTTGCTTCATTTAATTTACATAACTGTAAAAGACATTTATGTTCTGGCAAACGACACTTTGGAAGCTAACTACTATTAGAAGTCACTGTTATCCCCAGCATTTCCACCAAAAGTAGAAGTGGAACATTAAGTAACATGGAGTAAATGAAATGAACAACTGCAAAACAAGATGAAAAGCACTAAAGCAGAGCAGGGGGGTGCAGAAATATTTACAAATTTTCATAACCTTGGAAAAATGGATGAACGACAAAGAGCAAAGTATTTCTTTCTGCTCTCAGATCCACAAATCCAATACTTAAGTACACAATTGTCCTCATCCAGACAAAGAACATTAAAAATAAAGGTTCAGGAGTAAGTTCCTTCCTTCTTTTAATAGCTAAATTGCTGACCACATAAGAAGATGCTTCCTCTACCTCAGGTTATAGTGAGTGAAGACTTTATTGTAAATCCTCCCTCCTTAAATAGGTGTGCAACTACATCCTTCTCAAGAGTTAATATTTTCAATGTTCCTATGTTATGCCATTTCTTTAACAGGCCAGAAAATAAGAATTCCATATCACAGAAGATTTCTGAAGGCTCTGAAAGTAATTTCATTCTGCCAGTCCACAAGGATTTCACCTGAACATTAAGAGTCTCAGTCTCACCAAAACTGGCTTTTGGGAAGGTCCTTCTAAGCAAAGACAGAGGACGAAGACCTCTCCCTTTTGCCAGCAACAGGACACACGGGAAGGTCAGAGGGCTGGGAAATCGAATTTCTAAAAATAATCCCCAAGAATTTCATCTGAAGCCTAAAACAGTAACCAAGTGACAGAAAGAGCCTGTGGCTACTTGGATATAGAAAATATGGGCAATTAATTGAGTCTCTTCCTTCCATCAAACCCCCAAAGACTTGGTTCTTAAAGAGAAGCTAGGCCTTTCCAGATCCATTTAGCAACACCTTGCTGTTGAAACCAAAAAATGACAGACAATTTCTGGATCTGAGATTAAAATTTGTAAGAATGAATGGTTTTGCCTTGTTTTTTACCCCCACCAGAAATGCAGACCAAGATTACAGCATAAAGAAATAATACATAAACTCTGATCTTAAAGTAGAATATCAAATAGCTATGCCCATAAACAAATTATCAAGTCACATACATACGACAAATTAAAGTAGATAAAAGCTCTGTAGTTCGTTTCTTTGTCTAGTTTATTTTTCCTCATTATTGCACGTAGCTTAATCAGTGCTTCAGGAAATTCATGTCACAAAAACTACCGGGCAAGAGATGCAAACTCTCCTTTCAACTGGGCAAAAGTCTTTGTTCTGAATCAGGATTATGTGCTACATTCCTCTGCATGTAAAGACAAACAAAAACCATTCCTCTTCCCTTGAATTCATCCCCCCTGCAAAACACAATAAAAAAGAAAACAAAGAAAAGAAGATCACAGAAGCAAAACCCCACTCCCTAACATGCATCTCAGTCATTCACTTAAGACTTTACTGGTCAGTAGGAAAATATTCACCTTATGTTCATTATTTCCTTTCAATAGAACTACTATAGGTATTGCTAGTAATTTGGGATGAACTGCCTAATGAGGACACAAAGTCATAGATAACTATATTCCAGATATGATATATATTTCTTAACTAAGGCAATTTTTAAGGAAGTTTTCACAAGACTTTCTTTTAAAACTTGTTTTATTTGTAATCTTTCATGGAAGAGAGTTCTCCAGAAAAGATGAGGAGACTGAAAGCAGGCTTTAAGCCAGGAAGTTGATGTTTACTTACAAAAAAAAATTAAGAGTAAAATTTTCAGTAAACTCTCAAGCCCTTCATTTGTCTATATAAACAGGTCCCTCCATTCTCTGATATCTTTTAGATTTGACACACAAAATTATCAGCTACTGAAAGCAGAATTTCACACCCAATTTCATATGTAATAAAAGTATTTTAAAAAGCATTGAAGTTATAAAGCCTCAGCAGTAAGATAATACTCAAGGTAGCTTTTTACACATGCCTGATGTTACAATTTTAACTATGTGATTCTGGTGAGCTGAATAGCTTTCCACACTCCATTGGCTGTATTGACTAGATTACTACTTACAATCCAGTAAAGATAGTATTGCCATGCCTGTTACCAGCCACAAATCTTATACTGACCTCACATCTGGGACTAGGGCTCTAAGGCTTACTTACTCTGGGTTTGTCTTGGGCCGCTCAGAGCTTTGTTTTAACTTTTTTAGCTGTTATAGCAACTGGCTAATGACAAGGTCACAATTACCTAAGATGTTCCAGTTTTGTTTAGCTTTGAATAACTGCGCTGTGTAATGTGTTAAGAATTTTGATACGTACAGCAATAACCAGTACTTACGGTCTGCTGTGTTGAACAGCATCTAGCTACTCTGGCATGTAGAACTATCTATGACCTTATATGCTGCAGACAAAAGTAGTGCAGATCTGAAGTGACAGCAGAGCCTGGAAGATGAATTCAGATGGTTCAGGGCTATCAATAACTCACCAGTGATCAGCTACTGACGGTAACTTAGGAGCTGGGTAATACTTCATTCACACCAAACCCAGTTTTAGTAGTAACAGAAAACACAAAAAAAAGTGCCTAACATATGTAGAACTTAACCATTGGCCATCTGCTGTGCTGGATATAGATAGAGTACCAGTATATGTTTCTATTAATCATTCCTCTGGGGAGTAGCAGCGAGCTAGTGTAAACTTTGTTCCTGTTAACATCTATTTTTGTTATATATAGTTTAGCAGGAATAACTCTCGCTGGAAGGCTTTACTTGTTCACTATGTGCAGAAACATGACTTACTGCAGAAGCCTAGCTAAGACCATGCTGTTACTGGAATGGATTATCCCATTCTCCTCCTGCCTCAGGCTGCATGTTTCTGCCACTGGCCTCTCACTGGCACGAGGCAAAGATTAGTTTTCAACTAGATCAACAATCCGGGAATGTGGCACTGTGTAAAGGGTATGTACAGGGAGAATGGGTAGCCATTACTTTCAGCAAGTTTGGGCATGAGCTGACCATGAAACTGAACCACTGGACAACAAAAGTGATACCGAAGGAAGCGAAATAGCATACTTCCACCCCTTCCACTTCCACCAGTTAAGGAAGTGTCATTTTTTGCCCCTTACTCCCTCCATAGTCAGACCTTTGGTCCAACACTGGCATCTTAAACTCTGTATAGATGTGCCACTTAGAATTCTTGCCACCTTCATGCCTCTTTAGTACTCTTTTCTTTTTCCTCGGTAGTCACTCTGTACTTTCAGATTGTACCAAAGGTACTTAGGAAGAACCCACTATACAACTCAGCTGCGCATGAGAACAGATGAATGCCAATCTCTGGTAAATTATTCTTAATCAGGACAACAAATGAAATCAAGCAAGATGTCATAATTTTTTGGTGAATGCAGTCTTTGAAAAATATTTACCTAACACTTTTGCTATGATTACTTTAAAACTGAGTTTATTAAATTTTTTTAAGTACTATTAGTGGTAATTTAATCATTCTTTTAAGTTGTCTTGTTTACCTAACAAACACTTTTACAGTAGTAATACTGTTACCACATCATTACTAGTGCAATAGTTGATGCTTTCTTTCAAAGCAAGCCCTACCCATCGGTTGACAGTGCTTATTCAGAACTGTCATGCCCTTAATGGGCTTTTCAAACAACTGTTTTGTAATCCTACTGCTTTTTCCATCCTTGAAATATTTCCAGCGATCACTGGCAACATCTGTCAAACTTGTTCAAACCTCATCTTCTCATTTTCTGAAGAACTCTAGGAAATACATTCCCACCTTTGCTGCATAAAGATTAAAGACAACAAACCATAAAGGAAACATGTGCAACATTTGGACAGCTAAGTGTTATGCCATTCACAGAATGCAGAAATGAAGAGAGGAAAAAGACCATACCAGCTGAATTTCATACCAGCTGAATTTGAGAATGTTAGCCTTGCACACTCAAGCTATAATGTCCACTGTTTGAACAGAGCACTGATGAGAATAGGGTTGATGCTTCCATCGTCCCTGGCAGAGCTCCCGTAGTTTATAACTTTTTTAGGCAGCCAAGAATCAAATTACCATAACCTCAAAGCAACTGGGCCATTGATTCTCTGCTGCATTTAAAAGTGTAATGTGAATTGTCAGGCTGATTCCTGAGCTCCATTCAACAGAGCATTATCTTTAAATGAAACAAACCAAGCCACCAATGAAACAGGCTGACAGAGGTACTCCTATAGCCCCGGAGGACATCTGTCCCAGCTTTAATGCTAGGCACAGATCAAAACACACGTTAGTTTTATCCCATGCTCTCTCTCTTTGTGGAGAAATCAGTCAGACCCTAGGCTTGGAACCAGTTCAGGGGCTCTTCAAGCAGCACAAGTAAGCACATGACAAGATAGGTCCCTTCATTTCTGCCTAACCCTTCGCTACTTTCCCACCAGGCCTTGTACCCTCCACTATTATACATCCATGCCCAGGCATTCAGCAACCCTGACAGCTTTCTGCCAATGCACTGTTGCTCTGGAGGTCAAGGGCACAGCCCTCCTGTTATCTGAGGTACCTTGAACTGGAAAACCGTATTAAAAATAATGGTCATGTCTCTGGGCCACGTAGACACCAAGTCAAACTCCAATGAGATCCCTGTGGATGGACACAGTTCCCTCCATGGGGCAGATACTTCTATCACCGTAGACATAGCCAGAATAATTCATGAGTCTAGGGCCTACCATTATTTAATAACTGATAAATTTAAAGCTTCTTATTTAGGCAAACTCCCCCTCTTTCATTTCATTCTTAAATATGTGAAATTTAATGCAGTCTGTTCTTCCACTGAAAAATATTAACGCCCCGAATCTAATGGCCTAAAAAATGCCAGTGCGTGCCTCTTACAGTGCCCAGGCACAATGATACAAATTAACTTATCTCCTTACACAAAAGTGACAATGGGCAGCAGTCAAACATGACACGCCTGAGTTAACTTGTGATATGGCAGGCAAAGCACCTCTTTTTTCGAAGACTCTGAAAAGACAGATATTCACATGGAAAAGCGATGTAAACTCTTAGATCGTTTCAGAGGAACAAGATTTAAAAATAAGTGGGTCACATTACCTAATAGCTACATCTGACACCTTTTTTTTTTCTTAGAATATTTATTCCTAAAGTCCTCTTTCTTTTTCAGTTCACAGTATCCAACTCCTTCCTGCTTTATAGTTACTCTTTCAAATAGAAGGATCCTAATTTACATCATTTACTTGAAAATACATGCACTGACAATATCTTGAGTGACATGGAAAAATGGTGGCGTAAATCACAGTAATTTAGAGAAGACTGGCAATAGCCATTCAGGTCTATGGCCCAAAGGTACTGCTGCAAGGGGGACACCCCAGGGCACTAGGCAATGGTGGTGATCCCTTGTTTTGCCTCCATTTTGAATTAACTCTTCCAAAGCCAGAGCTTTGGCTGGGTCACAGGGAGAAAACTGCTGTGGTCAGGTCTGTCCCACTTGTATACAAAGTTGTGATTTTCCCTCACTGTAACTAAAACCTGCATATACTACAGATGTTGCTATAATGATTCAACACCATCTCACAAAATAACACATGCTTAGCTAAAAATATTGCTTCTATCATCATAGCTGATAGCACAGCAGGCAGCAGGGCTTTTGCCAGCAGAGCTACTTCCCAGGCCAAAATAGCCGTGTCATCAAAAACTGGTAGCACAGACCTGATTGAATCCTGAATTTCTGTTAGTGAGATAAAATTACAATAAAAACAAAGCTTATTAAAATTTACCATAAGATGATCACTCTAAAATTAACCTTGAACACTCTAAAATTAACCTTAGGAGAAAGCAGTTGATCATACAGTAAACTTAAATACGGCTTTTCTCAACAACTTCACCTCCAACTAGCTTATGTGAGTTATTTATTTCAAGGTTAAAAAGACACCAAAAAAAAAAAAAGGAACCTAATATCTTAGCATTTAGGTCACCTATTGCAGTCTATATCCATATTTTATCTATCTCCAACCCACAGGTTCTCCTGGAAGTCCTGACAAAGGTGACGGAAACAGCAAGAACATCGTCAGCAGGCTACAGCCTGTTATTACCAAAGCTCACAACCCCCTGGGTTCACCTTAGAAATATCTGTCAAATTTGAAAGCTTTTAAAATTGCTGCTGTAATTTTTAGGCTAGCTTTTCTGCTACAGGCACACTTGATTGTACATTCAAATGTGTGTAGAATTGAATGTTTCAGAACTTTACAATATTTTACTAAATAAATTAAATCTATTTCAGACTTTGCATTTTTCCAATCCTGTAGTCATCAAATGACAAATACTAAAATACACAACAGCAAAATAACTCATTTTGTGGTCAGTAGCTTAATTTGAAAAACTTCATCATCCCACACTTTCCCCTAGTGTAAAATGAAAGTTAAAGAATTTGCATACAGCACAATTTTTCTGCTGAATAGACTGTACACCCCCTCTGTTTTACTCATCATTTATGTTGATCCTATGCCAATGTTACTTAATTGGCATAAATCAAATTACTGCTGACTTATATTCCATACGAAGCAAGACTCAGTCCCTCTTTTAACTCCCACACCATGCAAAGCAGGTTTATGCCAGCTGGTTTAGAAGCCATGTAAGCAAGTCATTACGACTTTATAGAGATCTTCAAGGATAACAGGCTATTATCCCGCTTAACAGCTGCTAAATGGTACTAATTACTAGCTGTAGACACTGGCTGCTAGATTCTGTGCGTATAGTGGAATTCCCAGGGTGTGCACAAGGAAGCAAACTAAAACCGGGAAGTACAGAACAAACTAGGGACATTAGCTATCCATGCATTAATCCAAAATAGTCGTGCATGTGGCATACGAGTGACCAGAGCGATGAAGGAAATGTCTGGCTCCAGGAATATCTCACCACTTGACAGATGCAGCTCAGGCACCCCCTTTCACAGGGGGCAGTCTGTGACACTTTACGTTGTCAAAATCAGACCTGCTTCCTTCTTGTTCATGCTTCCACTCACACACGCCTGCCCTCAACCTTGCATAGCAGTGCCACATGTCACTCTGCCATGAGCTGGTATAGGGAGCTAAACCCAGGTGGAGGCTAACTTTATGAAAGACAGTTTCCAGCTGGTTTAGCCCCCTGGCTCACTTCAAGATGAGCGTACAGAAGGATAGGACAAAAGCAGAGCAGAACATAAAGGAGCGCAAACAACGGCAACCTCAATTTTAGCTTAGTTTTGAACTGTGTTAGAAACATACTTTGCAAGTGTCATTTGGCATTTGGTACTGTATGTATGCTTAGGCTACTGTCAAAATTATGTCAGTGGCTCCAAGATGCCTGCGTATTCCCTTTTCTTTCTTTGCATCGGTCCCATGAGCTGCGCAACAGGTAAGTAAATTGGTTCAGAGAGCTGACACAATATCACTGTTGATTTTGGAGGGTGGTTCATTCTCTCTTGGATCACTTTGCTGAACTGACTTCCTCTGCAGTCACACAATTGCTAAACCTGATACAAAGAGCATGCAGCGAGAACAGTGGTGGGAACAGCATTATAAAAATACGAATGAAAAATTCTGAATTAGAAAATATAGCACCAGCATAACATTCAATGAGCATAGAGGTATACCAGCATAAGCAACCATTTTATTCATGTAACTTGATTCTCTAGTGAGAAATGAGAAATGCACTGAACTCACGAAGTACCTCCCTACTGGCGTAAATACACCCCTGTGAGAGTGAGCAGTACAATTTCAATTAAAACAGTGTGACTGCAGTGATAACAATTATTTTTTTAGGCAAATCATGACACATACAGGGCTACTACAGGGTGTAATCAATATAATATCCACACAGTTTTAATATATAGACAACTATAACTGCATAAACAAACAATACAGAACTGATAAATTTTAAAAAAAAATCACTTTAAGTGTTTCAAATAAGGAATATTGTATGCTTCATTTGGCAGGTATCACTATCCAAAAGAGTTTTTCCTTCATCACCTGAATACAACCTACATATTGTTTTGATTTTATTTACACCTATCTTAATGTGTCTACTATCGATTGTATTTACACCTGCCTTGCTGTTTCTACTAAATACAAGCCAGTTCCTTCCCAGATTTGGTATTTATGTGTTGCAGATAATCCAGAGATTGATATGGCTACAAACTGATTCCCCTTAAAATAATCTGTGTTCTAATTTGGTCATTAAGTAGGCACTAGAAGAAGACCACCAGGTCACAATATACTGTCATTCATTAATAGTACTTGCCCTTATCATATGGTGTAGCTCTCAAATTTCCGTGTTTTTTTTTCCCTCTCCAAACTTCACACTCTCTTTCAGATGATTCAGCGATAGCACACCAGTTCATGAAGATGTTCTAGGAGAGCAAGCCTGATGTCAATTCCTGCACCCCACAACCGGTTCCATGTTCTTTACTGCTACCTTTCACTTAAAGAACTTATACCCAGTTTGGGTAACAACACTGGATATTGGATGCCCCTGCAGTCATCAGGGCCCCCAGGGTGTCGAGGACCTCCCTGCCCTGCCCGCCCCGGGGCTCCCCCACCCTGCCCACGGCCCAGGACCCCATGTCAGCCCCCCAGGGCCCTCAGCTCCTGCCCTAGCGACCCCACAGCCCAGCTCCTCACAGCCCTGCCCGGCCCAGACATGGGCCCCAAGCCCCACTGAGCTGGGCCCACCCTCAGACCCATGTCCTGGCCTGGCCTCGGCCCGTCCCCGTCCCCACAGCCTGCCCTCTGTCCCGGGCCTGATCCTGACCCTACACACAGGTTGATGTCCCGGCCCAACCTTGGCCCATCTGCAGGGAGACGCCCTGGCTGCCTGCATCCTGGCTGGGTGGTGGGACAGGCCCTGGTTGCCAGGCCCTGCCCGGCTGCCCTGGGGAGGCCTCCATGCTCACAGCAGCCCAGCCACCAGGGAGCGGCTGGCCCTCATGGTGCCCTTATAGCTTTTACCTGTATTTAATTAAACTCGAACAAACTATCACCTCCAGAAGGATTTCCAGTCCTCCATATCCAGAGATATCATGAGAGCAGAATCACGTCTCTGATGTTCCACCCTGGCACTTCGAAAGGCCACATAATCAAGGTTTTCTGACTAAAATCCTTTTTAGCACGTTAAACTTCATGTGCTGTGAAACATTTTCTGGTTGAGGTACATTCTGCTGTATGGGAAATTTCCAGCTATCAACACACTTCAGTCTATTGATACCAGTACTCTTTTTCAGACATCTCAGAGATGGTCAAGAGACATGAAGAGCCATAGAGAGCTCTGTCCACATATGTAGTCATGCCCCTCTTCACATTTACAGAGTTTTAAAATGGAGGGAAGTTGGATTTTGGTGTATACATGTCACACTCATAATTTTTATTTTTCAACAATATCAGCATTCAGACCTAAAGCAGTACTTTACGATTTGTCAAAACCAAGAATAATATATTAAACTGTTTAGTGGCTCTTTTCTACTTTACAATGCACACGCACACCTCTCAATTTCATTTTTTTCCTAATATAATGCACAAGGCTTGCAAAGCCTAATGACTCCTTGCACATCCTCCTATTGAAGATGATGGAACGGGATCTGCTTTTCTTGTCAGCTCAAGGATGGGATCACCACACAGAAACACATTCAGAAAATTGAGCTTCTGGAAAGACAGTGTGGAGCTCTTCCTACTCTCCACCTATCTGCTAAGCACAGCTGACTGAGAGGCTGATCAGTGAGGTCTGGTGGGATTACTCTGTGCTGTGCAAACAGCCAGGATCACTGTGGGAAAGCAGGATATGGGATCCTGTTACATGAGTCTGTATGAATGCTTTAGTTTGGGTAACCTCCTCCCACTATTTCCTTATACCCCTATTCAGCACTTACTGCATTGATTGCAACATACTGGTTGCCAAGTCCTTCTAGTAGCCTGTGTACTACAAACAACAAATATGAACACTTCCACAACTTGGCTAGTTGTCACACATCTTTATAGAAAACAACTAGGTCTATTTTCTGTATAGTTCTATTTCCTGCCCGTGCATCTAGCTCAAAGAAGTTTTCATTCCTCATTACTTGTTTTCCAAAATCTGGATTTGGCTGAATTACTGCATTCTTGAAATGAATTATGCTTTTGCTAGTGGTAATCCAAGCATTTTATATCCACTAGTCTCCAAATCTTCTTTATTCCTCTGTAATTTTGAGTCAGCTTTTTCTCTCCGAAGTACAGGGACATGAAGGATCTGACAGTTACAGCTAGAGCTTCTCTCACATCTTGGCTCCCAAACTCACAACCTTCAAAGAATTCTTTCACATTTGGAGAAGGGTAGGCTTGTCAAATTTCACAATATAACACAACAACTTTGGTAACCTTTGTCCATTTCTAACAGTGTGGCCCAAATATTGTCTTTCACGTTTGCCTGTTGTGTATTCTTTGCACAGACTAGGTGTCTTCTATCGAACAGTAAGGCAACTGTTAAGTGTACAAATGACATTGATAAGGGTCTTGTCTCAACTAAATTTTTTTTCATACATACTTGAATCTTTACTAGTCGCCCAACTGAGTTAATTCCCCTGATAGCTGACGGATGACCTGGATGTCCAGCAAGGAGAGCATATTGCCCACAGAGAAGTCCACGTAATCTCCTCTGGTCAGTCCTTCTCTGATTGCGCAAGCTCAGCCTCCTAGAAATCATGCCGTTTCCACTCAGTCTTATCCTATAGCTGGTTCTGTATTCCTGCAAATCCAGTGCACTCTGGACAACACCTTCATTTCCCCACATCAGTGACAGCAACCACCACCACTACCAATACAGCAACAACAAAAAACACCTGAAAAATCAGCGATGACCACGTAATCACTCTAAGAACAACAGATCAGGTGTATAAAGCCAACACGGAAGGAAAGAGCTATCATTATCTTGAAGCCTGTGACTACCACTTCCTTAAATCACCTCAGAATAAGTAAAGGAAAACATCTCTATGTATCTGCTTTGAGGTAAGGCTATCATGCTTGGGCAGCTGAAGATTGCAGTAATGTGGACTTCACCTGATTCCAACATTCAGCATTTGAAATACAAAAATCATACAAGGACATGGGGGAGTGAAACGACAGATTTATAACAGTTCATCTAAACACAGTTCCCGACCAAAGAGACAAACTTGAAGCACGAACAGTTCTGCATTCAGTACTGCCAAGCTCACAGATGGCTAAGCCTGCATACCAGTCTTATGTAGGGTGAACTTACACTGGGTTACCAGTGAAGCATTTGAGTATCTGGGGAATCTAGGATGAGAAACAGACCCTCCTCCTTGTATTTAATAGTTAATGCCTCTTCTTTGAAACCTCCAAACCTACAGAGGCCAAACTACCATGCTGGGTCAACCAGTAAACTACAAAGCAAATTTTGCTTTACTTACGCTTTATGTAAGCTTTTACAGGTATGGGTTGTCACAGTATGGCCAGCATGGAGAGGGCAAAGTTATACTCACACAGCACCTGGTATAATCATGTCTTTTTCATAGCTTATGGAAAGCAAAAGTCTGACATACAAGTTGATAGTTTAATTTGGTTTGGAAGTAGAATTATCAACTGTTCCCCGAAGGAATCTCTCTGCTTTGCTTAGTCTGTTCCTGCACTACAATAATAAGATACTCTAGCTACCCGAGTTAGCTCAGTCCTCTCCAAAATTCAACGTGATGTTGGACTACAGACATCCTGAAGTCCTTTCTAGCCTGACCGATTTTACAACTCTGTGAATACGCAACCAACATCACATCACCTGACAGAAGAGTGTCTCTCAGTTCTGAGTCTTACCACTGAGCTGATGTCCACATGGAGCCACATGGTAGGTTTGGGCTGCAGTGACGAGCTAAAACTACAGATGCTCAAGCTTCCCAAGTGATGGGCAATGCCACACTTTCTCATTTGCTCAGTCTATGCACCTGACGTGTATTCAGCACATAAAGCTGATAAAACAGGGAGAAGCTAGGGAGAAGTGCCTAAGATACTAATAGGAAAAGTTACCTAAGTTACCAATAGAAAAAGAGATGAAGACTAATCCAGGAGAAAGAGCATGTATATAATCAAATCCACATATACAGAGAAAGGGGGATAGTAAACTAATGCTCATGTAAGCATCAGTAGAACTACGTATACTTGGACTTCACATCTGTCCTTTTCTGTCCAACTTTTATCACTCTAAATATTTGTACCACAGGATTTTTAAGGAGATGTTTAAAAGCAAAATAAGTAGGAACCAAATGAAGCCAGTGAAGTTCTGATGGTGATTATGAAGAGGTTGGTGCCCTCTTTTAGGATAAGCCCTTAGCAGACTAAGAAACAAAGCAGTAGTTCAAATTTCACACAGATGCTTCCACCTTTAAGACCACTTCATGTCATATTTTCTGTACTGTCAATGAGTAAATGGGGAAGTCTATAAAAAACTACCACTATATGCCAACAATAGCTGTGATTGCTAAAATCTGGAGCACAGACCCTAGCTCAATGATTTAATGCTGCAGCTGTCATGTTTGCTTTTTGAGTCTGAATGTAATCAAAACCCTAAACAGTGCACGGTGTGAGAAATTACCTCCTGCAACCGTCTCATTCTTTGCCCTGTAAAATGACAGTGTGTACTGCTTCAAGGTCACATATACTGTAATAGAGAGTCATCAGAAAGAAACATGGCAAGAAAGCAGTATGCAGCCCCAGGCTGACTGTCTGAATTCTACCTTGAACCTTTTACATATGCTTAAAATCCTTGTTTAAAGCTGGGCATTTAGAAATATTGCCAATTTCACCTTAACTACTCACCTTCCCACCTCCATTCCTGGACGTAATTCACACAGAAACACAAGCTAAATTATCCATTCCCTTACATTCATTGATTGTATTTTTTACAAGCTTGAGTTCCTCCACTGTAATAACCTGTTACTGTGATGGCTGCAAATAACAATAATCAGTTGTCTATTCATTATGCCATATAACCTTTTCATTCATTTCTCTCTCATAGCTAGAGAGCTTGTTCACTGTCAACTTGAAGTGTAAAAGGTTTTAACAGCTAAAAAGCCTTCCAGACCAAGTTAAGATGATACCTCAGTGTACCGAGAACAAAGAATCCTCCAATTTGTGTGTCAGAGAATAGAAAGATGACTGAAATAATAAGCAGTACATACACTTTGTGTTTAGAATTTTTATTCATGAAGAAAACCCACTAGGCACTGTACAAATAAATCTGGCTCTGCCTCTGATATGTTTGTGTTTTTACCGAGAAAGGTACTGCAATTCAGGCAGAAGGAAAGAGCAAAGTAACAGAAAAAGCCTAAAGAGACAAGACTTAGCAATGTGGAAAATAATCTGCTACAATTAGTGGCTCTGGCTAAATTCATTTAGGTCTACCTTCAGAGCTTCTAGAGGAAGTTATTCCACTTAGTTATTCCACTTTCCAAAACCTCCAAACAAAGTGCACTTTCCAAAAACTCTGAACAAATGTTCTTCTCAATCTGACAATTAATATGATGGTGATAAACTAAAGTCCATATGTTGCAGGATCCCAAAATACAGTCCCAGTCTTATGCTTAAGTATTCCATTTCATAAAAGTGTCAGTGTATACCCCGTTGGAAAAAGCCTTATAAAACTGAATTGAAAAATTGAAACATTTTTAAGGAATTATTAAAAGTGCAGTTGATTTTTCATAAAGAACTGTATTATTGCTTAAAAGGTTTGTTCTTTAAAAAAAAGGAAATAGAAAAGGTTATTCTCTATTGATTTCTGTAGTTTTCCAGCTTAGTTTCTCTGATAGAGCAATCTGTGATTGAAATGAAACCACTTAAGGTAAATGCTACTGAGAGATGAATACAGAAAAGTTTCCCTTTTCTACTGATATATTATTGGAAATCGATCTGAAGCACAATAAATACACTGAAAAAGAAATCAGCTGCAAATTGCATGGAAAAGATTCTATTCTTGCAATCTTTTGGTTTTACAAGTCTAGACTAGGGTCTTCTGCCATCACAGCAATCTTTCTTTTTAATCAGTGTAACTTCTAACAATATCCATGGAATGTCAGCAGTAGCTGCCACACAGTGGATGCCATCTTTCATTGACAGAATAGGCTTCTGAACGCTGCCAATTTATAGCCTTGGATCCCACTGCATGATGCTGGAAAATCAACTGAGGATCCCCTTTGAAACGAATAGGAAGAATGCCAGGTGCCAATTTGTTGGTTGTTAATGGCTTAACAACCCTTTATTGGCATGACAGTGAATTTCTGAGTGATTAGTCTTCGTGTTTCTTGCCGCTTTTGGGTGCCAGAGCATGCTAAAGTGGAAAACTTTTTATTTTTACATTGAAAGAAAGATCTTATGGAGAAAAACACCAACAAGGAAGTACAAATTAACTTGATAGGCTTGAAATGAAAAAAGAACAGATATATCTCTGTAAAGGTTATCTGTTCAGACCAGAATATACTCTTAAAAAGCTGGATTCTTGTGTAGGGGTAATGGTCTTTTGAATATTTTATTGACATTTTAGTTTGTGAGTCTTTTGAATGAGACCCCAATCATGCAAAGTTATGAATAATTTAAAAACTGACTTGTCCCACTGAAGAAAATACTTACATCATAGTCCACCAAAATAAATAGTTGAGAATTTTGAAAACATGTTCAAAAGTAAATAAACAAAATTCTTAGGAAAATTTGTGTATTTTTTACAAATATTTTACATAAATACCATGTATTACACTTGTAATTGAAGCAACATTTAAACCTATGTTTTTTACTTAACCAAATGTGTTCTTGTGCGGATTTATAGGGTTAAGGTGCAAGAATGGACTTATCTACATACAAAGCAAGCAATTCAGTGCCTACGTTTTAGTGATTCAAAGAAAAATCCAAAAGCTAAGTTTCTCCAAACTCTGTATATTAGTAAGAAAAAGGCACACTTTTCAGAGAGGTGATCAACAAATCCTTCAGGGTGAACTCAGAGACACCCAAAACATGGAACCACAGAATCACAGGTTGAATCACAGGTTGGAAGGGACATTCAGAGATCATCTAGTCCAACTCCCCTGCTAAAGCAGGTTCACCTAGAGCAGGAACATATCCAGGTGGATTTTGAACACCTCCAGAGAAGGAGACTCCACAACCTCTCTGGGCAGCCCCTTCCAGTTCTGTCACCCTCAAAGTAAAGAAGTTTTTCCTCATGTTTAGATGGAACTTCCTGTGTTCCAGTCTGTGCCCGTTGCCCCTTGTCCTGTTGCTGGGCGCCACTGAAAAGTCCAGGCTGGACGCTGCTCCAGAGACTTGAGGTGTGGGGCTGGGGAGAGTGGGGAGAGAAGAGGCAGCAGCAGGGAGAAATGCAAACCACAGCCACAAATGACTAGCAAAAATGGGTGTGACAGCTCCAACCTCAGTTTCATGGAGAAAAGGAGGAAGCTATAACTCCATTTGATGGTAAGACAGATTAATTACATTTGGTGCGAATCCCCCTACTAGGGGAGGACCCAAAATGGAGGGATGCTTTGTCTTTCGTTCCCTACTTGGTACCGGCAGAGGATAGCTGTTCAAATCAGGGTAGTTCTGGGCACGTGCAGAAATAAAATCTGCAGCTGAAACAACCCAGGGAGATGTCAGAGCTAAAAGTAGCCAGGGAACAGAGGCACTCCTGGGCTGAGGCAGTCCACAGGGAGAAAAAAAGGGCTTGATAAAATCTATGCCGTCAAGCCTATCCTTCAATTTTTTGATATATCATACCTTTTTCTGTGAGTTTTACTTTTTCCAATTAAATAAGTGTTGTATGTTAGGAATCATGCACATTTTTATCAACAAAAAATAGTTTAACATTCAGTTCTCGCATCAGCTATACCAAATTGCTAAAAATGTAAACACGTGGACAAAAAAACCCTAAAAAGCAAATACAGAATCCTGTAGGAATTCAAATGTATTCAAATTTCATCTCCCTGTGATTTTATGACTGCTTTTGAAATGGGCTGCTTTAATTACTTAACATCTGTTACCCAATAACTAAAGGCATTATGTTTCCCTGCGTCATAACAAAAAGATGCCTTGTGTTGCTGAATTCAGCACGCATGGCGCTAAACAAGGTTAACAACCATGCTGAACCTATAGCATTGAAGGCTTGTTCTGGTTTGAAATGTGCCTCTACCTTCTGGGGCTTCAAAACGGCTTCTTCATCAATGGGTGGGTTGAGATGGTTGATTGATGCTTCATTTTTCTATGCACAGAGCTGATTAAATCCCTAGCAGCATCTCTGACAGCTGTGTTAGCGTCCTCCAAAGTTACAGACATATGAGTTCCCAATACAGAATGCATGTATTTGTCTGTCTTGTGGATGTATTCATTTACAGTATACATTTTTCTTTCTTTCCAAGAGCACCGATTGGGCAAAATTTTGTGCACTTCATTAATTTCATATGCTCTGAATACTCTCTTGACTTCACTATTCAGTATCTAGTGTTCATGTCTCTTAAGGATTGGGCAATAAATATTAAATTGTATAAATTACCATACATATGTATTGTGAATTCTTCTACAATAGTTCCTAGTAAATCAACATTTGCCAATAGTCACTTTTAGATTATCATCTAATGTACAGATTTCTCCTCTGAGTCAAAGGAAACTAACTGTAAAATCCAAAATAGCTCTGTATGGGGAAACCTCACTGTTATTACATATATAGTGAATTTCATATGCTCTCCCAGTAGGAAAAAAAAAAGTTTAGATGAAGTTTAGAGTCAGAGTAAATGTAATCTAAAATTAAAAAATATTAAATAATACCAGCACAATCCTGAAACAAAGCATTATAAAATTTGAGAAATCTATTTGTGTTTTAAACTCTAAAAAGGACCAGGCATGTTAAAGTAATGAAATACAGAGTACGTAATCCCTAAAACACATTTTAGCTGTCCTGTAGTTCTGTTTTGAATGTTCTCGAAAAAAATGGTTTAAATTCCTCAAACTGAGATTAGATTAATTTGATTTTTTTTCATCCCTCTTCGTGATTTCACTATGCAGTAAATTACTAATTGGTGTTTGGTCTCAATTCCTACTAATACAGGTTTTGACCCAACATTTCCATTATTAATTTTGGGAGATTTTTTTTTGTCGTGAAGATTTACATGTGCATACTAAACACACTACAACTGTTTGCCATTTTATCCTGTTCAAGGATGCATCCAGAGTTTATTGGTGAAAGTGAGAATGTTTCCCAAAAGAGAACATAAAACGAAAAGCACACAGAGAACTGGTAAAAACTACTCAGATTACACAAACTAATCCTGATTCACCAACCACATTTGTATTTCTGGCCTTTATGCTCTTGGTGTAAGAAGGTTATATATGTAGTAAAATACCCCATACATTTAATATTTCTCATAATATCACTTATAAAATTTTACTTCTGTCTCTTCAGAAGGCTGTAGCTGGGAGAAATAGTATACAAAAGAAATGCTAATTAAAGTACCTTTGGGAGGAGAAAGGAATGAAAGAAGCTGATATTAAATATTAATCATAAGAAACAAGGCTGGAAGATTTTTAAAGGTGGAGGTAAACAACAGTGGGTTGTTTTAATTTGGGATGGCATAGAAGATTGACCTGAACTTTCACGTAGAGGTCCTTCTCTTTTCAAAAGTCACCTTTTTTTCAACTCAAGATGGATGGGGTTTTTGCTTAATTTAAGGAAATTCTGGCTTAATGATAAAGATGCAACTTGGCAGATTTAATGCTACACTATTTTTCAGCTCTCTCCTAAAAAGCATAATCATGTGTTTTATTACTTTTTCTTTCTGTAAATCTGTTCTATTACTGCAATTCTCTGTCTTTAGTAAACAAATTATTTTATCTTTCAGTCTTGTCTAGTAGCAAAGATGCTTCTGAACTACTGACACACAAAAAAGCAATCCTCATCCAAGGCTTTGGTGAATTCTAAAAACAAGGCATTGCCATGCTCAGAGCCTTGCTTTCTAATCGCTCATCCCAATACGTGCAACAGGTAAAATCAGAAAAGCTGCCTGCAATCAGTTTGAGAGGAGGAGGTGTCATCGAACACCTAAAGAGGCGGGTTGTAAGTCTGAATCCCCCATGACACATGATGAACAGTCTATGTTACACACTCTCAGTGGTCTTCATTCCTCAGCCTCTTTCTTCAGTTTCCCGCTACCCGACAACAGGCTTCGCCTAATGGAGTCTTATGTTCACAAACCTGTCACTATTGCCCACGTCCCCGCTCTTCCAACTTTTTAAAAAGACTGCTGGCAACTCTTAAACTTGATATCTGAGATGAGTAAGTTTGCCCTGATGTGTTTGCCAGACGCAGGCAGTGCAACCCACTGTTTTCCAGAGCAACTTAACTTGTCTGTAACCAACCAAGCTGTTTGTACTGGAAAAAGACAGAACAGTAGAGCATAAGCAAGCCTAATGTAATAAGATGCAAAAATGAGAAGTCAGTTACTAGATACGGAAACAATGCAAGGAGATAATAAAAAAATGTGCTCTACTTCAGCTCAGTTTCAGCCTCAGTTTTCTGTTTCAAATTTTTTTTTTTTTCTGTGAATAGGAACGGTCATTATAACACCTTTGACACATTCTCCTAACTATTGAAAGTCAATGGTCAGCTCATCTGCCACGCCAAATTAAAGACATATTCTTCTTTTGAACAGATTTTGCTTTCCCTTCCCCTGGGCCCTTTTCATAACCCAAAGTTGTTAGGATGCAAATTACACTCCAGCACCAGCCCCACCTGTACCCCCTTTATCCTTCCTTACACACCCTTTTAATTAATGTAACTGATATTTATCATAATATTGTACATTATACGATGTAGACGAAAAAGAACTAGTAATACTAAAACCTCCCATTATATTGATTACTCCAGTTCTCTCAAATATCATGATACTACCAAATCTCACAATAGCATTCAAACAGCTAGAGATACTGGTATCACAGGGGGAATGTGAGATGGGATTCCTGGGTTTTTTCCCTTCACTAAGCAACTATACTCTGCAGCCAACCCGCTGGGGCTAGGATCCCGTCCTGGGAGGCTTCCCTCGGTAATGAACACTACAGCAAAAGTAGGATATTGGTATCTGTTGCTTTTTAAACCACCTTTTCCGGGCATCCCCTGGTGAGAGAAGGGAAAGTAAGGCTGTCCCCAGCCACCACATCCTACTGCTAAAGGCAAAGGGCCAAAGAGTAAAACCGAGTCAGGCTCAACCTCCACGGCAAGGACCAAGAATCATTATTACAGATGCAGCATTAGTGCTAACGCTCACTCACTTTGGTATTGCGGCTATTTAGCATCACAATGCTGCCACAGAATCAGCATATTGCCCATCAAAAGGATGAAATGGGCTTTAATTAGGTTTAGGGAATCTGCATTTCCCTTTTGAAATGCTGATTTTCACAGGAGCACCTCTTTTGTCTCAAGACTGAGTTGACGGCTCTCTGGACTTCCTACCCTGACCTTCCACATCCTGCCAGCACGGCAGACCTTATGGTATACATCATGACTACATGACAACTTAGAGCTTTCATAACAAAAGATACTACATATACAGAATTTCTGACAGTGCTATGGTTTGGGTAATGTTGCAGGATTTCTGAAAGGCCGGGTTACAGATTATACCAAAAGATGACTGAAACTAAACTCAGGTAATTTAGTTTCCCCCCTCTGTTACATTTCGGGTACAGGATTGTCACATTCACTTTTAGCTACCGTTTTCATTATGGCAAGTTTATCTATCAGTTCACGCTCAAAAAATCACCTCTTTCAAAGCAGCCGCTGTTTCCCATTGTTGTCAGTGGCAAGAACTCCACCGCTGCTTCAGGAAGGATGCATGTCCCTTATCCTCAAGAGGCCAAAATACCAAGATCCGTTTGGCCTGACTACCTTGCATTTGCAGCAGAAACTCGGGCTCGGATTCACTCAGTTTATTTCCTGATTGCTCAGTTCATTTCCTAATTGATTGTACATGATTCTAAGCTGATGTGCAGGCTCAGCAAATACTGGAGTATGTGTATAGGAGAAGAAATTCTGAGTCCACACTAATGCTAAGCGTAGATGCAAGCACACCTATTGCACAGTGGGAAGGAATGGGATGCAGAAGCCTGCTTGGCTGCATCTCCCAGTTTGCAGTAAATTATATGGCTGATGTCAGTAGGAAAAATATCCTGCTGTCCATTATTAATAGGGATTTAACATCTCACGGAACAAAGCTATATGGGATTTAAAGGCAAATGAACTACAGCTACAAAACCAGTGTCAGAAAACAGAGTGCACCCACTTCTTCACCAGCTTCTGCTTCTACGTATGTCATCACTGAGAACGATAGTTGCAGAATCTCTGAAAATGCTCATTGTTAACAGCGTGGGTGAATGTGGCCCACCAATAGCACTAGAAAGCATGTTATTTTAAAAAGAGAAATTGCAGGAAGCTGCAGGGAGAAAGAGAAGGAGGATTTCCCTTCAATCTTCCTGGGTGAGATAAAAAACTAAATTTCAGTTAGAAACAATAAAAAAAAAAAGTAATTTAAAATACCTCCAAACAGAACAAAGACACAACATTTTGCTGGGTTTTAACTTTGTGAGAAATATAATAAGCATATATTTCATTTCTAAATTTCAGACAAAGCAGGTCACTGTCAAAAATTTCTAGAAGCCCATTCGAAAATGAATTTTAATGCCAGCTAACGATCACACCTATTAGCATGCAGTATCAGAGATACATTTTGTGCCCAGTAGCAGCTGCTATAGTAATTTTGGAGAAGATATATTGCATCCTTCATGAATAACAAAGACAATGAATTCTTACGAGTGAAATTTCGATCAGACTCAGGTGTGAAACGTCTCTGCACTAGCCACGTTATGAATTCATTTTTATATATATTCATGTTATCCAAATTATCTCACCTACCAAACCAGACTACTCACCATTTCCAAATGTGGTGTCCTGTCTATATAGTTTAGGATATTCCATAAGAAATGAGCCCCTGGACTTCATGTGGGAAGCTGCTTCTAGCCTATTCTACCTTTGCGTCCTCTTTCCACTTTTTATACTACACTTTTCATATTCCCTTCATAGAACTGTAAAGCACCCCTCTCTAGCTGTCTTTTATGCCTACAGATTGGTGTTCTTTCTTGCCGAGTTATTACCAGCTACATTCACATTTGTTCAGATGTGAGCATTGCTTTATCACTCTCATAGGTCTTCACCTCCTCCTTTTTAATCACTCTCTATAATCCCTCCTCGTTTTGTTGCTCTTCCATGAGCTCTATGCAATGTATCCACATTTTCTACTTAATCAGGATGTAACTGACATAAATTGTTTATAACCAGACCCCAAACCAAGTAAAACTACTCCAGGATTCATCAACAAACAGGATTTTGCTTAACAGTCTCAGAGGAGGACAAGACAGTCAAACAGACTTTGGTAGTGCTGCAATTTGAAGAATGAAGGAAACACACAGTCACGGGTAAAGCCTTTAAGAGCCCAAGATTTGCAAACAATTCCCAAATACATCTAAAAATTGAAGAAAATAGACCCACCTGCAATTCTCTGTGGATGAGTCTGCTCTTTATAATTCTGTTAATGTATACCTTCTTCCAAGGGTAAAACTGGAAGAAAACTATATGAATCCCAGGATTTTAGCGTTGAGATGTTCAGTTTCATTTTACAAAAAACCCACGTCCTGAAAGCTGCGAAGCTTGAGGACTTATAAGCACTTTGAATCCCAGGATCACAAAAACAGTACAGAAACATTTACATTCCCATCACAAAATTGACACCATCTATGTGTATCCAGTTACTTAATTTAAAGCATCCAGGTCGCGCAGTCCTCTTCTTGGACACCACGGTCTGCCCATATATGCTAAACGGCAGGATCAGGCTCATTCCCAGCCATGTGAGTTATATTATACTTTGAGTGGAATTTATCTCTTCAAAGCCACTCTACTTCAAGCTCACAAAATTAATTACTACACGGAAACATGTCACTTAATAGAATTTAGTCTACTAAAGGTATTTGAGCACTGAATATGTTGCAACACACCTTTACATTTGTTATTAAATACCCCATTACAAACAAAATGTCTAGTTTGAAAATTAAATTCTCTCTGAAAAAGTGGACATTCAAACTGAATATACCCTGCTGCCGATTATTAATGCCTAGTAAACAAAACTGAATTTTTGAAGATTTGATGAGTTCTTGATTACTTTCAGCATTTATTCCAAAATACCCAAAATTCAGATCAGTCTGAATCCCATTTTTTCAGAAGATAACAATTTAGCAGAAGGGGTTATATTCCAAGTCATTAAATTATTATTACTAATTCATGTTAAGCTACTTCTCTGCTACTTACTTGCATGGAGCTACTTAAAAAAAAAAATGCTTGTGCAATGCTCAGCTTTTCCAAAGAGAAGCATTTAAAATACCTATTATTGAATTTGGTTCCTTATATTCAAACAATATATTTGGGAATACTGAGCACACTGTGCAGTAAAAGCCAGATCCTGGAGACCAGACATGGATTTATGGGAAGAAAGGAAGGCTGACAGGCTGCTAATACCTGTCTCCCACCTTTGTTTGCTTAACCCTGACTACAACCTCTTTCTCAGTCTCTCAGGCCGTTTTACCAAGAGCAGGGATCTGAAGAGATGGTGTGACATTTGAAGAGCCAGGAAATCTGTATTCATTCCAATCAACAGCCTTATACTGCAGTCATTTCTGCCTTAGGATCCAGTGAAGGGGAGGGTTCACATCTTTTTCACACTAGAACTGTATTTATTCCAGATATAGTTGATGTGAAACTGCAGTGAGATGGAAGGTATCAGGATCCATCACAATTACCTTACCAGCTATATATACCTATCAGTAAATAGTGATGTGTAATATGAATGATAAATGTTGAGTAAATTACCAAAATGCGAATAAACAAACAAGAGAAACAAGTAGTGCCAAAAGCCCAGCTTCCCCAACTGTATCTGTTCCAGTGGGATTACTTCACCCTATGTCTAGCCTGGCCTTATAGATCAAAAACCCATTACTGTTTGGATGCACTAGGTGTGCTTCCAGAGCACATCTTCCAGTTCAGTCTTGTCTGAAAGGAATCTAGTTTGCATACTGCATAAAGCACGACCAAACACAGTAAATGGATATGATACGTACTACAAAAGCATATGTCTAATTTGAACTGAAATCCTAATTTAGATATATTCACTAAAGACTCACAGCTGGATGTTCCACTCAGGAACAATTGTAGGAGAGTAGCTTTTACGTCTACGAGTTTCAATTGTATTATTTTTTTAATTGTTGTTTTTATTGGCTCACATGGTAACATTTCTTAGTATAGCGTTATTCAGCTCAAAGCAGACAGACTTTTAGCTAAAATCAGAACAGACAGGCACTTGCAGGTCCCCAAGCTGATTAAAGACAACAATCACACTTTTTCATAATCCTGTGAAAGGACCACAGGCATCATATTCGGGACAGTGTTGTTAGTCTTACTGGGGTTGTATGCGGGCTATTTGAACTCCTTGCTTCTGGGGACCTATTTTATCTGTTTCAAGCGCAGGACATCATCCCTGTTTTCCCCTCACCTTACTTTCCTCTGCCTGAGGCATCATCCCTTTATGCTCATGCTATTTGGTCTCAGCAACTTTCTGTTCTGATTCAGGTGCAGCTCAAGGCCAAGTATGGGCAACACTAAAGACTCTTGATACCCCATCACCACTCCAATGAGCAAGCTACATTTCTTCGGCAAAAATGTCAAAAATAGCCTCAAGTACTTGACTTTTACAGAATGCTAAAAGTCATATCTGGTATTCTGTTTGGTTTTTAGAGAAAGTTGGGAGCTATGGGAACATGGAGGAAGATCTTTTCACTTATAATCCCTGTAGTTTTACACAGTAGGAGAGTGGAATGAAAGGTTGTGAATTCTATTTGTAACTTAGTTATAAATGATGCCTTGGGCACCCACTTGAAGAGGAGAGCTCTTTGATTCATTTCCTGTATAGATTTAAGTGTGTAGATAGAACATAGTGCTTATGTTCTATCATAAGCAATGATGGAACAAACGAACACCCATTAAAATGAAGATTCAAGAGTGAGTAAAAAACCCTCACCTAGTCAAACTGATAAAAATTAGGACAAACTTGCCAGTTCATTTGCGTGATGTGACTCTATTTCAGAGCCTCCTTTATGCAGGTAGTTTTGTGCTAATGTGATGATGAAGAGCTGACATAAAATCTGTTTGCAAAGGGGTTGCTAAAAGCATTGCATCAGTTCTTTTAGAATATAAGAAAAGAACTGGAAATATTCTTATAGAATATAAGAAAAGAACTGATGTATTCCTCTCACACAACCATATGGGGATTCCTGAGGACTTCTAAAACTTGAGAAATCCTTACTGCAAGGTTTGGTTCCCTTTTGAGGAATAAATTACAAAAATTCCTCAGACTACTATCGGTTGCACCAGGGATTCATGCAATGCCAGGAAGCAAAAAACCAGAACCCCTAAAATGTGGTTGCGTATTTCAAAAGGACATAAACATCATTTCACAACCAGAAAGACGACCCCACTATCTGGTGTGGCTACAGAACAACACCATCTTGTTACTTTAGCCAGGCCAGTGTCACTAATAGCAGCATTCATTACTCCAGATTTTGCCCAAAATTGAGAAATTAATTTTCAAAGTAACTTGTGTTAAATTCTATGGCTCATGTAGGTATATAAGAGGCCACCTGCAATGACGAACATAGTTCTTACTGGTTTAGAAATACATTAGTTTATACATATGTTAACCTCAGACTAAATTCATTAGGTTTTTGAAGGTTTATTCTCGACGCCATATTCGTTTCAGTAACAAGCTATAATATGTTGTATGCAATACATGTCTGTATGTTCTATTGTGACAGTCACTTTATGATTACTGTCATTTAAAATTGTATTTTAACTACACAAAAAGAAAAATGTAGTTCAACATTATTAAGTACCTTCTTTATCATCACGATGTATGATTGCATCCTGTATCATATCAGCAAGATTAAAACGGACTCGATGATTCTTCCCATGTTTCAGTTTTTTCACGTAGCCCTCCCGTTTCTGGAAAGCTTTTTCTCGTTCGTAGTAGGCCTTTATTTGGTCACAGCGCATCCGCTTCACCAGCCGCTGCCGCTGGCCGAGAGGGAGGGACTCCAGCAAGCACTGCTCAATTTCCATCTCATGGGACCGAAAAACATTACATAGCTGGAAACAGCCTGTAAGAAATTAAAGACAAATACATTTAGATCACGCAACAGCGTGTTTTCAAACGTGCCATGAAACCTCCATGAATTTTCTTGTTGGCCTTTCTAACCATGCGTAAGTCCATCATGTGAGCTCCTCCTACTTGACCAATGCTGACTATAGAGAGTATATATCATTATCATTTACTTTTTGGAAACAACACATGGAACAGCCTGCCCAGGGAGGTGGTTGAGTCACCATCCCTAGAGATACTTAAGAAACGTCTAGATTTGGCACTTCAGGGCATGCTCTAGTGGCAGAGATTGTAGGTTGGTTGGTTGGTGCGTGGGTTTTTTTGTTGTTTTTTTTTCTGTGTGTGTGTGTATGGTTGGATTCGATGATCTCAAAGGTCCTTTCCAACCGTGAAGATTCTATGATTCTATGATAACTAATCCTATTAAATCACTGATGCATTTTTTAAAAGCTAACTCAGTTCATGTAAACAAATGTGAATAGAAAGAGGTCTAAAAGTTAAAATGTGAGACAAGCAAAATATCTAAATAATTCAATGTAATTCAGGTGGCCCGCATTTGCTTACAAACAAGAGACTATTATGCAGAGAAATGGCAGTCTGATGTCCGTGCTTCCTTTTTATTAATTTTCATCTTGCTTTACATTAGCAAATTCCTGTTACTCAGTGAGAAGAAAAATCATCATATCATAATTATAATGAGTTCATTAGCATGCAGTGGGTACTCAGGCAACTATCTTTTAAAAACATCAAAGTCATTTCAGATTCCTAACTATGTGTATGACTGGGTTTGGGTGGGGTTTTTTTTACATTGTATAGAGCCATACAAATGGAATCTTCTAATGAAACTGTCAGATACTGAAATCTTTGCATGGAAACCAATGACAAATGTGTCTTTGATTCAGTTAATCCTAACGTTCATAGCACCACCTTTAAGTTGGATTGCTCTCCTGTTGTTACCGTTAAATGTGTTTTTTTAAGTGACATTGCAATAACAGTGATGTTCTTTTCCAGTATGTTCTTGTCATGGTTTAACCGCAGCTGGCAACTAGGACCATGTAGCTGCTCGCCCACTTTTCTTCCTACCCCCAAGAAGGGTAGGGAAAAGAGGGAGAAAAGGAGGGGAAAGGGAAAAAACCTCTTGGGTTGAGATAAAGACAGTTTAATAGAACAATAACAGAAAAGGAAAATAACAATAATAATGGTAAAAAAAATATAGAGGATGAAGTAAGACAACACAAGTTGCTCTCACCACTCAGGGATTGGTTGCCCAGCCTATTGGGAGCAGTGATTGTGGATCCCTCCCCCCGGCCAACCCCCATTTATATACTGAGCATAACATCTATGGTATCGAACATTCTACTGGCTAGCTTCTTCTGTCAGTGCTCCTCTCAGCTTCTATAGGAAGCATGAATGCTCAAACTTCTTCATATGGGAGCAAGGTGGCCAAATTTGTAATTTCTAAGAACTGCCAGCAGACAGATGAGAGAGGTTTTCTCTCCTTAGTTTGATGGTAGAGCTCTTGAAGGGGATGTGGACTCAAGTCACATTGGGCAGTTAAGAAATACAAAAATTAAGCACTACTGTGCAACTTTAATTAGGCCTGCTTTTGTATATCCATTTTGCTGTAATTACATCATCAAAGGACCCCTACCTCAACCAGGGCACTAACTGAGCAGTGCTGACTAAATGACCACGTTGTTTTCTCCTTGTTGCTTGACATATGTCTAATCTACTGAATACCATTCAGACCCTTCTCTGAAGGCATAATTAATAATTTCCCAACAGGCTTTTGTAAAGCTCACATCATAGCACATAAATGCTTCACAAATATTTATTTATTTTCATTAAAAAAGAGGGATAAAAGGGCATTCTCATCTACATTATCTACTGAAGAACTGAAAGACAATTATTTTATTTTAAAACCATTAATTTAGGATGTGTAACTCAAGAACTCTATATTCATTTCTTGAAGTTTTTTGTTTTGCTTTAAAGGCGTAGTATTCTATAAAATATTATGTATCATAATACCATAATAAAATGCTACCAAAGTGACAGTCATAGGTCTGCATGCCAATCACTCTATAATTTATATCTAATACATTATTTATTTGTTATATTATTTTCTATTTTTATATTATAAATTATATATTGTATTCTATTGTATATTCTATTATATATAATATGTACTCACTATGAATTAGAACCCAAGGCCTCAAACCAGAATTCCCAAAACTGAGGAGCATACATTTATGCAAAAAGTGCCCAGAGTGTTTTGTTGAGAAACTCCATGACAGATGCAGACACAAAATACAATTCTACAGGTCAAGTTCAGTCAGCTTATTTTAACATAGGCTACCCTTCCCCTCCCTATAATTTCTGTTCCTTTCTTAGCATGCTCTTCTAGTTAGAAGAAAATGAGCTGTCAAACTAAAAAACTGGAAACAAGTATTGGCCTGCATTAAGCCAAAACACAAACCCTTTCTTTTTTTCATGTCAAAAGCCAACAACTCCTTCTGTATAAACCAAAATTTTCCATTTGACCTTAAATGATATGTTTCATTTCTGAGCACAAGTCGGAAAAGACAAGGAAATGAAAGGGTAGCTCTGTAAAGCTGCAGAAGATGTAACTTTATTCCCTGCTTCAGTCCCAGTGTTCAGAGCATTCGATCAAACAGATCTGCACTCTGACCATCCTCAGCCCGGGGCAGTTTGTGACTCCATCTCCTTTCTGTCGTGATAGGACTGGGGAACGAGCAAGCTTCAAATCTTCCCTAGTAGAATTGTTCTGCTTTGTATAAAATATTACAGTACCTATGTCCTAATCCTACACAGTATTTTTGGCTTGTAAGTCTCTAAACTTATACCCTAACACTTCTAAATCTGGGTATAGTGCCCGCCAGCCAGGCTCGCAGCCTCAGGGAGAAAACCAGCTTGCTGTGTTAAACCATGTTGGACAATGCAGCTAAGAGTCCAGCTGAACAAGAGTTTTACCTCTGCTCTGTTCCTTCCTTCTCTTTTATGAAGTGAGGAAGGAGCAGCCGTGCACTGGGGATCCGACAGGCAACAGCTGAAGTTGCTGTCTGTATCTGGAAAACTCAACTGGGAGTGAGAATTGTTGCTGTTGTTTTAGTCTTAGCTGTAAATCAGCACTGTTTGCTGACAACAGACTTTAATTGTGTCTTTGTTTTTCCTCAGCTTAGCTCACGTGCAGCCTCTGCTCTGGGCTGGCAGTGTTCGCTGCCACATCACAACTGAGACTGGTGCAAGCTGTAGGACACCTTTGCTGTCACAGTGTCACAGTGCTCTGCTCCTCCAGGGTAAGAAATCAACCAAATTAGCTTAATGTACTGGTCAAATAGAGCACATCAAAGATGAGCTCACACAGCCAGATTCCAGCATCAGGAAGGATATGGCTGGCTTAGTTTCCCCTGCCTCTCCGCTGGGATGACTTTCAGCCTGCATGACTGCCATCTATTTGCTCCATGAAGAATAGTGCTTGACTGCCAGAACTGGCCTCACATAGTGGTTTCCAGCGTGTGGCCAGAGTCAAACAATTTGGGCAGATTGAGAAGAGGACTCTTAATCCACTTGGTCACTGGTCTCAGCTATGAAGTAATGAGTTGCAGATGGGATTTTTTTTCTCTCGGCATGTCTGGAACCTGATACATCCCAGATGAGATCAGTATCTGACTGGATATAATGGCTGCAGGTCAGCAGCCTCGTTAGGTTAAGCCTGGATTAAGCAACATAGTATAGATGCAGACAAGGCAAACTCTCTGAATAAATCTTTCAGATGTTCATCTTTAAGGCATGCAACGTTCAGTCCCGGTTTTTGAACCCTGCAGATCTCTGCTCTGACTGTGCTGGACTAGTGAAGCATGGGGAACCGCTGATGGCACAAGAGGCAGAGCTTCCTGGCTATCGCCCCGAGAGAGCTGGACTCAAACCCAGAAGGGTTATAGACATGCTTCTAGAGAAAATTTTGGGGATGACTTAGTGACACTTTGAGCAGAGGGTTAATAACCAACATCGGATCAGGTAACCGTGTCTTGTCCAGCAGTCTTGAAAATCTCCACCAATGGATTCTCCACGTTCTCTGAGTAACCTGTTCCAGTTACTACATTGCCTTCTATCAAAAACACCTTGTTTTTTTTTTTATTTTTTGGCTGCCATAACTCCTTCTCACTACTGTCACTACAGAGAAGAGTTCAGCCTTATCATTTCTGTAATTATCCTGGTAGCCTTCTGTTGCCCTCACTCCACTTCCTCAATGTCCATCTCTCACTGGGCGGACCAAGACTGCACACATACTTGCAGGTGCAGCTTCACTAGCCCCAAGTAGAAGTGCACAGTGACTTCCCTCAGTCTGCTGGCCATTCTCCTCCTAATATAGCCCACTGTATGGTTCGCCTTATTTACAGCCAGTGTGCAGGGCTGGCTCCCTTTCAACTTTGTGTCTGCTGTAACCCCTGCATCCTCTTCCACAGAGCTCCGGCTTAAGTCAGTCAGTTCCCAGCCTGTGCCAACGCATAGGGTTAGTCTGTCTCAGGCACGAAAATATGCACTTCCCTTGTTGAACTGCCCGAAGTTTCCGTCAGCCCAATCCTCAGGATTAAGCTCTACCATTCAAACTATGCCAACCGCTCTGTCCTAATTGAGCATTGCCAACAGCAGCAACAGCTTCAGCTGTAAAGAAAACCCCCAGGAAAAAATAGCTGCTAAAATCCACAACTTTATTAGGCGGATGTAAACTGCTACTGTTTAGAGCCTGACAATTCAGCTACAGCCAGGCTTGAAAGAGAAGCTATTGCAGCCTCCTAAAGGGTAACGTGTGCAGCAGGTCTGTCCATCCTTTTCCATATATGACAAAAATGGAACAAACCACCACACTGAACTTGTACAAGAACCTTTTATGGGGCCCATTCATACAGCAGAAGACATATGGAAACCATGATCTCAACCAGAGATGGTTTTGAGTATGCTAGTCAGGAGGCAGTGTGGCAACATGAGGAAGGGTTTGTGGGCAGGGAGAAAGATTGCCTTCTGTATGAATTTGCATAAAAGTTTGTATCTCATTATGTAAGATATCATATTTGAAGTTTTTTTCATATGTTTCTTGCCTCAGCGTATAACAAATTACAGTTATGTACAGCGATTTGATAAGGTCACTGTGACTGTCATGGTATATTGCACTGAATAACTCATCAGCAGTGTCTCCACCAGAACAGTGAAAAAGCTTACCAGGGCATTATGTATTTAATGAGATGCCCTGGACCAAAACGACTACAATAAACGTGATTGTCGGTATGTATCTGTTTTTAAGGTCTGTATCTTCTGTATAAATACACAATATAAAAACCTTTATGAAACACTGAAATATCAAAAATAGAGATCCTTTTATTATATCACATTGGTTATTAACTAGCACAGGACAAAGGAAGTCACTACCTCTGTAACTAACAGGAAAAAAAAAGTTTTGAGGATGCTTGCTAGTGTAGAGTTGCTTCACTGAGCTGTGATGTAGAGTTGCCACCCTGAACCACTAGAGAAGAAACATTGCTAGAAAATAACCTGTTCATAAAATTGCAGTGATTTACTCACAATTGGACAGAGTGCCAACTGCATTACAGCACAAATTACGAGCTTGATCCTTCCTGTACAAACAAGAGATTTCTGAGTAAAAAGGAACTGCTTGCTTTGAATTGTCACTTGTTCTCACTGTGAAGGTGAGAGAAGGAATATTTTGTGGCAATACAAGCACAAGGTCCTGAACAACAGGAAGAGCTTGGGAAGGGTGATGGGACATAAACAGAGAGGAAGAATGCGATTGCTACAGGCATTTTCTTCCATCTCCTGCAGGAGATTTGAGCCCAAGAAACTTCACAGTATGTAGGAACATCTTTGCCTTACCCCTTTTTCAGAAACCGTATTGATACAGCTTTCCTTTATATTTCCTGTTCTTATGGCTTTATGACACTTGCTCTGGCGTTTAAATTGGGAGTCTAGTCACCCTAAAAAAATGCATCTCAGATGGTAACTCACATTGCTGGGCGCTGATTATGTTCCTATCTAATATGGATCGTGCCAGGAGGCATTTCCAAAATGTAAAGGTGAATGCCTACACACACGTTCACACAGGGACTACAAAAAAGTTTGCCACTGTGCTCATACGTATTGTATTTTGATTTCTCATGTGATATAAATATTTGCTGTTGTGATTCAAAGAAGTAACTACTCCTAGACCTCAGGAATACTGTGGTTTCAAAGTATGGCTAGTTAGAAACCTTGCTCTTCATTAAAGGCACACACAACACCAAACTGCTCACATTGCTTAACGCAGCAAGCATCTCAAATAAGGTGACACAGAATTATGGTGCATAATGCTTAAAACTACAATTATGCAAACACTAAGACACATGCTTACCTTTATTTATGTAAACATTCATGTTGATTTTTACGATATTTTAAACAATGAATAATTAAGCTTCTGGGTGTTTGAAGGACTATGGTCTTTACAGCATAGAAACAAAATATAGAAGGCTTAAATTAACTGGAAAAATGGCAATCTGAGATTCTGACAATGTATCTACTTGAGATTGCTACCTAAACAATATTCTTTAAGCATCTTAATCTCATTAAAGGAAAAAGGGTAAAAACTTCTCTGAAGCACACACAGTGTTTAGCATGGGTCCTCTGACACTCCAGCTCCAGTCTTGGTCTGCTCTTGCTAAAGGTCAGACCCTCTTCCTAACTACAATTAAACACCTACATTCTTATTTAGATACCCGAAATTGTCCTGAATTTCAGAAAGATAAAATATTTGAAAATTTCAACAACTTCAGTGAACTGTTAAATAGATTAGCATTCATTAAACAACAAAAAAAGCCATTTTTTAATAAATGTTGTACTATCACATGACACTTTTAAAGGTGGATAGCTAAACATATTCACAGTACTAACAATGATATGTGGGAAAAGCATGCAGTGAGCAGCGAGTCCTTTGGCACTTACAGACCAACACAGGCGGACGGTGTAAATCAGTGCAGCTTCATCCAGTTCAAAATGCTGCATTAATTTACACCCCATGTTTGATAACAGAAACCAGACCAGAAACTGGAGCACTGACCCTTTCAGTAATGCACTTTGCTGTTATACATAATGACTTTACTATACATGATGATTTTCTGCTACTAACAATGTATTTTATTATTTAAATTTATTATATTAAATTAGAAATAATATTTATTAGTATTTATGCAACTGAACTGAATTCCATATGAAATCAGTGAGACCAATACAATAGCCTAACTGAAGTTATGGTGTTGGGACCACAGATCAATGCATTTTTTAGAGGTGCCCTCTTCAGAAATCAAAAGCTATTATGTATCGTCTACTGATCTTCCAGTTTCAAAAAGAAATACTTCTTACCCACAAAAGGGGCTAGATTAGTTTAAATCCATCTCAAATTGCAATGTTAAGGTCAGTATCAAAATACTTGGGTTTGAAAATCCTGTGTTCAGTGCAGGGAAAATTACTTACCATTTGAACAGCCTCTCCATTACGTTTATTAAGCTGCAACTGAAGCGTGGTGCTTGGAGCCACTTAGCCTGATTTTAACAGCTAAAGCGTTTCCATCAGGTCAGTAGCGCTCTGCTCACTGTAGCAATGGGCTTATTCCTTTCCTTTTTTTCTTGGTTCCCCTCCCCACCCCACAAGCAGATAATCATGAGGGAGCAGTATAAATGTAAACTATTTACTTTGTAAAGAATGTAAATTATTCAATTAATGCCAAGTCTTCTCAGAATAAATGACATTGCAGTAAAGGAGCTGATGTGCTTCTCCTGTTATTGGCTCCACAGAGCTTCTTTTGGGTGTAATTACAAAGTTAGGGTTCTTAAATGACATGATATCCAAAGCTTCCTCGTTTTCTGCTTAACACCCAACTCTGTCTTTGCTGAAGAGCAATCCTGAGCGCATTCAAGCAACCGTCCTCTTACAATACCCCACTCCTGTACGCTGCTCTTCAAGAGCCTTTCGATGTGACTAGACTGGTAAGCAGGAGCTGCAATCAATTTCCAGCTTGATACCACGGAAAAGTTACTTATCAGACACTATTAATCAACTCTACAGGCTTTCTAATAGACTCTATTATCTATCTATCAGCAATTCAGTGAAGTTACAGTGGCATTCTCTAAAAATTTATTATATTTGAATCAAAGAATCAACCAGTTTGGGATCTTGCTTTCATAGTGATAGAAGAGAGCCTGAATAAAAACAAATCAAATAAAACAGAGGGCTCTGCTTTGTCATTTGTGATTTATGTCATGTAGTAGTCTGTAACATATGGATATTTTATGTTCTAAGTAAAAGTCATTAACTGTGTGCCGGCCTATTCCATAAATGCAGCTAAAGTGCCTGCCCATGCATTGCACTTCAGTGTAATAAAACAAAGGTTTCAAATCCATATGTAAGGGGTTCTTCCCATGTTTTAGAAAAAAATATCTTTATTATTTTCTTTTGCCTGTCTTGAAGCACAGGGAAGTCACAGGTCTGAATAATCTGAGAGGAGCTGTGTATATCCCAGAGCAGCAGTCCTCATCTGTGGATCACACCCAGAAACTACATGAATGCAAGCAAAATGGATAGACACCATCTGCTTGAGCTCATACCCTTTCTTTTGGTAAAGCTGCTGTCTCCGGATCCTCTCTCTGCTGCTGTCATCCTTCTATACACCCTTGGAGGATGAGACAAAGGTGCAGTCTGGATTCCCACAAACCACAGTATACCTCAAGTAAGTTCTCCCGCAAACGCCAGAACCTTTTGTGAGACAAACTAAAACACCATTGTCTGCTCTGGAGCACTGGAGTTTCCAACTGGAAAGACTGCAGACTCTCAGAGATGAGTAAAACACATGCACCTTCTCATACAATATTCCAGATAATTGATCTTTTAGGAGATCAAAGTCTGTCCTCAAGCTGGATTTAGGGCTGTATTGTAGCAACTCCGAATAACGACTGTCCAGACAATAGGCTGAAACACTACCTACTGTTCTTCCCAACTTTAAGGAAGGCTTTTGAGCAATTGGTCCATGAAACTTGGGATCCAGTATCCCCTTACTAAAAAGAAAAAAAATAATGTTGGTTTTGGATTCCTCTATTCTAGTACATAAAAGATGGGCAGGAAGCAATCTCTGGCTCGCCAGTTAAGTGTTACATACTGGCTCATGTTCACGTGGTGAAGGTTCATGCAAAACAAATGAAACATATCTAGACTGCATAGCATATGGTCCTAATTCTCCTGTGATTATCATGCTATGCTGTTGTGCTGTAAAACAGAATTATCTTTTTTTGTGGCTTCTAAATTCACAGTGTCTAAAGTGGAGACTGCACCTTAACATAGCAGAAAGGAATTTTACAATGTAAGAACAAAGGTGTTTGTATACGTTCTAGTAAGGGGCAGGAGAGTATGTGTAGGCAGGGAACAGTATTTGAGTCTACAATGCCTTTTGAAATAGATGGAAGATTTGACAGGGCACAGAGCGCATAATCTGTGGGAATTTCATCCACCCTATCTATTGGGAGAGGTCTCTAGATATTGTCCATAGCCTTTGCCATAGAGAGGGGTAGTGGGAGCTCTTCAAAACCAAGCCAGCGAGCTAAATAACCATCCTATAGACCATCGGAGGTCCAATGCCTTTTCCTCTTTTTTATGAAGTGCAGACAGACCCTTTGAAGCTTTCCCTACAAATGCTGTCTGGCCACCTTATCTTTATTTCTGCTTGCAGTGAGGTAAGTGGTGCAAAGGGCAATTCTGCATGGCGATGCATTTCACCCAACAAGGAACGTACTTAACAGTAGGTTTAAATTTCCTTGTGACATACTTGAGACTACTTGGTATCTTCTGTGACAAGAGATTCAATGTCTATTAAGCTAACCCCGATACCCATGTACCAGAAAAGCAAGATTATCATTTCTAACCATAATGAAATATTTGTACAACATTCCTAGGCAATGTAGTACCAAGCACTGCTCACCTGTCATGATTAACCTGGTTTTGAAACATTTTCTTGAAACTGGGTAACAGGTTTGGAAATGATGATGGGAAGAAAAAAAGAAAAACTAAAAGATGCACACACATTCTCAAGTAACATCATCATGCAGACTTTGTCTCCTTAGGAAAATCAAAGCAAAATATGCTTAGATGTTTCACAAAGATTAACAATATTATTCCTAAAGCAGCTACTTTTAATTCTTTTTTTAAGAAAGTCCCCATGTCAGAATCGGAAGAGAGAGTTTAAATTAATCAGAAAGCAACAGTCATCTGATTCAAACTGTCTGCACTAACACATTTTTTAAGATATATCTATAAATATGCAAGTTAGAAGAAAAACTAAATTGGCTGTTTGAGCTAACACTTACAATCTTTTGTTCACTTTTGGACCTCTGAATTTACGTCACTCATTATTTGGGACTTCCAGAAGCAAGCAATGTATACTTGTTAGATTAATATAAAGCACTTAAGGCTTGTCACTCACAAAGCCTTTGAGAGAATAACATCAACATACTTGGTTATATTTTAATAATCTAAATTTCTATAAATCACACCACCAGGAAGTAAAACTCCAGAAGCTCCAAATCAGAAGACCCAATGAGAGCAAAGATGATCTGGGCTTGCCAGATTACAATAAAAAGACAAGAACGAAGAGATGAGAAGTCCTCTAGGAAAAAAAAAAAAAAAAAAAAATCTCCTTTTAGTCCTTAAACAAACCTGGCTGTCTTTATTTGCCTGCAATGCAAAACTTACGAAGTTGCAACTAAGCTGTGAAGATAAGAGTTATTTCCTCACCGTGCAGTAAATGGAGATGTAATAATACATTCATCTCTAGTCCACACTTTCAGATACAGGACAGAGAGGAGGGGAGGACGTGCATCTGGGAATGGATGCACTGGAAAATTCTGCCTGCCATCACGGTACAATATAAAGGGCTTGTTACTCAGACCAAGGACACTCAGATCGCAAGTGATGAAAAACATTAAGACTGTCGCTGGTACTTGTAAATCTGCAATTTTGAAGGGTGTATTAACATAGGTGCACAGTGAGAGGAAGCTAAAAAAATTACAGTTGCTATGCCTCAAAGGTACTGAGAAAGCTGAACAGCAGCAAAACCAACCATTTTACTGTAAATTATCTGAACAAAGAAACAAAAAACCAGACTGTTTCAAAACCTGGGGCAGTTCTTTCATCACAGACTTTCTCAGATATAACTATTTAGGCTGCAAATATGCCAGGGATCAAGAGGCATACAATATATGAGAATTACAGAAAACACAGGAGAAAAAACACATAAAACAAAATTTGCAAAAGCCTGCATGCAGCAAAATTAGTTTTAAAAAGGAAAAAAAAAAGGAAAAGGTACATGTGGATCAAAACAAAGAGGATATTCAGTACCATACATCAAGTTGTCAAAAGCCAAAAGGGAAACAGTGGTTCATAGACCTAACCATAAGGACTGGAAAGCGCACAGGAAAGGAAATCCTGTGCCAAGTGGACTGTGGTTCTACATGCAATTTAATCATTTACAGAGATTACTGTAAAGTAAAAGCAGATGGAAAGCTAGTTTGCAGCACAGTGGAGCTAACAAAAATTCTGCAGCAGAGCTAATATGTGGGCCTTTGGTCACTGCTCAGTGTACATCAAGGGACTGCCATCTCAGTTTTCAAATAGCAAAAGGATTGGAAACAGGCCCTCCTCCTTTCTGCAGAAAAGGCAACTTATCTGGAATATTGCATTCAATTCTAGACAGTCAAATTGGAGCAGTTCAAAAGAAACCACCACAAATGGTTCAGGGGCCTGAGGGACTGATTTATGAGGAAAGATGAAAAGAATTAAATATGCATAGCTTAGCTAAGCAGTGACTAAGGAGAGACAAGTTAACCGAAATTTGAAGGGTGAAAGGGAAAAAGAAAGGTTAGATAGCATAAAAAGGAGGGGAATTTGGAACAAGAAAATGCATATAATATAGTGTAAATTTCGGCAGAGTACCAAGATAAAAATAACACACATGGATGAGATTAACAGGCAAAACTGCAAGCTTCCTTGTTTGGTATACTGGGTGAAAAGCCGCACAAAGGCCCGAAGGTGGGCACAGCAGTCCAATGTTTCTGGCACTCAGGGCAGCTGGCTCGTTTGGCACCTCCAGATGCCCTGCAAAGTTCTGTAAAGACAACCCTCCAGTAAAGTGGAGAAGCAACCCAGGAAACTTTCTGGTATGTAGAGCTACACCACCGGCACCTGAAAGACTTCCCTCCCTTACTCCGGGGGGATAGTTACTGGGTACGTCCCAGCTAAGCCTGGGCTATGGTTAGAATAGCCAGGACAGTTGCAGGTCTGAGCTGGATCTCCAGGGATAAGTGAAAATGAAAGCGGGCTGAGCAGCTGTCCTGACAACAGAGTTTACAATAGTCTGTCAAGGTCACCTTCCACATCTACCATCCAGCATTATACCCGTGGTCACAGAATACTACGGTACACCTGCACTGGCACATACAACATAAGGAAAAGAAGTGCAGAGAATCACTGTCAAACTTGCTTGTGAACACGCACAGCAATACCACTTCTGAGTTAAGTTAAAACGGGGAAATCCGCTTGATCATTTGCCTGAAGGAGAGGAAGAAGAACAAGAAAGAGGAAGAAGCAGCAGCTGAACAGCTCCATCTTATCTGACAAACTGAAAAAAAGCACAGTGTCAATGGATGGGCTCCTAGCTACATGAAACTTCAAGTTTCTTCACTGAGGAAATAACGAGACAAACATGAAAAATGCTTCAAAGCTATTGAAGAAACTGAAGTAGAAATCAAACAGAAATTACTATTGCAGCTCCAACACTATTGCTTAGCAGACAGAAAAAGTGTCTTTCAAAGACTCAATAAATCTATATATTAATTGGTGATCAGGAGGAATTACCTATGTCATTTACATTGCCTTAAGAGCTTTACTTTTCACAACTGCCTATATGATTTACACATACCACCTCTGTAACTAACACCATTAGTGCTGCAGCTAACAAAATCAAATAATTGTGCCCAAAGAAAAGCACCTGAAAAACAAGGTATTCATTTCATCTGCAATCTCAACTTAAAATTTCTCCTGTTTCACATAAACTGCGTGCTGAGTAATGGATAAATTTTTTCACCTATTTTCTGAGAGCCTCCTGCAATAAGCTACTTAAAGACAACTATACTACTCTTTCCCCAAAGACTGAAAAAAGAGGAAATTTCCACATGCCTGCCTCTCTCCTTCCTTCTCCTCAGCTTAGATGTCAACAGTTACAAAACTTTTACAGGAGAAATCTTTGATTCCTTATATAGTAAAAGGATCACATTTGAAAGCCACCGATTAGTTTTCAAAATATGACCTTAGTAAATCGCTCTGTTTTCTGTAGATGTCTTTACAAGGTCCTATACATATTTTATATGTCATGCTTCATAACAGGATTTGCACCGAATGGGACCACAGCAGGACCCCACCAGCCTGAGGTGGTATGGCCCAGATCTATTGCCTGTCTACACGCTCTGAATATCACTTCGACCTCTTCTGGAAAGTCATAGTGCTTAGAGAGACATTCATAATAGGCCAAAGATATCAGACTCCGTGTTTTCCTTCTTCCCAAGAATAACATTTTCTGTTTTAAAATCAACTATGAAGTAAAAGACAGTAAAGCACATTTTCAAGTAGAAACCCTACAGGAACATCTGTATTCTAGCTGGGTAAAAACCTAATAATAAACGACCAAATGTTCTTCCACTTCTGTGATGTGCCCTCCTGTCCACACTCCTTGCCTTTCTTACTGGCCAAATAGAGATTAAAATGGACTACGTCCCAGCTCTCTGAATGGCCTTACAGATGGGGCAACTTATCAGGGATAGTCATCTTTCAGTGTACAAGAATGGCACTGGCAAGGAAAATAGATTTGGCGATACTACTTGCATTTGTGTTTCTGCAGGTTACAGCAGACTGACCTGTGTCGTCTGTCACCTGAGGGTACGTCCAGTGGTCAAAATACTAGAACTTGAAGGTTTCCTTTAGCAGGTCTTATTTTGCTGTTGTTTGCACTGAAGGCAGTTGCTTGATAGCAAACAAATGGTAAATACACCTTTTGATAAACAATCAAACAATACTTTTTTTTTTAATTTGGTGATGCTCCTTTATTATTAAAAACTTTGCATTAGGACAACCCTTTATTTGTTCCCAATCAAACTAAACTTCTCTTGACTTAGTTGTTCTCCATTTGTTTGAGAACAAATTAGAATTACTTCAACTTAAGATTTTATTTGCTTTAAAATAACTATGTTTATGGTACCGGCTGATGAAAAGCTGGACATGAGCCAACAGTGTGCGCTTGCAGCCCAGAAGGCCAATTGCGTCCTGGGCTGCATCAAAAGAACTGTGGCCAGCAGATCCAGAGAGGTGATTCTGCCCCTCTACTCTGCTCTGGTGAGACCCCACCTGGAGTACTGTGTCCAGCTCTAGAACCCTCAGCACAAGAAGGACATGGACCTGTTAGAGCAAGTCCAGAGGAGGGCCACGAAGATGCTCTGAGGGCTGGAGCACCTCTCCTATGAAGACAGGCTGAGAGAGTTGGGGGTTGTTCAGCCTGGAGAAGAGAAGGCTTCGGGGAGACCTTATAGCAGCCTTCCAGTACCTGAAGGAGGCCTACAGGAGAGATGGGGAGGGGCTGCTTGCAAGGGCATGTAGTGATAGGACGAGGGGCAATGGTTTTAAACTAGAGCGGGGTAGGTTTAAATTAGACATTAGAGAAGAAGTTCTTTACAGTGAGGGTAGTGAGACACTGGAACAGGTTGCCCAGAGAGGTGGTGGAGGCCCCATCCCTGGAGACATTCAAGGCCAGGCTTGATGAGGCTCTGAGCAACCTGATCTAGTTGAAGATGTCCCTGCTGACTGCAGGGGGGTTGGACTGGATGACCTTTCAAGGTCCCTTCCAACCCAACACTTTCTGTGATTCTATACCGTGGCAATTTTGATGCGTATATTAATTTCATTATCTACAAGTATTTTCTCCTTGCTTTTACAACTTACCAACTGTGCAAAATTTACCACAATGCAGTATACTAATTTGCCTGAAATGAGAAAGTAAAGGAATTATTATTTGGATGAAGAAGTTACTTCAGGAGTGAAAATAAGTTCCTTAGCCTCAAAATTTTGACAAACTTTGTGGGGAAAAGTGGCTCTATCACTACAATTTCACATTTAGAAATAGCAAGGTTTGGTTTAGTTTTAGTTTTTTTTCTTTTGCTGTTCTCTGTTCTTGCAGCAATCTTAAAAATGTAATATCAGAATCCTGAAGCTTCATGCATGCTGTGCCAATACAGTGAGAAAATATGATACTTTGACCTTTACAATCTTCTTTCATCTTATTTTCAGGGTGGCTAGATTTCTTTGCTGTCTGCAGAATCACTATATTAGAAGAAAAAAGCATTCCAAATACCAAAAATATAAGAGATTTCTTAATAATTTCCTTACAAGTTCACAGTAAAGTTCTCCACAGAAAATGCGGCTGCTTCTCTCTCATGACAGACTCTTTACAGTGGGAAACAAAATGATGACATCAAAATTATTTTTGGGATGACTGTAATTTCCATTAAAAATACTATAAATAGAATTTATTTCTAGTTGAATATGAAGTTGGAAAACTTGTAGCCTTCAATTATCTGAGTTAATATTGCTACTCTTGCTGTTATTTCAAACTGTATTTTTTCAACTACCAATTTAATATAAATCCTGATCTTAATACGACTTCCAAATGTTATTCTAAGCAGTTGTTACTGTTAGGAAAGTTTTATTTACTTGGAGGCACACTTGACAAATTATTAGATGACCAGTACTAGGAAGTTGAAAGATAATTGGGCTATTGCCAGCCTAAAATACATTTTTCTAAATATCACTTTCTTTGTCTCGATACAGGTATTAAATTAAAGGTTCTTTTTACCTCTTTCCTGGTGTCATGATTTCTAACTTTTTGACATTTAGGCAATGTAGAAAATTAGTTTAAATTGAAAAAATAACGTTGAGTTTCTGTCATTGTCACACGAACCCATGAACTGGAGAATAAAAATAAATAAATACATCTAGTATCTTAAGCTGGTACAGAAGTACTACCCTTCATATGTTGTAAATAATTTCCTTTTTTTTCCCGTTGGCCTGCACCTATCCTGTGATTACAGTGGGAGAGACAGAGACACAAAGAATTTAGCAGAGGCAAAAATGTTCTAGCTGTGGCTCCACTTGTGTCGAGGTTTGTATGATAAAAAACCATTTATTCTTGACTGCAGAATTAAAAAGTAGTTTTACCTAATTTTTCAGATACCCTTTATGACATCTGAACTATCATACTGCCTAAACTTTTTTTTTAAAAAATCTGCATTGTATATCACTAATACATCATACTCAGATTCAGTCTGTCAAAATGGAATAAGAAATACTGTGTATTGTATTAGCGTTCCTCTTCTGTATTTTACAGTATAAGCTTCTCAAATAAATACCTTTCATCGAAATCTCTTTATTCCCCCAGAATTGCTTTATGCATCTTCACAGTATCTGAAAACTCCTAAGCAGTGGCTCGTCACACACAGCTGCTCCACTCGCTCCTTCTGGACTCCCGGGGAAGATGACCCCTGCCTCTTCCTCCCAGTCTCATTTTAAGCAGGCAGGGTCTCTCAGTCATGCTAGGCATCTCATTTCAGTAATGATCTTAACCTTATGCCATAGGTCACAGTGTCATAAAAGCACATACAAAGAAAAGGAAGTTTTCCCTGCAGCCATGTTGCACTTAGCTCTCTTATTGCAGAAATAAACCATCACGCGAGAGTTAGCTGACACCATCATGAAATATCAACCTAAATTAAAGGGATGGCTGTTAAATAGGGACTGGTGCAGACATCCTGCTTATATCTACATCTCTCCTTCCTACCACCCGTGTAATTTTTCCTTGAGCTCCTCATCAGTAGCAGAGGACGTTCAAGAGGACATGAGAAGTCTCTGGCCCCCACAAAATGGACTAAATAAATGAATACCACCTCCTGTCCAGCCCCGGAAGAGAAGAAAACCTGTTCATGGGAAGAAGAAAACACTTTGAAGATTTTGCTAATTCTCTCGCCTCACTAACCGTCCGGTGTGACAGAGCACCTGTGTGTCACCTTTACTTGGGTCATCACACATCCTGCACATGCTGCGATAGAGGCAAAGGGTTCCTCTGTCACAGACCAAGTAGGGGTCTCCAATTTTTCTTTTCGGGCTCCTCTTTTTATTCGCTCTAAACTACCACAACTCACTCTACTGAAACACAGATGAAATTTTCACAGGCTGTCTCACAGTAAGAAAGCTGACACAAAGGTATCACATGTTTTACCCACAGTATTGCCTTTTCATCCACAGGAGAATCGAGTCCCCATCCTCTGTAAACTAAAAGTAATGTGTCGTGTCACACCTTCCTCCACCCCTTTCCAAGCTGCATAAAGGTCAGGTAGAGCAATCGCTGTGGCACACGGCCGGAGGAGCCTCAGAAGACTCTGGATGATGTCAGAATGGCTGAATCCCTTGGCAAAAGCTCACAGACTGAATTTAAAGTGCTAAATGAGAGTTTGGGATGATACACCACTTTCCCCTGTGTCCTAATGCAGTCTGTCCCATAACCCTGGTGAAAAGACACCGTGACACCCTGGTGACAGACACCACCATGGGCGAAACGCTCATCCAACTATGTTGAGAGTTCTAGTGGCTAATAATTATATTGAAACAGAAAATGCACTGAAATGGCAAGCTACGGAAAAAGTGGGGTAAAATTAAATACAACAGAAATAATAACAATAATCCACAGAATTTACTCTACTTTCATTCATAAACATGACGGTAAATTTATTACCAAATACCCTGTGGATTAGTGTGAAAAATACTCAAGATGACATCTGTAAGGGCATTACTGCTGGTGTCAGCCTTTCAAGGCAAAGTATACTTTCAACCTGGTCTAGTGGGAGGTGTCCCTGCCCATGGCAGGGGGGGTTGGACTAGATGATCTTTAAGGTCCCTTCCAACTCTAACCATTCTGTGATTCTCTAAACATTCTATATGATTAAGGTCTATGTCATTGCAGACTAAAGTCAAGGCAATTTTTTTTAATATAAGGAAACACGCTTGTAGTATATGGATTTTTTAAAAACTATGATTAGGGGGCAGTGGAAAGAAGGAATAAATCAGTACAGACTACAAGATATCTGAAGAGGATATAGCAAAATTTAAAGGCCAAATCTTTCAGTTCACTTCTACTCTAATTCATTTTCTTTGCGGGCAATTGTTGCCATGTATTCAGATGCTGAATGTAATAAAGGGTAGATGTTGGAGAGAATTATTGTATTTCTTATGTATCTTGTTTCAAATCCTGAATTAATTCACCAATAAACATCTAATTAGTATTTCCATCACAGATCTCTGTAAGTATTGGTCTGTAACAAAGCACAATTCAGTGTTTCAAATTCATACAAAGGAGACAAAAGAATTGAAAACAGAAATAATCCAGAAAGTATGGAAGTAGGATCTGATGTTCAGATTTGATGATCCTAATATTTGGATAAATTCACTTGGCTCAGACTTTCAGCTGGCACGACTATAACTCCTTACCAAGGTTTTAATTCTGTTTGCATTTATGCACCTCTACAGCATTTGCAGTGGAAGTCACACTCTCATTCAGTAATTAAATTCAGTAATGAATTCAAGCCTCCTGACCAAAGTACTGTTTTTCTTAGTTACCTTTGCAGATCCCTCAGATGAAGCCCAGAGCACAGGTGGAAACACACAGCCGTAACATGTAAATGATGATATTCATGTCGTAACTGGATATACAAGGGAGAGAAGATAACAGCGAGGTGCTGCCTAATTTGCAAAATTACGTTCATTTGTACAGTCTGTCACACAAATCATCGAGATAAAATGGTACCCAGCAGCTGGCAGATAACATGTGGTACTCTCCTACGTACCACTGTTCTCTCTTCTAAATAGCTGACGCTAGCTGATTGCCAAGGAGCAGCGACTGGCACAGACAGGGATGGCTCTCGGGAGCAACCATGCTTGGCTGCAAAAAGGAGATGGGCACTAGTAGTGACAACACGAGCTGCTCAAACAGGCACACGCGCGTACAGCCTGTGTTTTAAATGCTGCAGGTGCCAGCTGAAGACAACACGACGGCGGCATCGCAGGCCTTATTCCAGAGTACTACTGGGATGAAAGACCTCACTGGGCATGGCCCCAACCAATCTGGTCTGACCACACAGCTGCCCCTGCTTACAGCAGGAGGGTGGACTAGAGACCTCCCAAGGCTGGATCTTGAAAGACCCTACGACAAGATGGTGACAGTATGTCTCATTTTCACCACCTCCTAGTGGGAGCAGCGCCCGGAAAAAAAGCAAGAAGATTGGTAAAATTGTACTAATGCAGTAGGAGAATAGCCGTAGCCCTTCTCAGCTCATATCTCCACACTTAATCTCTGCAGATTAAAAAAACAAAGTGCAAACACACACAAAAGTCAGGCATACAGTGCTACAGTTCATAAAATACTAGCTTTAAAGTGCCATTAATTTATAACTTTTAGATACTTTCCTTCACCCCAAAGCAGACCAAGAGGCAGTGCTCTGCAAACACACTTCCTCTGGTTCAATGTCTTTTCCTTCTGACACAGAAATCATCAGTGAAATGGACTAAAAGCAAAGCACAGTGTGAAGAGTCACGTCCCAACCCCGGTGAGGTTCAGCTGCTCTCAGCAGATCTCCGAACATCGCTGGTGCTGTCACCCTGCCCGCAGCCCTGGCCCATACTTGATCCCAGCTCGCTGCCAAACACAAACATCAGCAACACTATTGGCATATTAAGTCAAACGTTAATGCTCAGGGGAGGATCACAGAGGAAATGTTTCTCCTTCTCTAATGACAGGTGGAGATGGAAGCACATTTGCCAGTTCTGTAGGGAGAAGCACAGGCAGTAAAAAGCCCTTCTGGCAGGCTCCAGCCAGCACACATTGTCTTCTAAAGCACACTATTTGGAAGGAAAAATGCTATGTGCTAAAATACACTGATTTAGTGAGAAATCACTAATTACAAAATTCCAAATTTGGAAAAGAGGAAACAAATACTGCCAAAACTAATGCTGTACAGTCACATTTCCCTCTGCTGTGTTTTTGTCCTTCATCCCTGCCCTCTAACCAATTCAACGAACACCCCAAGTAGTCGTCATTCCTTTTAATGAGAGAACCTCACGGTCATCCTCATCTCTTTCCAATTAACGAACTTGTAGTTTCATTGTAGTGTTACATGTTTAATATGCTATTGAACACACACGCCCATATACATTTCCTACAGTTCCACTTTAAGAAAGAATTTCCAAAGTGAATAAAGACTGAACAATACTTTTCTGACATCTTCAAGATAGTTACTATGCTGCAAACTCCTCATTTGCATTTGTCAAATCGCATTACAGGCTCGAAGACTTATTCCTAGAATGCACCTTTAAAACTATGCAGTAAAACTAATCTGTGCTTCTTTGCATGAACAGGGAATTTAGGCTTGTAACTCCCTCCAGTTTTAAAAGCAGTTCTATACACAAGTGCCATTGAATCCAGACAAGAGGAAACCCCCATAAATTATTTGTCCTTGAATTACTAAAATACTTCCAGGGCACCTTAATTTCATATTAAAACATCAAAGAACCCGATTACTCGTTTCTTGAGTGTAACACAGTGCTTTTAAAATAGTTTCAGAAATGTCCTTGGTACACTTAAGTCATCAAAGACCTCAATCTGGGCAGAAAACCTTTTACAGCGATCTGCTATTTGTCATGTAAAAACAGTGACATAATCACTACAAGTCTGAAGTTTTCCAAGTGCTGCAGTAAAAAATACCCATGGCTAACAAACTACTACTGGCTGTCCAAAACAAGTATCTAAGCAATTATTCATTTATCCGATGTAAAACCAGCAATTTCCACTCAAACCCTGGATGCTTTAAAGGGCAAAACCAAAAAGCTCAAAAAAAGGTGCAGCTAGGAAGACGAGCAGCCTTGATAGGCAGATCAAAAAAAAAAAAAAAAATGCTGCTAGGAATTTGCTCTGCATTGAATCAATACATCGAGCATAGATCCTAATTTCAGCCTTTAAGGAGGCAGCTTGCATGATTCAAGGTTAAAAGTTCATTATTAATTTTTAAGCCTGTCACACCAAACAGGCAAATATTCTGATAAGGAGGGGATATAAGCATTAGATCTACAACAGATGATGAGATGTGCTTATAATTATGAAGCTATTCTCATTTGTATTACCCTTGTAAAGCTTAAGAGCCATGTCTGAGTTTGTCCTTATAGGCGTCTTTAACACAATGCTATGCGTGACATGTTCCTTGGGTTTGGATATGATTTTCTTCGGTAACTAATTTAAACAAAAGTTTAAAAAGCTGATCGGTATGAACTTCAGAATGAGAGCTTTATCACACACACACAATGAAGTTGCCTCTGAACAGAGGAGAAAAAGAAACGCTGTGCTCTGCCTGCATATTCACATGCAAAGTAACAACTCCCCTTCCCCACTGACTACCACGTTGACATCATGCAGCATCTGCCTTCGACTTTTTGCATATGCATTCAAAAGACACACCTCAGAAAATAAAACGACAGTTTTAAAATCAAAATAACCGTTTTGTTACTTACAGCATTTGATAAAATGGTAATGAGACATTCTTTCATCTCAGGCTGTAGTCTTGCTACAGGTTTCGGCATTCTCTTCTGCTACAACTGTCGTGTCCAGAAAATGCATTATTTAGAGCCCTTCCTCAGGTATCCAGTATACCTCAGAATACATTATTTAACGTAGTTTCTGTTCCAGGATCTTGCAGAGGCTTCCAAGTCATCCTCACCCGACTGCCAGAGTTATGGTAAACCTCTGTGCGTCTTGAACCATGACTACTGCACGTGCTATTGTAGCACAATTGATTGACACCGCTCCTAATCCCACATCCCCAGGAATAGAAAGATTTAATTGGTGTGCACTTGCAGCCACATTCTTCCAGCACTGAGGTGTGCTGCTGCACTGCGGCTCTCACAGTCCTGCCAGTTAATGGCTTTTCAATAGCTTTCAAATGGCAGCAAACTAAGCTTGATGAGTGGGCTCGAATGAAATAGCGGAACAAGGGATCCGAAATTTTATTTGTGCATGTTGTCCGTGTGCCAACTGTGACCAGATTCTTAGCTGGTACTAAAACAGGATTATTTTTAGTTGCCACCAGTTGCTGTGTGAATAGGAAATTGATACAGGTTGCCAAAAATAACCACCTTTTAGCATCACAGATCATTTTTCAGTTTGTTGTAAGGTAAAAATCAGGATAGAGCTCACAGCCATGTTCACACTCTCCTGGTTTATGCACGGGTTCATTGAAATTGAGCTAAGAAACATGCTTGTGTGTACATTCCTTGATATGTTCTTGTTTTGTCATTTCTTTGTACTGCATTGCATCTTTTTCACAGATGGAATATTTGTGTCAGAAGAAAGAAACTGCAAGCTCTGCACGGTTTATAACATGATTATGTGTGTGTTATCTAATGATATTTTAATCACTGATTGTAAGATGAAATGCCTAAGGAAATGTAGCACTAAGAACAAGTCCATACAATTATTTATCAGACCACGGAATAAATCAATGTATACTGACGCGTTACCCGGTTTCAGATTAAGGGCACACAAAAGGCAGACCTGCATTGTATTTTAAACACCCAGGCTGCATCACCCTCTAAGCACAATCCCTGCAGTACTTTTCCAAGAACGGTCAGTCACCCAGGCATTTGGTTACTACTTCTTCCGGAAACCTGCAGCAGAACTACAGTAAAATATTTTTATAAAATCAAATAATAATTTAAGATAACTGTGCTCAGAGATTTACATTTGCTTACCATGTGCCATGCTTACCACAGCCATCACTTCACTGAGAGCTCTTGGAAAGGGAAACTGATAGCCCGGCCATACTTAAATCTTTTATTCCTCTGAAAGGTTCTTACCTACTATTTTGTATACATACCATTTTTAACAGCTACAAAGTGTTAAAGGGACTACAAAGGGAAAAGGGTCTCACTCATTAGTGAGGATTACTAATTCAGATTCTATTAACTATTCTGCAAAGTTCCCACAAGAACGGAAAGATGTATATTCAGAGGCTTCCAGTGATCCATTAGCAAAACCCTTAGGTGAAATCTCTCAGCTCCTAAGAGCCACATATTTCAAATCTGGTTTTAGGTATAATATGCACAACAATAGGTTTGCAGAACTAATTAGTTAGGTAGTGGGTTTTTTTCCTGAAAACATCATTTTTCAAAAGAAAGAGAAAAAAAATATCAAGAAATAACCAGGGAAATAAGGATAAACTATATAAAACACAATACAGTAATTACATTACCATGGAAACTTTTTACTGGAAAGCTCAGAAGTCCAAAGTAATTAAATCTATCCAGACTTTCTTTCACACCTATACTACACCAGACCATTTTGGGCCATATGGCTTATAAAATAAACATACACAGTGTTTTAAGAGGCAATGTTAGTCATAGTTCATGAGCAAGTGTCAAGTAATCTGACAAAAAGCCCTTTGAGCAATACTTTTTGGCGGAGACATTCCTGACAGGTTCATCTCTGGTGGTACTGTCAGGCAGATAAGACTGCCGTGTCCAATAACATCACACTTCCACCAACCACGCTGGCTAAAACTGGGAGGACTCTCATTAAACACTGGTGTACAGGAGCAATGGACAAAGGATGATTTTCTGAAGACAGAGCTAAAAGGAAAACGTAACATTTCTGATTTTGGCTTGAACAAAATGTAGAGAAAAAAAGTATTTGGGTCTGTCTCATTTCAGATCGTAATATATGTGTTTATCTGTTGAATTGCCATAGTGAAAATTTAGGATGGTGGAACTTGGTAACATTTATGTGATGGGTTAGACTGCGTACTCTACCCTGCAAGCAACGGGAAAGAATTCAACAAGGCCAAGTGCGAGGTCCTGCACTTGGGTTGGGGCAACCCCCAGTATCAATACAGGCTGGGAGATGAAGGGATTGAGAGAAGCCCTGCCCAGAACAACCTGGGGGTACTGGTGGATGAAAGGCCCAACTTGAGCCGACAATGTGTGCTTGCAGCCCAGAAAGTCAACCGCATCCTGGGCTGCATCAAAAGAAGCGTGGCCAGAAGGTCGAGGGAGGTGATTCTGCCCCTCTACTCTGCTCTGGTGAGACCCCACCTGGAGTACTGCGTCCAGCTCTGGAGACCTCAGCACAGGAAAAATATGGACCTGTTGGAGCTGGTCCAAAGGAGGGCCATAAAAATGATCAGAGGGATGGAAAAACTCTCCTATGAAGAAAGGCTGAGAGAGTTGGGATTGTTCAGCCTGGAGAAGAGAAGGCTCCGGTGAGACCTTACTGCAGCTTTCCAGTATTTAAGGAAAGATGGGGACAAACTTTTTAGTAGCACCTGTTGCGATAGGAGAAGGGGTAATGTTTTTAAACCAAAAGAGGGTAGATTTAGACTAGATCGAACGAAGAAATTTTTTATTATGAGGGTGGTGAAACACTGGAACAGGTTGCCCAGAGAGGCTGTAGATGCCCCACCCCTGGAAACATTCCAGGTCAGGTTGGACGGGGCTCTGAGCAACCTGATCTAGTTGAAGATGTCCCAGCTCATTGCAGGGGGCTTGGACTAGATGACCCTTAAAGATGTCTTCCAACCCAAACTATTCTATGATTCTGTAGTCCCTTACAGAGAGTATCAAGGTACAGGGCAGCCTCTTGAATGCTGCAAGCCATTCACTTCATGTTTACATCAGACGAACTGGGAACAGAGATGCTGTCTATAGGGTCAACACGTCTTCGACTTCTTCTCTCCTAATATGCCCTAGTCCGTGTAAGCAGGGAAGCAAGTGGGACTGTTTGACAAGGGAGGGTCTGCAAGGCTACGCCGTAACTGGGGCCTTTTAGCTGGATCTTTGGACTGTGCCATTCCATAGGGCGGCATGTACCCAACCACAGCAGGGCACTCTGACCTCCCCTTTCCCAGGAGTCCACGTGCTCAAGTATAAATGACAGCCTGCAGGTGAATGAAAGAAAGGCACCAGCTTTTCAAGAGGTGACACCTGGCAGACGGCTACCTCAAAAGGCCTTTCATTTTAGAATATCACATGTGCTTTTTTTAAAATATAAAATATTTAGTTTTATTACATGGGTAATTATCATTAATGGACTTTGCAAAAGAAGTGAAAGTTTAAATGGAAAGAAACCAGCACTGTATATTGCTGTCAGCAGGAAGTTTCGATGCATTAAATCAGCACAAAAATGAGGAAAGGTCCCAAAGAAAACGGTAAAGGGAATGAAATCGAGAATGAAGAGAAATGACAACAAGGGATAAATGCTAGTGCAGAGACAGGATGGACATTGAGGAGAAGTGTCAGCTAAACTTAAGGCAAAAGGACGCCAGAATAGGAATACCGAAGAGGAAGAAATCTGGTCCACCTGTTGGAAAGACGCATGATTTCCGCTGCAACCTTTTACTAGGTTAGCAAGTAGAGAAAGAACAGCGAGAGAAGAAACTGCAGTACTCATGGTGCTGAATGTCCATGTTATAAACAAGGATTTCAGGTGCAAGAACAAAAAGAAAGATTTAGGTTTCTGAGAGGAGTCCAAAGAAGGGAATATTTTGCTGCCAGTGATTTTACAAAGCAAATTGTACAATTTGCTTATTCACAAGAAAAGGGATATTAGTCCTGTTAGCTATTTTCTCTTGACTGACCTTCAGCAATGAAAAAGGAATTCTGAAGAAAAAAACAAAAGACATAAAAAAGATTTAAAATCCAACCATGTAAAATATGGAAGTATATCTGGACAAGCTCAAAGTGCATTGTAAAACTGCTTTCTCTGAACATTCGGGAACGTAGGCATGTTTTCACTCACAGCCCCACCAGTTTCAAGAGGACTACTCCAGTGTTTTAATCTACAGAGATTAAAATTCTTTGTCATCTCTCCCTGTAGAAAGAAAACAGCCACTTTCATGCTATGTAAAAATCCAACATTCAGTGAAATTACAAATTTTTTAAATAGAATCTTGGAACTCGTCAGCCATCACTATGAGAGCTATTTGTCTTAAGATAAACACTCATTTACAGATTGTCATCTCAGAGTAGACATTGCTTCCACATCTCGATTTCCAAGTCTCAAAGCTTGCCTTAGAAAAAGCACCTATGAAATGTTTCCTGCAACAACCTAACAAACAAAACCACTGCTTAAAATACGGTTTTGCTGCCAAGAACTGACATGCTGTATTGTATTCATGTCCTGTAAATATCTTTTTGCCCTTCCAGTGTCTTCTGGTGTCACAAACAACTGAACAGCTAATATTTTCATCATCTTAGTATTTTATAGTTCACATATATCTGTTAAATTTTGACAGAGAAACGCAGAACTATCTGAAAGAAATTTGCTAATGAGAAAAACACCGTAACTACTGGTTTTAAAAACATGACAGATGCTCCTCGTTTATGCCATCTTCATTCAGTGTAACAAAGCTTGCTATATTCCTTCATATGTTACAATTTCATTGCATTACTTATGGGTTTAAGACTGCAGACAAAAAAAATGGAATGCAGAGTAACATTAACATTTCTCATATATTTTGACAAGTGATACTACTTAGCAATCAATCCTTGGCCATGCTGTCCAGCTGCCAACAAGCCATGCTTCAGATAACATCTGGTAGTTGTACGCTCACCAGGAAGCTAGGGATGAGCCACAGCAGATGTAGATACTTAGCAAGAAGGACTCTATACTAATTTTCTCTACATGAGTCACAGCAGAACAAAACACAGCAGTTTTTCTGAATAAATTTTCAGATGAATTGGCCTGGAAGGTGGATGTGAGGTTTGCTCCATAGATAGCAGCAGCAAACCAAATCTAATCACTCAGTCACTCAGAGTGTGCTCGACACCTAGAGAAGCAGATGACTTTTCCTCTTCTCTGCCTCCAACCTCTGCATTCTTTCCTCCTTTCCCATTTCACTGGAAATGCCTTGTTTTTTTCAGGAAGTAGGCAATCTTCCTCCCATTCTTCTACCACTGGATCAAACCCTTACAGAATAAAAAAAGTGAAAAAATCCTTTTTCTTCTTCTCCCTTTACTGTTATAATGGAATGTATACAGGTGGACTAATCCATAGTTATTTTTAATGGGTTGGAAACAGCAGATTAAAATCACAAGACATTATTACCCAGTACTGATGAAGTTTGCAAAATTACCAGCAGAAATGATGTGCCATTTGAGAGAACTACTTGCTTCCTCCCACACCCAAAATGACCATTTTTAGGCTATGTATATAACCCTCTAGCAGTTCCTTAGTTGAACGAGATGAAGCAGCTTGTTGTGAGAGAGCCCAGAACAGAGTAATAACAAGGACAAACACAAGAAAGAAATCCCAATAGTCTCATATATGGTTGGTCCTATCTTTGGTACTGGTAGTGACTTAACAATGATTTTCTCCATTGCAATCTGTGTATATATATTTTTTAAATTAGATTTCTTATAAGAGTTGATGTGAGGATGTTACAGAGAGGAGCTGCAGAGTTGTTATATGAAAAGCCCCTTATGAGACTGAAAAGAAAATATCAAGACACACGTTAAAATGATAAACAGAAAAACATGACAGCCATCACAACCACCAGACACAAGACAAAACGAAAAAACAATCATGAATTTCCATGTAAAGAGGTATTATATGATCAGATAGATTTTTTTAAAGTTATAATATTCAGGAAAGAAATAGACAAAGATAAGAATTCAGTTCGACATGAAAAGTGTATTTTTATCCTCCTGGTAATTAGCAAATACCACGACTCACTGCATTGTATACATGTTTTGTTGTGTTTTGGTTTGGTTTTTTTCTTTTCTATTTGCTTTGGTAGTTTTAAAACCAGGAGACAAATAATGACCGCACTACAGGTTGGATAAAAAGCCAAGAATAGAACAGGGGAATTTGTGTATCCTTTATTGGGGCAACGTTACTACGACAATGTAAATGTTGAAGTAGAGAAAACTTGTAAGGACGGCAGTAGAAGTTATGATAGAAAGTGTTCCTAATTTAGGAAAAAATAACTTGGACAGCAGAAAAAGCTGAAGTGACAGAATCAGACTCTTCTGGGACTGCAGGACAGCACAGAGGATGGTGTGGCAATTGATAATCTCAGAGAGAACTCTAATAGTAGGTTTTCCAAAGGGAAAAAAAAAAAAAAAGGAGGAATTGATGTCGAAGATTTGTAAGGGGTGGCGAAATGACAGTATTTTAAATTAGCCAATCATGGCATCCTACTTGGATTTGCTAGAGTAAATTTTCACACCAAAAAAAACCCCAAAAAACAACCAAAACCTGAACACTTTCACCATATGTAAGTGCTACAGACCAAGAACAGAAAAAATCTGGGGTCTAAGTTTTAACTGAAATTACAAGATACTGAGGGGGGTTCTGTAAATACAAGATGACTAATGGACAGCTTTTATTGTCCTGACAATTATGATGTACATAATAGTTTCAATGTAAGCACCGTAATCAGAATCGGATATTATTAAATTATATAAAAGACAATCTCAGAAGCAAAGACTAAAATTAGGCAAAAAGAGCTCCCCAAGACCTATTTTATTTTCTGATCTTTCTACTCTTCTTTTTATGTCATACTGAATACAATATTGCTTCTTTTTTGGAGCCTTTCTGCACTCCATTCTTCATGTAATTCAGCACAACTTGTTAATGCACACTTGGCTCCCGTTTTTTTCTGATGAATGAAGCACAGAGCAGAAATGGGTCTTAGGGAGGGAAGGGGTGCAAGTTGTGGAAAAATAACCGTCACTTTTAATAAATTGGCAATGCTGCCATACGTGCACAGTGTAACTACACATAGGTGGGATGGTCACTCTGATTCTCTACCTTCTCCAGTCTCTGATGGCTGTCATCTATTTATTTATTTATTTCCTCTTTTTTCTTCGTCTGCATCAAGACTGACGGAATTCATCATTCTGATCACAGAGACCATGTGAGAGTCTGAACTGATGAGAATGACTATCAAATCAAAGGGTATGATGATAAGAACTTTTGACATGATATAAGATAGCATGATACAGCTTGAAGATGACATGGACTAGCAGAAAAAGTCAGTGAACAAGAGAGAGATGCAGAATTTACTGCACGCAGCATGAACATAATAGAGTTACATCTCATTCTCAAATTAGCAGAGAATAAATAAGGAGCTGACAAGAATGAGGCAGCTGTTAGGGGAAGAAGAGGGGGAATGAGAGAGGTATATAAACAAGCTGGGAAACAGAGGCATGGTAGGATGACTATTAAAAGCACCGACTTACAGGGTGTCCAAGCAACACTGAAAAGCAATGAAACAATATAATTTTAATAAAATTATCCGAGGTCAAATTAAGGGCAGTCAGTGGGGTATAAACAAAGGCAGGCAGAAAGATGGTGGAAAAGAACTTCTCCCACGTGGGCGGTGGGCAGGTCACAGCTGAGAAGTAAGAACGGAAAAAGGGAGGATTCCCCAAACACAGACTGAGAATGGTGTGGAGAGGGCTGAGGATTAATGAATAAACACAGGGTGCCTTCAGAATCAGTTCCTCCAAAGGGACATGAATAGAATATTCAGGTCAGATTTCCATGTTTTGCACAAACACGAAAAATAAAGACAAAATTCCTCAACTCAGCAAGCAGCTGATTTCCACATGAACAAGCAGAGATTAAGGCAGCTTTGTACAGTTACTGCACATACCACTAGAGCAGCAGTAAACGTCAGCACACTATCTAAATTCAGTGAAAATTCAGATAGCTGGAACCCAGTTTCTCTATTTTATAATAATGTATTTCATGTTATATTTCATTCCCCAATGATTCGAAAAGCTGTGGAACCTATTCTTACAGAATAATGCATTTCTTTTCTTACTGGAATGGCTGGCTGTTCATAACAAACAGAAGATTCATTTCTTTGCTCTCAAATGAACACTTACTACTTTCAATCAAACACTGCATTAGAAAAGTAGTTACTATTCTAATATTCTTTTCTTGGAAATATAATAGTAATTACCTATAATTTCAAATAGCAAAGGACACCCTAGAAGGCAACAAAAAAGAAATGCACAAACATAATGGGATAAAACATGTCTATAAAGAAGAATTATCCAGTGGGCTAAATCACGTCATTCCAACCAATTTATACAGCTTTTTTTGTTTTGTTTTGTTTTTTTTTTTTTGCTTTCATTTATAGCAGAGTTTTCCTTGAGAAAGAAAAGAAGTATTCAGCACCTCGCCATACTGGCAGAGGGCAAACTGCATAAGAAGTTATTTCCTTCACCCTTTAGCCAAAATGCATTAAGTTGAAATCTGCAAAGATTGCCACTCAACGCTGTAAATTCTTAGAAGAAGAGAAAGCCACACAAGTTGGCACTGACTATAAACCATTCTTTCTCTTCTCTTAGATTTTAACCTCAAAATCAGCAGGGGTTCTGTCACTGCCTTCAAAGGGAGCAAAGCCGAACCCTTTAAAGTGAATGACCTAAGATTACTTGAAAATGACATAAATGAGCTATCTTGGAAAAAAGAATTAGCAATTATGCATAGCACACCATGACTAATTTGCATAACTTCTTTCAAATGCTCCTGTTGTACTTGATGTTAACTGGAGACTATGCATTTATCCATTTCTCAATAACTTTGTCATTTCAAAACCACTTTTCCTTATCATTACCAACATATTTTTGTCAAATTCAAGGACAACATAGCAGTAGATAACGCTAATTTGACTAGAGAAATTAGTAGGAGTTTTTTCACCAACTCTAGGCCTAATCATAGAATCATTACATTGGAAAAAACCTTTAAGACCATCAAGTCCAATCATTAATCTAACACTGCCAAGTCCACTACTAAACGATGTCCCTAAGCATTCCATCTACATGTCCTTTAAATACCTCCAGGGATGGCGAGTCAACCACTTCCCTGGGCAGCCTCTTCCAATGCTTGACAACACTTTCAGTGAAGAATTTTTTCCTAATATCCAATCTAAAACTCCCCTGGCACAACTTGACACCATTTCCTCTTGTCCTATCGCTTATTTCTTGGGAGAAGAGACCGACCCAACCACCACCTCTCTACAACCTCCTTTCAGGTAGCTGTAGAGAGCAATAAGGGCTCCCCTCAGCCTCCTTTTCTCCAGACTAAACAATCCTAGTTCCCTCAGATGCTCCTCATAAGACTTGTTCTCTAGACCCTTCACCATCTTCGTTGCCCTTCTCTGGACACGCTCCAGCACCTCACCACACACCTTCTTGTAGTGAGGGGCCTAAAACTGAACACAGGACTCGAGGTGGGGCCTCACCAGTGCCAAGTACAGAGGCACGATCACTTCCCTGCTCCTGCTGGCCACGCTATTCCTGATACAGGCCAGGATGCTGTTGGCCTTCTTGACCACCTGGGTACACCGCTGGCTCATATGCAATCTTATGGCCTTGCCTGAAGTCAAGAGTGGAAAAGGGTCAGCACCTTTTACTATCAGTCCTTCTGGGTCTTCCATCTATGTAAATCAAATATTGCATTAGCATAGGTTTTCTGAAACCTATTCCTTGTTCCTTGTTTTAAGAAAAAAAATAATCACATCTGCAAAAAAAGTTTACGTTTGCTGAACCTAATTATAGTGTCTGAAACTAAGATGTATTTAGAGTGTTTGCTAAAGACAGTTTCACATTAGGATGCATTTAATCATCAGAAGCAAATTTCAAAAATGGGCTTTAAACATATGAAAAAAGCTATAAAGGCTTAGCACACAGACATTTCAATAATAATATAGAAAGGTCCTAGGCTTTGTGATATTAAGATTTTATTTTTTTTTGTGTGTGCCTCTAACTTTTTTGTCTTTTTGATTAGGATACCATACATAATACAGAAGTCAAGTTATAGCTGGTTTTCTGTGGTTCAGTCTAAAATGCATAACCGCAGTTAGAATACCTCAAAGTTGGCACAGGTCAGAGAGCGAGTAAACAAGGTCCTTCAAAGACTAACTTAGAAGATCAGATAGCCTATAGGTATCTTCATCTCAGAGTGGTTAAACATCTTTGTATCTGGTCTCAGTGAACAGCTGGTAATGAACTGTGTGCAAAAATCCCACTTACAGGTTGGCATGAAATATGTTGATGAGTTTAAAAGGTGATAGAAAAAGATGACACAGTAGATGCAGACATTTCACAGTGAGACTGAGGGTGACAAGACTGGCAAGAGGGTTTTCCTCACTGAGTTAAGATGCTGATAATAGACCTATGGAGAAAAGCTGACACCTACTCATGTGCCAAAGGGATCCTGTATCCCAGGACATTCAAGACCTACATCCTGGATAAGTGCAATATTAATATATTACGAAGAGGTATAAATATGACTGGGACCCCTGCAGACCTTGGGGGGGGGGGGGGGGAAAGAAGAAAGAAAAAAATATGGGCACTAAAAGGTGGTATTCCTCACCAGGAAGGGTGCAATCTCCCAAATCCGATCTGAGACACAACAAGGGGTAACGGTTTTAAACTGAAAGAGGGGAGATCTAGATTAGATATTAGGAAGAAGTTCTTTACTGTGAGGGTGGTGAGACACTGGAACAGGTTGCCCAGGGAAGTTGTGGCTGCCCCATCCCTGGAGGTGTTCAAGGCCAGGCTGGATGGGGCTTTGAGCAGCCTGGTCTAGTGGGAGGTGTCCCTGCCTATGGCAGGGGGTTGCAACTAGATGGTCTTCATGGTCCCTTCCAACCCAAACCATTTCTATGGCACCATTCTGTGCCATTGACCACAAAGCTCAGGAAATCATCTGTAGCAAGTCACTTGGATAGAAGCGAGGAGGTTTTTCAGATTTCAACTTTTTATCAACAGATTAATAGCTATCTTTGCTTTTGCTGTTGTTTGTTCTTATTGTTTCCTTCTTTTGTATGAATATTTGAAACTATTATCTACTTTCTATACTCTAAACAAACATTTTTATTTACAATTATCTTAAACTACAAGTGATTTCAAGGTAGTTAGCCAACATCAAAGCACTTTACATTAGTAAAAAGGACAGTGATCTTAATACAGGAGGTAAAAGGATTCTGTAGTGAGCATGTAGGTTACCAGTGTAAACGAACATACTGCTACAAGCCATAGCTGTCTGATTGCTTCCTCACGTTATTTCTCAGATGAGCTGGCAGCCCCTGGCTTCCCGGAGATCCTCCACCTGTAAACTGAGAGCCCTGCAGCTCACCAAGATGCTCTCTGAGATATTGTAAATGACAACAATGGTTGGAAAACGGACTGAATAGTTCCAAAATGCTCTCCTTAAAACAGATACGTGAAGGGACAAAGGTGCGCTCGGATTATCTCCGCTATTAAGCAGAGTTACTACCTAATCCTCTGCAACAAGTGATCCACAGCCTACTGCCAGAGTCACAGGGTTGGAAGCTGCCACCCTCATCACAGACCTATTTCTTTCCCTTGATTCTTCACCTTGATATTCACAGAGGTACACAGTGGACAAAGAAACGCTTTCCTCCCCAAAAGCATCTTTTTAAAGTCCAACAACAAACACTGGGGTTTTCAGTTACTCTCTGATTTGAGGCAGTTTGTATTGTATTCTTCTGCCTCTTCTTCATAAGATCACATCCTAGACACTTGACAATATTTTTTTTCCTATTTTATCAGCGGGATGCCCACAAATGGTGCTGGAGAACATTGTCAGCTCTGAGGATGACAGCATCAGAAAACTGAAGGCAAGAGAGAGAGGGCTCTCGAGGTGTACTCCTTCCAGCCCTGCTCTGATGAATACATCCTGAGTTGGTCACGATGGAAGAGAAAGGCAAACCTGCAGCTGTTCGCTCCGTGCCCCCACCAGCTGCCCCAAACATCTCAAGGGTAGAGAAACCAGAGAGAAGGGTGAATGGCTGGCTGACAGCTGTAGGGCTCTCGCGAGCCCATCCATCAGTCCAGTTGGCTCCAGTTGGCCACCTCCCTGTGACTCATAGGCTGGGGCAGCTGCCCTGCGGAGAGCAGAGCCGGGGGAGCATCCCTCAGGTGTTCGCTCAGCCCACCCGCAGGGTCTCCCAACACAGCAGCAGCGTAGCGAGGGCAGGCAGGGAGGTAAAGCAGAAATTCGCAGGCCCTTGGCTCACAGTCCTGCTCTGCGTATTGCAGGCAGGTGACAGCTTATCAGTCCCTGACAATGATGTTTGACAGGAATCTTGCTGTAAGACCTAGGAGCAATCCTCTTCCTTGTTATCAGACGCCTCCTGGGGCAATGACGGGCTGAAACACAGGAGAAGGAAAGGCTGAGCAACCATGAAGAGTGAAGAGCCTTGGTGGGTAAGGAGGGGCAGAGCGGTGCCTGACTGAAATGAGATCAGAGGCGGAGAAGTGCTACAGCTGGGGAGCTGCAGCAAATGAGTGTCTATCCTGGTTGAAAAATAGATTATTTATTTTTTTTTCCTCGCCAATGAAAATTTAAGGGGGAGAAAACCAGGGGTTTGATAACAGTGAGGTGAATATAGCTCTGTTTTGACACGCATTAGCCTGAGACTAAGTCTCCACTTTGACTATTTGCATGATATTCCCTTATACACGGTAATGCACTTTTTCTTGCCAAAGTTTAATTTTCTAAAATGTCTCTTAGAAATCTTCCAGAATCCCTGACCATGATGGCCCCACTCTGATCTTTTACTGGTTTGGTGCCTTTGAGTTGTGTTTTTATTCACATCCCGCTACACTTCTTCGCCAAAAGGAGGAGGCAGATCCTCCCTGTGTGGTTGTGTACCAAGAAGGGCACTTGTGGAATATTCCTGCTGATTAATACGTTAAGTTAATAACATGCTCTTCTTCTAACAATGAGCACCTCCTCAGCTGATTTCCTGTATCTTTTTGGGACTTTTTATAAATATTCATAGAAATAAATTATTCTTCTCAACGAAACTTTAAAACAAAATCTGAGGACAAAATCTCTTGTGTAACTTGCTAAAACAGTAGGTTTGTTGTGCACAACGAGGATTTGCTGGCAAACACACACAGGCTACTGTTTGAATAGGTAATGTCATGGTCCATCTACTGCTCTTGGATGACCCAGTTGTAGTTATCCCCTTGTAGGAATGCCACAAAGAACAGCAGTGTTCGTTTTTATAGAGTATGAAGTATGCAAGAAGAAAATCAGTGTGAGAGCTAGACTATATTCCTTCCAGTTTCTTTTCAGATCTACATCTGAAAGGAGTAACAACCCATCAAGGAAGACAATTTAACTATGTTAATACTGAAGTTTTGAAAGGCAGCACAAAGACTGTCTAACTCTCTATGGCATTGCAGTTCTTTGTTGATAAACTAGGTAAAGAAAGCTTAGTTATTTCAGATGATCCGTGTTATTTAACTGCAGCTGAGAGATGAAGGACAGATGTTTCACAAATAAGATTTACCTATCAAGGGTTGGCAGTAAACTAGACAAATAACTGACACCAAAGTTTCACATGAAAATATTATGAAGGTAGATGTTCACGTTGAGATGTCAAGAAGAGTACTGAAGAACTAACATCACATTATACAGAGACCATATATCATCAACAAGACATTGTCTTCAAGAAGCCGAAAGCAAAAAATTAATAGGGAGCTATTTCTAGCAGACTTGCAAAATCCGTAATGTACGAAATCACAGAAATGGATTCAATCAATGCAAAAATCAAAATTCAAAATCAATGCAAACAGCTAGGGGAATTTACGTGTGGGGACTGCAGTGGGTGCTGCCCGGCTACAATCCTTCTGCCTTGCCCTGTCACCAATGCTGTCGCACGCGTGCAGTCAAGCGCCTGCAGCCTCCGAAGACCGTGGAAGAACGAGTTATGCTGTCACACTGCCAGAGCCTCAGCAGAGCTCTCAAGCTGCCGGTTTTTAAAGCATGACATACTGCTGCAACCTGTCCCATCCTGCTGCCCCGAGAGCCTGCTGAACTGAGAGCCCCATCAGATAGTACATCTCTGCCCTAAAATACAGCACCACAACCTCCCCTTTGGTTCCGCACGCAGGTGCTAACAGCTGCGATCGGTCAACAGAGCAGCTGCCCCACTGATCAGCTCATCTTGCCCCTCATGTTTCAGGCTGGAAAAGGCCATATGTAACATTACCTGAGACATACATACAGCTATGCATGACTACAAGGGACCAGACCGTACGTCTTCCAGTCTTTTCACATCTTTGACCCTGAAGTAAGGGTACAGCCTAAAGGAAGTAATTAATTTCAAGTTTCTGCATAGAGAAAACTGCTGTGTACTGGGTATGGCTCCTCCTGCTGCAGCCATGACCACTTGCTGTAAAATTAACAGTGCCATCAGTGGGAATATACCTCTCTCATTCCACAGTAACCTTAGCCCAAAACATGAAAATCATAAGCACAAGGGCATTACCTGTACATTTGCAGAAAATGAGATGCCAGTCAGCTTCAATAGTATCTTTGAATCTCTGAACAACTTGAACAGATTAACAGAAGCTTTAATTTCCTGAAAACGTACAGGCTATTTAAACATCCAAGTGTTCTCAAGCAAAACCCCTTATGTGTAAAATGAAAGAAAATACCTGTAAAATGTGTAACTTGAGCTTCTGGCTTTATTTTTTCTCCTTTTTTCGGATGAAGAGAAGACGATTACCTGTTTCCAAAGTAATTTTACGACTCCAGCATATGTTCTGTTCCTACAAAATAAATGAACAGCTCTGAGAGTGGATTACTGCAGTCATTACTGCTAACCGTCTCAAATACTGTTTTCTCTGTTAGTGGAAAAATTAAATTGTTTTTAAACACAGAATAGAGATTATTTGGCATGTTCTGTTTTACAGAGGAAGCCCCTTGTGGGACTCCTATTGATAACAGAAGCAATTTTGCTTTCAGTTTATTCGACACTTTCATCTCTGCCGTCGGAGTGTCCTCAGCCTGCTTCACATGCTCTTAACCCTGAGCCACCTATTTCAAGAAACATCGTTCCTTCATTCAGCACCCTCTGCCCCTTTCTCACATGCTTAGTTCCCTTCAGCTCACAAAGCCGAGGAGAAAAATACAAAACTCCATATAAACCAACACATTTGCATTTCATTTCTTTTCACCTCGTGGCTGACACTGCCGACGTCTTTAAACCTGCATAATTTAATTGGAGTTCATGAATTATTGTTATTTGCAGTGGTAAGGAAGGATGTTTTATCTGATGGGACAGAAGTGACTACTGCGTGAACAAAGGAAAGTTTCATAAGCTAAGGCACAGGGCAAAGACGTCAGAGAAAGACTTTTCTACCTGACTAGAAAATCATTAACAGCCTTTTGATAAGAATCGCGAATGATGCCCAAGATAACATTAGGAGAGATCTAAGAAGGAAAGAAAGACATGGAAAAATCTGAGAGTAAAGGAGAAAAAAGCGTACGAGCGAGAACATGCTGCATCAGAACTGCAGGATGAGACCATTAAAGAGAAAGAGGTGTGGCTGCAAAGAAAGACCAGATAGAGACCTTCAGGAAAGAAAAGGCTTTTGAGTAATCCTGCCTACAGTGGGTACAAGTGCTGGGAAAAGATTTTGTACCTCAGATCATTAAACTCAGCCTTTTCAGGATGCCATTTTTGTAAAATCGAAGAGTTCTTTTTAGGTTATTCTGTGTAAGACAATCTTGTTATTAGATCATGGAATAATAACAACAATAATTTTAAAGAAAGGAGAATCTCATATACTGAAAATACACAGGCAATTATTTTATTAGAATATATTATCTTGGAAAGCATGCCTGGAAGTATTATGTACAGTAGACTGGAGTTAGGATAATACAAAATCCAATAAATCATAGCAGCAAATGTAAGGCAAGAATGCTAACACATACTGCAGAGGGAATTAGGTAGATATAGGTTAAGATCTTGTGCATTTTCGTTACAGATGGAATTAATTCTCAGTGTTTGCTCTTACAAAATCAGATCTTTATTTATTTGACTGGTTTTTCAGTCATAGTCTTTTTACAACCAAAGCATTACAGTGGAATGTATATTCAAGAATGTCCTTATTTTATGAGGTCTCTTGTGTGAAATTCCCACTGATATAATTGGAGATCTGGGCGCGTGAGGACAGCAAGGTCAGGCCATGTAATCAAAGGGGCAGAGATATCACCAGGAGACCAGTTGTGTTACCTATTATATTAGATACTTCGTCTTAAAGTGAAAGTTATTTAACTTTTTGGTAAAATAAACAGCAACTCCTACAATGTAACCTTGTGGCTTTTCGAATTTTCAAATAGTCATTTAATTTTAATATATAATTCCTAAAAGCTTGATCCAGTGTCAACTGAAGTGGGATTTTTTTCCACCAACTCTAGGTCTAATCATAGAATCATTTAGGTCAGAAAAGAACTTTAAGCTCAACGAGTTCACCCGTAAATCTACCACTGCCAAGTCCACCACTAAACCACATCCCTCAGCACCACATCTACACGTCTTTTAAATACCTCCAGGGATGGTGACTCAGCCACTTCCTCGGACACCCCTTTATAATGCTTGATAACCTGCTCAGTGAAGAATTGTTTCCTAATATCCAATCTAAACCTCCTCTAGCGCAACTTGAGGCCATTTCCTCTTGTCCTATTGCCTGTCATCTGGGAGATGAGACCAACCCCCACCTCACTACAACCTCCTTTCAGGTAGTTGTAGAGAACGATAAGGTCTCCCCTCAGCCTCCTTTTCTTCAGACTAAACAACCTGGAACCTCCTGGACTGTTTCCTCTCCGCTGTATTAGATTCCCAGCAGATATCTGGTAAGTTGAAGTCCCCTCTGAGAACAAGGGTTAATGATTGTGAAACTTCTCCCAGCTGCTTATAGAACACTTCGTCTGACTCTTCATCCCATCATTGGGTGGTCCGTAACAGACTCCCACCATGGTATCTGCCTTTTTGGCTTTCTTACCCATGAATGCTCAACCCTATCGTCACCATCATTAAGCTCTAGACAATCAAAACACTCCCTAACACACAGGGCTACCCCACCACCTCTCCTTCCTTGACTATCCCTTCTGAAGAGTCCGTAGCCATCCACTGCAGCACTCCAGTTGTGTGAGTCATCTCATCACGCTTCCATGATGGAGATTATATCATGCTTTTCCTGCTACACAGTGGCTTCCAGATCCTCCTGTTTGCTGCCCATGCCGTATGCATTAGTATAAATGCACTTCAGTTGAGCTATTGATCCCACTACCTTTTTTGGGGGGAGAAGCCCTAATTCCTACGGGAGTGTTCTCAGGTGCTTGTGTCGTTTCAAACACATCAATGACCCTTGCATCTTTGCTGGTGCATGGATCTCCATCCCCTACCTCCATTGAGATGGCAGTCTGAAGGACCTTGCTAGCACATCAACCCTCAAACTTTGGCATGCTGCCCCCAGGCTTATCTCTAGCGAGACAAGTTTTATCCCTTTCCCCCTTCAAATCAAGTTTAAAATTCTTTCAATGAGCTCTGATAACTCCTGTGCAAAGATCCTTTTCCCCTTTGAAACAGATGTACCCCGGTACCATTCCATATTCTCTAAATATAGTAATCAAAAAAAAAGTACCCAGAATTCTGATGCCTCATTACAAAGTATACATAAGGCAAAGATTAAGAAACAAGTAAGAACAGATTTCAAATATATCTGCCACAACAAATTAGAATTATAGTGTCTTAAAGTTAATCTCTCTGGCATAGCAAAGACTAAAGAATCACATAGTTGCTCACTGAAACAATAATTTTCTTTGTCAAATATTCATCACTGATGTCGTCTTTCTGAAGTTTGTTTTAAACACGTTGCCAATCACCTCTTTTTTGCAGCACAAGTTCTAGCCAGATGTCAGCTGGGTGTTTCCCTCCTCCCCCCCGCCCCGCCAATCAACAAAATCCATTTCAAACATCCATTTTGGCAAACCATCCCAGCACCACTAAGCATCATAATTGATTTTCTTTTGGGCTAGAATCCACCTCTATAAAGACAATTTCACAACAGGAAACTACCAGTCTCATATTTCTTTGGGCAAAATCCAAAGTTGTTGGACTACTACACCACCTTTAAAATTTCATTAACATTCATGAAAATAAACAAATAAACAAATCTATGAGTTTCCTGACATCCATGTCTTGGAGCCTGTTCATGCAAGAAGAGGTCTGACCTCTAACTTCAAATTGAATTAGCTGCATGTCTTAAAAAGAAAAAAGAAAAAAAAAAGCCAGGGTGTGTAACACCAAAAATACAGAGAAGAGTGGAAAAAAGTAGGTATGAAAGTTCAATGAAGAAAACTGAGAGTTAGATTTTGTATGAAAACTTAAGGTAGACTAACAAAGAAGCCATACCTCAGTCTTACCATGAAGGGCCAGTATTTTGACGTCAGACAGACATAAGTCTGAACAGAGAGCGTAAGACCCAGCTTTTACCTTACACTTAATTTCCAAATAGATCAAAAGTGATTTTTTGGAACTGGCAGTTCCCTATGGAGAACTGTAGCTGACGGTCATGCATGAAACACGTCCATGCTAGGAACAGGATAAAAAGGAGTTGGGTAGGGATTTGGGCAAAATGCTGATTCACTGAAACCTGAAAATTTTGTGGAAAGTTCCATATTTAAGTGAACCTCTATTTGGAAAGGTTTTTAGGTCCCAAAATAGAATATCTGGTCAAAATGCAACAAAACACCAGAACAGACAACAGTGTGGTGATCAATATATGACTTGGCTGCAAGAGGAGCAGGTCCTATCAAAAGCCTGCCAGGTTTCCTGCCAGCTTGGCTGGTGACCTGAAAGGCAACAAAGCTTGCAGTGTCTCCAGGCAGTCCTGCCATCTGGACTGCCTCCACATCATGAATCCTGAGGTCTCTAGGGACTGCAGTTCCAGGAAAGCCCTGCCACAGAGGCGTCTTGCAGGTCACTGTCTCAAGAACTTCCCTGTGTTGGAGGTGCCGGCTCCCAAGACTGCTAGACTCCTGCTAGAGATGACAGTGAGCAAGTGGCCTGGGAGAATCAGGAGAACAAGGGCTGAGCCAAGAACCTTAGTCTTGAGTTTCCAGCTTCCTACAGAAATTGAACAAATGATCTTATTCCTAAATAATTTTACCCCTTCTGTGGAGTGCTTTTTTTCTGAAAGGTCTGAGTTTTTTAGAAGAATTTATTGCAAAAGAGAAATTCCAATGGATTCTTCTAAAGTTAAATTTAATACAAGCTAAATATTATACTAGGCATCCGTATTGTATCCCTTCCAGTATCGCTCTGAAAAAGATGAAGATTCATGATGGATGATGGACAGAAAGGGAAATTTTACTTGCATGAATAATAATTCTGCTCCTCATGCAACGCAACAATAGGAAATTATGCCAACATCAATATACAAATACAATTTAGAAGACTGTTTGCCAATCAAGTGATTATTTTTCACTACAGTTTACTACAGCCTACAATTACCACCATTCTTCCCATTTATGGTACAAGCACTACAGTCAAAAGCTCGTTTCGTGGGAGCAGCGCCTGCAGGATGGCTGCAGAATGGACAGGTTTCCCCATTAATGTGTCTTGGGTTTCTCCGCTTTTAAAAATCTGGACATTGCTTTTCCTAAAGCATCCCAAGCCCAGCTTTTTAGCTTTCATGTTTATTGAGGAAATTAAAAGCTGCAGCAGTCACTTTGTGCTCTTACCAATTCTCCCCAGACAGCTGATTTTTCCTACTCTTCCTCACTTGCTGAACAGGATTATCGGGGTGTCAAAGCCTACGACATTCTCTCGCAGAATATAAAAGTCTGTTCAAACTGGAAGATGACATGCTTATTTTCTGATTTATATCACTTTCAGACTCAAGTGAAATCACACATTCAAATGAAAATCACTGCAAAATTGGAGATAGGCTTTAATTGAAACTTGGGAGTGTGCACATGTCCATTTTGCAAGCTGCCTGAAGCCTTTTTTTCCCACTGTATCCCATCAGATGCTTAGGCTTGCAGTCTGTTTGCACATCCATTAAAGTTTTATTTTTTGCCTGATAACGATTTCCCCACACCCGTGATCCTCCAAAAGTATGTTCTAGGCTATAAAAAGATCCTACTGATTTCAGTGAAAGAATATTCATTAAGGACAAACACACAGTGGCACAAGAATGAGGAAAATATACTTCAGCACTACAGAAGCTGGTTATTATTAAACATCATTAGTTACATCCATTTTAAACGGGGTCTCAAGAGGTGATCAAAGCCTCAGTCTATCAGGGACTGTAAGCACGGAGGAGAGAGATGCTGAGAGTCTTAAGTGTCTAAAGACAGAAGGTGGGATAGATACTGTAATGAAGTCAAAAGAAAAAGGACAAAACATCAGTGAAACTAAACTGAACGTAATAAGCTTAAACCACAGCAGAGCAGCTGCTTACAACTGTTACATGTCCAAACCCAATCAACTTTGGGTCTTGACCTGTTTCTAAAATTTAACCTGCATTTTCCACATTCTTCAGTGAGCAGACAATGCAGCACCAAGTGTTAACTACCGCACAGCCAGGAGGGTTTAGCACATGGGATCTTCTGAGTCGACGTGGTCATTCCCTTTCGCTAGCTCATTTTCGTTGCCAGGACCTGCTGCCAACCTGCCAGAAGCTGGCCGTTCCATCCCTGCCACAGAGCCAGTCTCCGAACAGCTGTCATGGCAAACAGCCTTCGAAACTCTGCTGCCAGCGAGTTAACTAGTGAAGTATTTTTAAAATGTGGGAGGGGTGATTTAAAACTATGCATAATGTAGACACACACACACTTGTGTTTGCACTGGAATTATCATGCTTCTCAGATGCTTGAAGGAACGTTAGGTCAGCAGCTATATCAAGTCATGTCATTTGCTTTGCTGATTTTAATTCTCATGCAGTGATAGATCTTCCTTGTCAGATGGCTCGCTAGCTATTTTCCATCTTGTATTTTGGTAAATTGCAATGCAATTCTCAATCCACATTAATTCTATACCACAGCTAATGACAAATGAGTTAATCATGATGAAATCTTTACAGAGGTTCCTTTGGGTTACCTACTTAAGCTGCTGTCAGTATTACACAGTCATTATGCTCAAATTAAAGGATCATTATGGCATATATTGAATATTTGGCTTCACAGCAGGTAAGTTCTGTTCAACACATCTAGGATGCTGAGAAAGTCTCCTTTGGTTGCCCTCTCCAAAATATCACCAGCAGGCGAAAACCCAACGGGATTACCTTATGAAAATATTCCTAGTATGATCTGCTTCGTATTCACTTCTAGAGTGCTCTTGAGACTATTCTGTATTTCACAGCAATGCCCAGTAATAATATGATCACTTAGTACCCAGTAATCTTACCGCTCTTACTGCGCTACTCTGACAAATCCCTAATTCCCTGGTGCAAAAGACATTATAGCCTGCACAGTAACAACCCCAAAAGGACAGACCGCAAGTTGTTTCTTTTCATTGTCATCACCACCATCCCTATCCTGACACACTGGATCACTGGATGCTGCAGGAAACACCAAGTCTGTTCATTCGCCTGCTAAGGGTCCTCTGCAAGGCGCTGTAAACACTAGAATTGCACTGAAAATTCTCCCTGAGACATGCTAAATAATCTCCTTAAACCCAGTTCCTAAGAGGCAAGTTACATATACAGGTGGCTACCCCTGAAGGGCACCTGGGGAACACTACAGAAGCCGAGAAATAAACACTAAAATCCTCAGTTCTTGGGGAAAAGACCTCCAGTTGTCTCAATCACAGGGGACCACGGTGTAATGTAACTGTAAGCTTCAATTCACTTCACCATATACTTCTAACTTCACTTACTCTAGATTTGTACAAATAAAAAGGTAGAGTGAATTTGCTCCACTGTTTTTATTCCTTAACAGTGTAAGTGTCAAGACTTGGCTTCCTGTTCAGGTGGGCCAAGCAGAAAACATGATAGCGGTACAAATCAATGGAGGGAAGAACTGGGTTCACAACTATACCTAACAGATTTGGAATTTGATGGCAGAAATACCCAGAAACAAGTAAAAGTTACTTCAAGCCTGTCAGGGCTCATACTTTTCATGAGACTTATCCAAATGCCTTCTGCCTGACTACATATGCATGCCAGAAGATTGCTAAGGGGGCTTCAGCTCCCTGCAACATCATCAGCCACCTTGGCACCTGCACTGGCATCACCGCTGCCCACCCCTCCCCAGAAGCTGACCTTGCACAACTCACATTCTTCCAGCCCCCACTTCAAAAGCCAGTGTCCAGCACCCCTCACCTGGCTCCCTTCCCTCGCCCCATGCTGCACCGCCTCCCACGCTGGGCAAGCAGACCCTGGGGACTGATTGCTACTCCTACAGGTCTGATAGAATTCTGGAAATTAAGTAGAAAAAAAAAAAACAACAACAAACCCACAGTGCTTCAAAGTTCAGGAATATCTTCTAACCCTACTATATATTCCTACATCATGGACAGCAAATAGTAACAGTGAAGGGCAATGAGTGGAAAAGGTGAGGAAAAAAAAAAATCTGTGCTTTGGGTTTTTTCTCACTTTGGGATACTCCCCAAATTAGCAAAATTCTCTCCTGACAAGATCAAATATGAAAGGGAAGGCCGTACTGCATTAACAGCTTATAACTCAAGTGCTGCAGAAATATTTGGCAGGAAGAAAACACATCAGCTACGCACCCAAGGTAAGCGATTTCTTCTTAAATACGTTTTCAGCGGCAAGGTACAACTCTAATCTGCTCTTTGAGAATGGCAAGATTCAGTGGTTCCTCCTTCTCTAACAAATGCTCGTGCATTTAAAATACATTATGAGTTTGTAGGATATTTTTATTTTGGTTTTTTTGGTTTTTTTTGTTTTTTTTTTTTTTTTTTTTAAGACAATGGTATGAGCCCACTATGAACTTCTCAGCACTCTGAAAGAAATATTGGACTAGAAGTGACCCGCTAATTGTGTTCTGGGTGAGTGGGTTTAAAAAGAACACAAATATTCCCGTTGGGAACCGCTTTCCTGGCTTGGCTTGAAAGAGTTTAGTGCCTGAATTTTGTTTAAAAAAAAATACGATGGGCCAAAGTCAGAGAGTACTCAAAAGAAATGAGAATTAAAACCATAACAAAACAAAACAAAACAAAGAAACCCAGCATGACCCACGGACTGCCTCAGTGACAGTTTCACAGCATTCTACAGTCACACTGTGGCACCTTTCTAACACTTTTCAGTAACAAAAGATACTATTTTCTGTACAATCGTGCCAAAAGAAGAAGAGAAAGCAGTTTTGGCTTCGAAAACACTGCTGTGAGTTCTAAACCAAGCTGCAGCACAAAGAACACTGCTAACACAATTATACCTGCATTAGAAGTCTATTAAAAAAAAATAAATCACATTGAACCAGGAGATGAACTAATGCTTTAAGGTAACTGAAACACATACGAACTCACATCTACTTTGAGAAGTGCCATCACAGAAAGACAAAACAATATAAGAGGTAAGACAGTTTTGATTTAGAAAAAAAACCCAAATCCTTTCCCTCATTAAAAATCCTTCTGCAGAAACAGTCTTACTTCAAAGCTCTTCTGATTATATAGCCATAAAAATCACACATACTGTATCTCTGGTTCACAGTTTTACAAATACCAAGAAAATTCTTTTAGGAGCTTAAAAATCGTACAAAAATAATCATCTAGATGAAACTTCAACAAATAACAATGACTGACTGAACATCGTAAGCCAAAGTAACAAATCAAGCTTTTTAGCCTGCTATCTAAAACAAAGAAAAGAGAGGGAAGTGTGTTGCCAAAGATGTCACAAATGGCTGGTTTCTTTGCTATTTTTCTAGAAGTATTATTGGCATAGAAAGCAAACACAAAACCTTAAAATATGCCAAACCCCATCCATGTAAGATAACTTTGCATTGTGTAGCGCTTTTAAGACAAAATTCCAGCATAAGGCTGTCAAAATAATAGCTCCAAAGGGCCCATTTACATTTTCCTAGCAGCTAATGAATTGCCATGGAAAATGGCAGCAGGCAAGCTTATGGGAAGCACCTTTAAATCTGTTTTCCCTCTTTCTAAAGTATGAGCCCAAGCGCTACACTTAGGAATGAATCACTCCCCGTTGGCTCCAAACAAAGACTGAAAGAATCCCCATGTATCTTTGAGAAAAATTCATGGAAGTGATATTCATTTGTCATATACAGAGGGAAAATGAAAGGAAAAAGTAAGGTACTGCTCAGCTAAAAAAAACCCAACCAAACAGCAGAAAAATACACATGGACAGCTTTGACCTGCATTTTATAATATCTACTATAGGTGCTTAGAAGAAAATGACATGCAACAGGAGAGAGTATTTACTATCATTTTTTATGCGCCAGTAGTTACTCAGAGACAGCGAGCCTGACAGAGCCTAACTTCATGCAGTGCCTGGATTACAGCTGACCTGCACTCAAAAACCTCTGTACAATACAATAACATATCCTAATTAGCTCTAATAAAAGCCTCTTTAAAGGCACAGCTCTTCACAGCCCTCTTTTGACCTCTGGGCAAACAGAAGATAATATGAACACTTGAAACAAATTAATTGCAAGACTAATGGTTTACTTTCTATGCGAATAGTAGAAAACAGCTTTGTCTCAATAGGGAAAATTGAGATTGACCTTGCATAATTGGAAAAGGGGGTATAAAGGTTGACTTCTGTTTGGATGGTGACGTGTGATCTGGGTCTCAAGTTTACTTAGTCCTGGATATTTTAATAAAACAATTGCAAAATAGTAATAGCGAAACCAAGGTATCATTAAACTGATTAAGCACAGTTGATTGCTTAGCTAGCTAGAAGAACGTAGGGCACGTGAACGTTATTGACAAAGAAAAGCTTATGTAAAGTTGATGACCTGGGACATAATCAAGCCTGTTTAGGAAGGAAACAGCCTAGCACTTTAACAGGGTTGCTAAAAACAAAGTTGGAGGTAGCAACTTAAAAATCCTCCTTCCTGAGAGTTTCCACTTTGATTTAACAGTACACAGTGCAATTTGCCTGTCGCCACCACCCCCCCTCCCCCCCCGGCCCCGTCAGTTTCTATTGTGCAATCATCCAAATCTCCCAAGAAAACCTGTCTCACAACTGCTCTGGAGAAAGAACCCAACAAAGGAACAAGTGTCCTACTGTCTGTACCTCTCTTACACAGTTACCATTGCCCCTTCCTTTCTCAGTCATAGGCAACAGACAAGATTCATATATTAAGGAATTATTAAATTCCCAAGGAAAATAGAGTAACTATGTTGGAATAGCAGAATATGGAAGCATGTCCTGGCCCTTGGGTCTGGGTAAGCACCTCTGCTACATCCTTACTATGCAATGGGATAAAACCTGAGTAGGAACATTGCCTACAAGGGAATGAGAGCGTATTCTGGCCAGGTCGCTAACCTAAACAATTAAGAGAGCAGGACTGTGGGAATGCTACAACACAAGATTATTCAGTCAAGCATAATATCAACAGCTTGACAAGCTATGCCTCACTCAGCCTCCGTTCCCTTCCTCCCAAGGTCTCCCCACTGCCAAAGTGTTGTGCAGTTAGCTACATCCAAAGGGATGTAGGAGCGCCCAGGTGAGACAGAGGTAGAGGGTACCGAGGCAAAAACGTGACTTAACAGCATCTCGCTGTTGTTTAAGTCCCAGTTTTGTAATTACACGTAGCATCACTTTGATTATCTGGTGCCAACGTCTGGGATTCCAAGCCACAGTCAGCTTTTATTTTTTCCCTTCTCTGCTTTTCACAAAAAAAACGTTTCTAGGGACTGGAGAATCAATTTCTAATGGCACAGGCATCTTTCTCTTCAGCTGTCAAAAAAGATGTAATCAGCTGAGAATTTGTGCTTCGCTGCTTCCATTCTGTTATTTAACAGTGATAAATAAGGATCAACATTTGACTCCACAGTATGAGTGAGACCCTTATTATTGTCACGCTGTTTTCCACCGAACAGTTCTACTGCAAAGAATAGGAATCCAAAGTGACGTGAGTACACCTGAGCTTCCAAACTGCTTCACGTCTCGTCTTGAGCCACATTTCAGTGGGCAGGAATTTGAGCAGTTTATGTATAAAATATTATACGCTTTTTCCTCTCCCCTGACAATTTTGTTGAAAACTACTTTGCTTCTAGGCTGGTATTTGTCTTACACCCAACAAGCGTGTATTTCTAGAGGAAGGACCACACACTTAAATCTTTCAGCAAAAGTGTTCTCTTAAAGCTAGCATAAAAAAAGAAAATAACTGGACATTTTTGCAGAGCTATACATTTGAATGCATCCTTTAAGATCAGTTGTTCTGGCCAGTATCTTTGGAATTTCCATGTCGATGCTTTTAAATGAAGTCCTATTTGTTTGACAACTTCCCTTTAAGTTCAGGGTTGGGAGCGTATTTTCCACACTGCTTGCTTTTTTCAGGAAACATCATCTAAAGGTCTAACTCTACTAATTGCAATTCCTGTTTTGCATGAGACTAAATTGGGCATCTTTGCTTTATTCATCAGGATTCCTTTGCAGAAGCCTGCTTTAGCCAGTATCTGAATTGCAGCCTACCAACAATAGCAAAAGCATATGCATGACATAGAGCGAGCTCCCAACAGTTTATAGACTCTTTAATCTACCTAATTCCTTCACTCTGCTACAGACTTCTTGCATGACTTCAGACAAGTCATTTCACTGTATCTCAGTTGTCTTCCACAAAATTGAAATAATTACACAAGCCTTTTATGTATGCGTTCTACATGCAGGGGAAGCTCAGAGTGAAGTGCTCAGGGGTAGACAGGGCTGCAGAGATTATTTTAATAATGTTTCTGAGAAAGTTCCACTGAAGAACAACTTCAGTGGATAATTTTCATCAAAAAATTTGCATTTTGAACAACCCATGCATGAAAAAGCGTGCCCTAAGGAATGAGAAGAATCATTATCCCCTACCGTCTCATAATTGTCCTTGCTTCTTTTGGGGACACACAGGTACGCCGCTATCACTATACTGAGCTATTTAGCCCCCTTATCTAGATCCAGCTGGGGGCCATCAGTCTAAGAAAAAGTATAAGTAGGGCAAGCATTCATTCTTCCCCTCTTACTCACCTAGTCTCCAGCCATTTTCATAGCATTTCCTGAGCCTTTATAGTCTCTCTACTGAGTAGCACCTAATTTGAGTCCTCTTCAGAGCGCTTGATCAGTCTCCCTTTGAACTCATGTAATGCAAAGATGGAAAGGATGAAAGGACATACTCCCACCGCCACCCCAGAAAAAGTGATTCCAAATGCATCCTGCTAGCACACAGACTTCCGCTTAATTGCTAACATTTTTATGCTCCTGCCTATAGTGCTGTAGAGATAAAAATAAAGCCACGAGTACCTAGTGCTGGGCCCCAAACCCCAAAACCTCGTGAATAAAATCTCTTAATCCAATAACACCATAGTTAAAAACCATGGTAAGTCGTTAGGAACACACCGCTACTATTAAGAAAGAAAACTTGGCATAATACTAAAGTACAATGAACAAGCAGCAGAAAACATGCCCACAGCATTAAAGACTGGGAACAAAAACACGCAGACAAATGATAGACTGTTCATGAAGCAGATTGCAATGTTATTTATGATCACTATTTCACACCATTCTTTAAATGTTCTTCCTAATGCTGCTTGCTACTGCATTTATACAAACTTTCTTAAAGGTCAAATTGTACCAGAAAACTCAGTATTAATGGGAATTTGTGCGTGTGTGTGTGTTAAATACTTCATATAAGCCTCTGATCTGCCAGAAGGAAGGCACCAATTATGAGGAATCCACTACATGAGTTTCTACTGATAATGCTGCTGAAAAATATATATTTAAATTCAATTAACCTAAGGCAAATGAGGTCTGCTGGATCCAGCAGGATCTCGATCTAGGTGTGTTTGTATGGTTAACTTTTCAACCTTTTTTTAAAAATCTTTTGGTAGCATAGCGCACATTTATCAAAAATCATCAAGCTTTCTTTTTTTTATTAAAGTTCTTATTGAAATTCAAGAAGTCTTAAGAAAGGCATTTCCATGGAATATTGCCTTTGATATATTGGCAGTTTGATACATGGGCTCTCTTTCTAGTGTGAGAAAGACTTACAAATATGCTCTCTGAGACATCATACTGCTTCTTGAGCTCTTCCTTGGAACTGAGACTCAAGGCAAGTATGTAAGCCTGATTTATATTTCATAAATGAACTAGTTTAATGGAAATATAAGGAAAAATAAGCCATTTTATTCAGTCAAACAAAATTTAGAAGCAAAACCTAGGAAGAGAAAAAACAAGTCTTGTCAAGTATAATAATGCATAATAAAATAACCTATTAAAGCTGCCCAATTAAGAACTTTTTAACATGTCAGCTAAGGTGAAGAATCTCAGAGATCTGAAAATCAGTAAAACCATCTTCTAGGAGAGTTGTGATACAGTGTGAAACAGTTATGGCTGACGAGCTCATGAGTGAAACGTGGTGAAAAAAAGTTCTTCTGATTAAAAAAAAAAATAACGTATCTTTGCAGTTATAGAAGAGCCTCTAGAACACAACTGAATTTGAAATTAGCAATCATCAAAATTAATAAAAGCGGGACATACAGAAATGAAATGATGAAACAGCAAAAATATAGAGGGTTTATAACACAAGACTGCAGATAATGATAAAAGGAAGAAATGAGAAAAAAAAATGTTGGGGTTGGATTTTATTTTCAATTTACACTACGCTGCAAGTTTAAACAGTTTAACAAACAAACAAACAAAAACCAAACCCTGAATGTCTTTTCCTGGTATAACCCTAATGTGGCATCTTATTTGAGTTGCTGATGAGTTGGTTTCTATCTGTCTGGGCTTACCAAGACACTGCTCTCCATTACTACAGTGTCATATGATACCAGCCCATCACTGTGGTGCAACCTTGAGAGACGCACATCACACAGGGAAATAAGATACATGATGCCCATATAACCTTGTCCATTTTTTTTAGATAACAGGCTTTACAAGAATTTAAAATTGCGTCTTCAAACCATTTTTTGCCCCCACTATTCCAGTGTGGCAGCCACTTCAGAATGACTTTATGAATACTCATTTTTATGGTTAGAAATGGAACCACTCAGAAATTCTCTGGCAAAACAAGAGTCGCACTGAAAACAGACACCAGCTGAATCTAATCTGATTTAATAAAACATCTTGGGTTTATCTTTCAAAGAACTGAAGTGAAATCTAGCCTGACTTCCCAGTAGGTGGCTGAAAGCCTGGAGTACCTACATCCCTGAAGCTTGGGTAGTTAGGCACGAGCAGGAACACCAGACATCCCCACGACGTAACCTGTACCAGTGTCAGAGATCCTGAAGCTTTTAATTACCTTGACTGTGGGTGTCCAGATGCCTGACAGCTCTGGGAGCCCCACACACGAGGAGGAACCTCTTCTGGCTACACAGCCTGAGAGTCACTTGAGGCTCCATTCACCAGGCCAAGGAGTTTCACACATGCTGGTGCCATCCTCAGGATAGAGTTAAATGCTGCAACAGAGCAGGCCTGCCAAAGAGGTGAATGCTGAAAGGGCAATATCCTGCTTTACCTCATTTATCCCCACTTTTCACATTCCCTGTTCCCCATCCCAGTAACGTGACATCTCCTTCCTTCCTGCACCAGCTCAGGTGCTTACTGATCTCTCACTGAAATAATTTGACACATTATCCTCATACCATAGAAAACTGTTATGTTCTTTGTCTTCGGGGTGGAGGGCTAGGACCAGTTAGCTAACCGCCAGTTTGGTGAGTTGAACGTAGCTCAGTATGCAGCCTCCTGCATCCAGTCAAGCAGATGTCAAGACCAGACAGTTTTCCTTGTCTGGTCAGCAACAACAGAAGACCTCTGTCCTCCTTCACAGGCAGCAGTCCTCTTCTGCCTGTTCAGAGGAACTGCCTCCTCCACTACAGGATATGCCCTCTGCTTGTCTTCTGAAGGACTTTCTTCTCCCTACTTCCAGGGCACAGCTTAATTCAGGCTTTTTTAAATTAAATGGTAGTTAAAAGCTACCATTTGGGTTTCGTTTTCCCACAGAACCGTTCTCCTTAAGGACCCATATACTTTCTGATACATGTTCTGATTTCTGAGCAGAGAGTCTCTGCTCAGGGACCCACCAGGCTCCTTGGCTCAGAAGCAGGGCACAGAGCAGAGCCTCTCCAGGGATGCTCTTATCCTGAGCAGTGGCTCTGGGAAAAAGACTGCAAACAACTGGAATCTCAGTAGGGTATGTGCCTTGAGAACAAACCCAACCTTTGCACATCAGCATTTCCAAATCAAATCTGGGGTGACAAAAATGTATATTTATTTTGCATGGCCTGTTTAGAATACAATCAGGTTTTTTTCAATATCAGCGTTTTTTCACTGACTGACAACACCAGCTTTCAACCAGCTCAGTTCGGAAATCTTTAATTTCAAACCTTTATAAATTAATGGCTAATTCTTATCTATTTGTTTTCATGTCAGCTCTATCCTTTATTTTAAATACCTCTTCTGCCTTCTGTATTGGATTTACACAGCAAGGAGCTGGCAGTGGGGTGGGTTGCTGGGGTGGCATCATGGTCTATTTTGCCCATGATGGTAATTGGTAAGTGATCTCCCTGTCCTAATCTGGACCCACAAGTTTTTTCATCTTATTTTCTCATTTTCTCCCCATTTCATTGAAGAAGGCCAAGTGAGAGAGCAGCTGGATGGGCATCTGGCAGCCAGACAAGGTCAGCTCATCACCTTCGTTGTGTTCTTTTGCAGAAATGTATGTTTAAGGAGTGAAGAAGATATTAAAGAACCACAATTCCAAGAAAGACCTACAGCATCACTGAAATGACTCCTTCCTCCTGCTTCCCAGCAAACCTTTACCCATTTCAAGGAACTTTTGATGAAAAAATAGTAACTTTATCATGGAAAGCAGATATTTCACAGTTTTGGTAGTAGAAGTAGTAGCAGTAGTACTATTACTTGTTCTACTAACAATAATACCTTTGTAACAAAAAAGAAGTGTTGACTGAAAGTTATTAATCAGGACCAACAACACAATGAGAATAGTTTTTAACTACCAAAACTGTCCTTGTTACTCTCTTATAATATAAAATATAATTTTCTTTTGAAAAATCCACAAGGTGGCCACAGTTGCTTGGGAAACCCAGTTTCTAACACATATGTTTAAAACCTCTAATGCATGAGGAACCTACCATGAATTATACACCTAATGCAATACTCTCATTCATTATGAAATACACCCATCCAACAATATCAAATCCAAGACTACTAAATGTTTCCATAAGTCTAGTCTTAGATCTGGACAGACTCAGACATACAAACAGGTTCAAAAGTCATAACTCACTTTGGTCTCCAGTGTAACTGGGCGCAGCTTCTGCCATCCACTGACTGAGAACCTCAAAGGCCTTGCTGGGGACATTATGTGGGCATAATCACAGGATTGGAGCTTTATTCATACCTTTTAAGGGGTAATTATGCTAATAGTTCAACTTAATATTCTGTACTTAAATTTAAGACACCCTGTTAATAATATGGTTTTTATTAGTACCCACTCCGTAAGTCCAGAATACGTTCACGTCTAGTATACTCTATGCAGTTCTCCAACCATACAAACATAGCATAACTAGTAGAAATAAAGAAAAGGTACAGATAGTCCAACTATGATGCAACTTCAATACTAAGATAGAATAAAATAGGTTAAGACATTTATTTTGAGAAAGACACTGTGAATAGGGAAAGACCAGTAAATAGGACCGTATTTTTAATCGATTATCATAATATGAAAAAAAAAAGGCAGTGCCCTGAAGTAGCAAGCAGGAAGTTTACAAGGAAACTGTGGGGTTTTTTCATGGCACATTGTTAAATTTTGGAACTTTTTGACACAGGATTTTGTGCATGTAAAAATAAATGGGACTAAAGAAATATGTCTACAAAGAGATTTTAGGTATTCAGGTACTATGACCTGGATGGAGACCTATAAAAGAAACATAATCACTGTACACATGCTCTGGTTTTATATCCACTTCTTAAGTATCAGCTTCTGATCATCGCTGGGGCTAGGAGCAGTGCCTAGCAGGTCTTAGGCTATATTCCACACAGTAGTTCTTCCACACACCTGGACACACACACAAACTCTGTTAGATATATATATTTAAATGTCCTGATAAAAACTAAACTATCTTCAAAATCAGTATTTTCTTCTTACAAAACATACATGGATGTGTAAAATACGAGTAAGTATGGGTCAATACAAAGCTAGGAAATGTACAGTGCACCTGAAAAACTCAGCAATATGAAACTATCCAGCTATTCGAGCTAAGCTAATAACCTGTTAAATTCCAAAATAACTTGATAAAATATCTTTTAAATCGAAAAGATTTAATGAATTTTTGGAACAGTTATCAACTGAAATTCTCATCTCAATAAAAATGACAAAGTCAATGAGTATATGAGTGCCTACTTAAAAAACATACATATATTGCAATTTTCAGAACAGAAAGATTTTTCCAGAGTGAGGTACTCAGATTCTTTAAGTCAAGGTGATCATTTTCTGAAGTAAAACTATGTCCCATTTAACCATGTTTCCCTCCAAACACCAGTTATTTCTACAAGACAGAAACTCGAAAATCAGATGAACAAAATAAAATGGGGAAAAAAAAAAAAGGAATAAGAGAAATCTCATTTAAGAAATTTCCATGTTGATGTAACTGAAGCAAGAAGCTCAGAGGCTTAAGACAGAAAGAAAAACAGGCACGTCAGATCACTTGACCTATGTGAAGTTTTATACTGTAATTCTACAAATTAAAGGCTCCTGCTTGTTGAGGACATTAGATTCACCCACTTATGACTAGGATTATGCTATGCTAAATTACAGTGCAAGGATCCGGCCGCCTTGTAAGCACTGAAATCTATGATTAGCAAAATTTCCTATCAAATTCTGGAAGCGCAGGAAGACGCCTAAAACAAAATTTAAAAAAAAAAAAAAAAAAAATCCCAAATCCTTCACTGTCCCTCCCCCAACAACAGTAATGTTTCTAATTTAAAGTCACTAATTTGATAAGAGATGAAGAACAATAACCACATAGAAATTCCTTTTCTTTTCAGCCTACATCATTTACACTAAATATGTATTCAGGTTCTCCTTCAGAAAGATAGAGGCCAGATAAAGGAAGGATACCTCTTTGTCTGTAATTAATATTTACAAAATAGTATTGACTCCTTTTAAGATTTTATGTTTTGCAGCAAACAGATGATAAAGATTTAAAATCCATTTCTAACACACACCAACTATTCTCCCAAAGTTTATATGAAACCGCTCAGCTAATGGCTCTAGGGTAAGGTAGTTATGACTTCCATTACTCGTCTAGCACGAGATATGTACACAGCTGTCTAAAAGGAATTTAACCATTCTTTACTACCTTTAAAGTGTCAACACAAAGCAAAGGTAACAAATTAATAGATGGTTGGAAAACAGCACGGATATGACCTGTGCTATGACAATCCGCACATGGAAAAGCTGGGATTTGTTCTGCCAGTACCTTTACCGGACTGTGCCGCACCCTCCCCCGGCTTCCACCGCTGCTTTCCCAGATGTAAGGGGCTGCTGCTTTCCCAGATCTTCATCATTTGTACCCTCTGCCAACCCAACTGCAGGGGTTGCTGCCCCTCAGCCAAGGCTGTCGAAGTAAGGCTGTTGAAGACAGCAAAGATTTGAAGATTTTGCAAAAAAGTCACAAAACTGGCCTAGACCATCCTGACAGACCTCAGCTAACAACTGGCTACATGCCTTTTGGCTGGCATTTTGGCAGTGACCACTGCTTGGTGTAGCTGGGAAAGCAATGTCCCAAATCGTACGAACTGCAGGAGCACATGTCGTTATTTCCCTGTTCTGCAGGATAAAACCCACCTCCAGGACACAAGAGCAAACAGATTTTATGCAGGTGAAAGGCAAAAAAGAGGAATGATGGCACAGAGCTTCAGTGAAGAGCATGGACAGCAGGTACGTCAGGCTGGGAGCAGGAATAGTTGCCCACTGCCATCTGCTTTCACTGGTGGGAGCACATCCACAGGGGATGCCACCGGCTGGGCGCCGGCTGTGTGCACCGGGGCAGGGGAGATCAAGACCTGGAGCCAGGGGCTGCCGAGCTTCCAGCACTTCCTTTGGCCACCAGCTTGAACCCGACCTCAGGAAACTTGTTTTGTGGGAAAGTACATTTAGCATGAAGGGGTAAAGTCTGCAGAAACACGCAGCCGTAAGCCAGCCTCTGTCAACTCCTTTTCCCCACAAACTCATAAACATCCATTTCCCCCTTTCAAGCATCCACGCAGGACACTGCAGGATCTCCTCCTTCTCCCAGCGGAGATACGTGCATAGCGATGATACCTGAACATAAGAGGAAGCAGACTTCGGTGAAAACTCCTCATGCTAATACTGAAATGAGCCTCATTTTTCCCTCAGTTACACTTATTTAGTCCTTACTGAAAATAGCAGCTTACTAGTTTTACACATCTCTCCTTTTCCCAGTTTCCTACGAGAACCGCAGTCATAGACCACTGCAAGGTACTAACTACACCCTGTTGTTCGCCACGGCAATTTCAATGTTCAAAAGTAGCCTCTTCTTAAGCGACAATTTGGTTTAGTTCTCATCTCTTTCTTCACATGAGCATTGCATGCTTTCAGTTTTGTTCTTACATAATTCATGCCTTTCCTCCTGTACTTTCTTTCATTTTAAACAAGTTAAACAAAAACCAACACAGATACAGAAAGAAGCATGTATTCTTTCTCTCTCATAAAAGAAGAATTTTTAAATCGTCCTTTTCAAATCAGGAATGAGGATTCTCTTTGTCTATAGCAACCGAGGAATAATTTGTTGGTGAACAAAAGACACAGGAAAGTTAGAAAACAATCATATTACACAAATCTCCACCAAAACAAGCCAAGAGACCCCAACATGCCATTAGTCTTTCTGTAATGAGATAGCAATGCAATAGTGAATAGTGTCAGCATCAAAATTAGCTCTGCTTGCACATGGTTTAAAGAAGGTAGATAGATAAAGTTATACTCCCACTGTTCAGTGGATACTAGAGATTTTATTCTTTTACTACGTATGCAACCCAGGTGGATGGTTAATATCTTGAAACAGGTCCCAAAAGAGTGAGCAACATGAAATTGTGAGGGACAGAATTACAGTTCTATGTCCCACAAGTAAAATTGGTATTTATTTAGGTTTTTAAAAATATATTTATTGTCTTTCATAAAAACTCGGAAGTAAAAACCAGATCTCAATAGACTCAAATGACTACATTGGGAAAATACGCAGATATTGCACACAACTATAATGTCATAACGGAACTTACGCTGTGTGTGCAAGAAGAATATAGAAAAGACGCAGTAATAAGGAAACTAGTGATACAAAGAAAACAACAGCAGACTCAACAGTCTGCTTCTTTTTAAGTGAGTGAAGAGGAGGTAAGGTTGAAGGTGAGCAAACGTGAAAAAAAAAAAAAAATCAAAATGGTTCAGACCACTAAAACACCTAGCACAATGCTTTGTCTCCGTTGCTGACAACTAGAGGAGCTACTTTGGGAAACAGCATGAGCCAAGCCTACCTTGCCTTCCCTTCTCCCACCCACTTCAGTTTATTCCCTAAATAATCCCCTGCATTGACCATCACAGAACCAAGGAGTATACTTTTGTCTGTTCTCTTTAGTATCTGTCTACTGACCGTGAATTTGTCTTTTTTTTTTTTTTAATTTATTTTAAATTTGATAGTATCTGCATTCACAAGATCTTATGGCAAAAAAATTCCAAATTTGTAACTGTTAGGAAATACTTTCATCTCTTTTAAACCAATCTCAATTGTCAATTTCAAGTTCAAATGTCACACAATACTATAAGATTTGGTGAATAACAGCTCTGCCCCTATGACATTAAAACTTCACTCATCTTTTCCACTAGTCTTCTGCTCAAAATGAGCAATCCCTACCATGCTAGTTCTCAAAGACAGCTGCTTCCCCTTCATCAATTTAGTTGCCCCTCTCTTTGCTCTACTGCCCTTCCTGTGGCGTGGAAACCGAACCTACACACAACTGTCAAGATTTGGGCACACCACAGTTGCACACCACAGGAAAATGCAGAGCAGATAATCTCTGCCTTGTTCTCAATACCCTTCCTGATGATGCCCAAACATTTTAACAGCTTTTTTGGCTGGTGCTGCTACACACTAGGCTGATGACACCAGGGAATTGTTGATGATGACTCCAAGACCTTTACTAGTGCAGCCCTGTCAAAATTCATGTTGACCTCTCCCAGGGTGGCATGCATGAGGTAGTTCTTGTTTGTAGTAGTCTGTAAGTGGAACTGCAGTCTGTGTTCTCTTTGGCTCCGGTTTCCCTTGCCAGATGAACGAATTCAAATGAAAATGTGATACCTGATGCATTAATGTTGTCACGGAAGGTAGCCGCAGTGCCACCTGCCTTTGTGTCCTGCCTAGAACTAGCAAGATACACCATACAAGTATTGAAAAAAGATAAAACAAAGTACTTCAGGACTGGCAGACTCAGGCAGGCGGGTCTTGATGATGAAGGCTCAAGTCTGTGATAGACCTTTTGTTAACCAGCATCAGCTTTCTGCACGTTTAACTCTTTGAATTACTGAGCACAGCTCATATATTAACATATCACATAGTATATATTTTAATAGTTTTAAAGTTACCATCTTTAGGATATACTACTACTTCAAATTTCGATATTGTAAAATCTTTTCAGTGTTTTATTTTGAAAATGAAATGAATACAACTAAAGCGGTCATGTTTAAAAGTTGTGTCTTCTGACTGTGAGGCTGACTGAGTATTCACTTTTTGGTAAATCTAAAATGCCAATAGTATGGTATTCTCCCTTCCTCCCGTACTATTTAGTGTCACCTCCTTGCTTGCTCTTAATCCTTTTTCCTCATTAGGAACAGAATTCCAAGAAAGCTTAATTTCTTTTACCAGAGTCAAAAAAACAATCATGTTTTTGAAAGGTCACTGTTTATAGCATGATGTGACAATCCAATCACTTCGTAGCAAACTGAACCCATCTAAAAAATACGATTCAAAGTATTTATATAGCGTGCATTACCAAAGCATCCAATCATTTAGCTTTTTCCAGAGTGGCTGAACTTATAATCGAGCCAGACCCTTGTTCTATCAATTACCAGAGGATTAGCTACCCCCTACCTGAGGCCCATCAAAAAGTACTACGAGGTTGGAAAAGCTGAGCTGAATTAAGAAATTTGGTCTGTGTAAGAAGGTTAAGATGCTAAGATGCACTGGAAGCTGACAATGAGGAGCAGGAGTGAATTCTAAGTTGAAAAGAACAGAACAGAAACCTCGAGGTAGTACAGATGGGTCTTCAGCAGGAGAACCGAGGTTAGGAGAAAGTATTGAGTGGTTTTGCACAGCCATGTGAAAGAAAGTTGAAGCTTTGAGAAAGAGAGTCTGGGCATGGTGCCATGCCTTCTTGAGCTCAGAGGGCAGGCTGCCAGCCTATACTTCTAAGCCGCAACAGATTTCTCCTGACAGCATCTCTGTGAAAGAGGAGTTTTAATTCTCTTGTTTTAAGAAGGCACAATCTCACAATCTTACTATCCTCAGGGTTAGAATAAAGACTGTAGGGAAATATGATCAGGACCTCATATTTTATTCAGTTCTGATTAAAGTTTCCTATTTAAACCAGGTCTCGCAGGATGTAAGATCTGGGGAAGGGAGGGTGTCACAGGGAGCTTTTGTTAGTGGAGGGAGAGAGAAGATGGAGGAAGAGGTCTCTTGAGTGTTTTGCCATTCAGTCTTCAGAGAGAAAAACTAGCATTGCTTTTGATTTTTCTATTTGGGAAAAAAATAAAGTTATTGTGTTCTACTGCATTATTTCAGCTTCAGAACTAGATTGCCCAATTTCTTTATCTATAAATACATATCCTTTGACTTTTCACAAAATCTACAGACAGTTTGTGCAGAAGAAAATAAACTCAATGCCCTAAGAAAACAAAAGGACAAGTGAGAATAAAAAAATGCACATATATAAAGAATGCTCTACAGAATAAACCAATATTATTCTTCACCATCAACAACAACAACAAAGTATCTTACAAAGTAACTTTATCCCTCCCATACCTCCAGATCAACATAGAGCACTGATGAATAACCTCAGTGGGTACTTGATTTCTGCAGCTGCCCTGCTGTGGCATTGCCACTTCCTCAGAGAGGCATCTCCCCCTCAGATATACTGATCAACTTACGCAGTAGCTGATTCAGCTGTCCCCATTTCTGAACTATATTCTGAATATCTTTCACAATAGTTAGAAGTAAACTTTTTTGCTTTATCCATAGCTAAAACAATCAGGAATAGGGCTCACAGAATCACAGAATTGTGTAATGGTTTGGTTTGGAAGGGCTCTTTAGAGATCATCTAGTTCCACGCCCCTGCCATAGGCAGGGACATCTTTCACTAGGTCATGTTGCTCAAAGCCCCATCCAGCCTGGCCTTGAACACTTCCAGGGATGGGGCATCCACAACTTCTCTGGGCAACCTGTTCCCGTGTCTCAACACCCTCATAGTAACAAATGTCCTCCTTCTGTCCAGTCTAAGACTACCCTCTTTCAGTTTAAAACCTTGTCCTGTCACTACAGGCCTTGGTAAAAAGTCTCTTTCCATCTTGCCTATAAGCCCCTTTATATATTGAAAAGCCACAATAAGGTCTCCCTGGAGCCTTCTCTTCTCCAGGCTGAACAACCCCAACTCTCTCAGCCTGTCCTCACAGGAGAGGTGCTCCAGCCAACTGATCATCTTTGTGGCCCTCCTCTGGACCCGCTCCAACAGGTCCATGTCCTTCTTGTGCTGAGGTCTCCAGAGCTGGACGCAGTACTCCAGGTGGGGTCTCACCAGAGCAGAGTAGAGGGGCAGAATCACCTCCCTCGACCTCATGGCCATGCTTCTTTTGATGCAGCCCAGCATGCGAATGTCTTTCTGAGCACGCATTGCCAGCTCATGTTCAAAGTGGTAGAAAGAATGCATAGGATTTGGAAAAGTTTGTGCAGTTTTTAAAACAACAGCAACAATAATTTGCATAAATACTCTTCTATTAAATGATTGTGATCCTATTTAGGTGCACAAGGAATGGACTATATTGCCCAGTTGTATCTGAAAGAATTACAACATACTCAGAATGAATTTAAATTCTCAGTGCAGCCTTAACTTTCTGTCCCAGCAGTCACATGTATATGTCAACGAACATCTATGGACATCTCAGTTAACCTAAGGTTTAATAGCAATACTAGATGCTACAGTGAAGCAGTCAATGTAAGAAATTTACTGTAAACTTTTATCTTCCAGAGATTTACAGCTCACTTAGAACACCTTTATTTGGATAAGACTTCATGCAGAAGTTGTAAGCTCAGAAGTAATAGTAGACAGAAAGTGGCCACAAGTTCCTCTGTTAGACGGAAGTAACCCTAGCAATTCTGCTCAATACCACAAAGGAAACTACCTAATCCGATTAAAAAGAAGTATCGACTTACTCATTAGTACATGCCTCTAAGAAGTATATACATATTCTGTGGTGACAACTTCTCACCAATGACCTGCACTAGAAGCAAGGACCTCTTCTAATGAATAGAATACATTTCAGCTGACACACTATGTTCACAGCCTGTAGTGTTCAATATTTGTAAATATTAAGGCCTACATATGACATTCTGAATCTCCTAGGAAAAACTTTCTTCACATACAAACACTTAATTTGCATGGAAGTCTTCAAGCCCTTATGATTTTTACTAGAGAGAGAGAGATATGCCAAGCAATTCTGTGGAACACATCAGGGTTTTACGAGCAAGGGCAATAGCATAGCACTTTAAAAACAGAAGTGAAGCCTGCTGTAGTTAATAGAAATAGTAAAAGAAAGATGTAATCTGCATGCAATTAAAGCAGTTGAAGTTCATACAGGATTAGAGTCAAGAGTCCTGATTTGGCAAAAGCATGTCCTGTGATTTTTTTAATGCCAAGTAATCCAGGTCACACCCTCCACACCATTCACCAAGAACACAGAATCCCCTAATGCACAGTTCAGCAAAGAGTCAGGAAGGCTGGAAAACCAGGTCGAAACCTAGCTTCTGCCCTGATGAAGCACCCTCTAGGACCTTTCCACCTAGATCTTGGTGCAGCCTTCGAAATGTATCATAGCATCTATTATCACCAGCCTCGAAAGGGAACTGTGACTTTCCCACAGATAACCAGGCACTAAATATTTACGTAGAAGATAGTTAAGACCTCAGCTTCACTGGTAGCTACAGGCATTGCAAATGCATAAGAAGATACCCCTGAAGGACACAAAATTTTAGTGTTTCTGTTCTTTTAAATCAAACAAGCAAGGTTACTATAACACTGAACATGGGAACCAATTTATTTATCTTCTGCTTTTTGATCCATTGGAGTCCATCCCCCTTCATGTTTGCAAAGTCCCCTACCATAGCAAAATAATAAATAAATCTGGTGCTTTTAAAGTTAATCGGTGAATACCGCAAATACCGGTACTGAAAGGTCAGAAAATCAACACCCCTTTGGGAATTTATGCACTGGAGCCATTACTAATGCAGCTTAAGGCATAAACTAGCAACAGATGAGCTGACAGTCTTCAGGTCGCCTGATTCTTAAGACAACAAGGCCAGAAAGTAGGAGCAAAAAAACTTCCATAGTTCCTCTGGTCTCAACAGGTAGGGAATCAGGACTGCAGGATGCATCATGGAGTATCATGGACTCCTCTCAGTCACAAGACCAGTGCTTTGATTTGCTTTAAACTGCCAGGGAGGAGGCAGACTCATTGCTATATCTGTGCTCTCATTTCCACCACCTAACCTATCATATGAGTCGCTCTTCTGCTGTATTCATTTTACAGTAATGCAATACAGAAAGATATCAATTTAGCAGGAACATCCAACTAATAAATTTAAGTGGGAGATATTAGCACAAAAGCTTTTGGAATACAGTTACATCAATTAATTAAATCAACTACTAATATGATCCTCCAAGAAGCAGACATTAACTCCAGGCAACGCAGCTTGTCTGAAAAGCTTATGAAAATATAGCATTAACCAAACGCATGCACAGAAGAATGATGGAGGAAGTCAGCTGTCTCAAAGAGGACTGAAGCTAGACCATAGAAACCACTGGCAATTGTGCAGGAAAGAGTCCAAGGGCTGCAATAAATCATTTACCAAACGAATGGCTACATGTTCCTGAAACCTACAGAGAAGCTGCCAAGGCAACTTTTATGCTCAAGGAGAAGCCAGTCCCAAAAGGGCTGAGAAGAGACTGTCACCAACCCCAAAGTAGATATAAAGGGCATTAGTGACTTAAGACTCTCCTAGAATTACTCAGTGGATACCAGAAAACACGTTCCCCTGGTAAATCCAAAAACATTTCCCAGACTTCCCCAGACTCCCTCAGACTTCTGCCCTGTGCCCCTTGCCCACACCAGACAGCTTAGACCAGATCACGAGTGACTAGATGGCTCCAAGAAAAAGAATGATGGAGACTGGGGTGCAGGTACAGTTCTCATCTGTGATCCCAGCTGGGTGTCTCACCCTGCACTGAGGAGTAAATTGAAAATTGCATTTCGCTGAGTATCTTCTTTAATCCCAAAAAGCTGCTCTTGAAACATCCTAACACCAAAAAGTTAGCTGAGATGCTCAGATAAGATAATTTGTATTAAAATATTCCTAAAGAAAGGAATGCACATTTCTAAGAAAGGAAGAAGTGAAACCAAAGAACAATGATAATTTACCAAAGAAACTTAAGATGCAGCAAGTCAGTGTCTTGGTGGAAACTAATCCAAATGATATTGGCGCATGGGAGCACTGGCAGTTATTGGAGGAGACAGTAACAAATGCACAGACGCAGACTACCAGCTTGGGGGGCAGGGGGGGGGAAATACCCCACAACAAAAAAAAGACAAAAAAGGGAGAGAAACAAAAGACTGAGAATTTAGTAAGAGACCCCTGACCCAAAACTGAGGAAGAAAATTGAAAAGAAAAAAAGCAAGCCACACGAAGACAGAAGATGGTAAGTAAGTGTAAATTCAAAGTGACAGCACACTGTTATAATTCTAGAAGTCAACGCGCTGAAATCAAAGGCTGGGACGGTATTCTTTCTATGAAAAAATCTCATGATCAGACTCTGTGTTTGCCTCCCTTCTCTGTACATCAAAAACCAAAACCCACTGAAAATACACAGTCTGAATGCATAAGAAACAATGACTTGTACATAAGTAAAGACTGTCAGTGAATGTGATGTTGCCTTATGACACAGAACAAAGTGGTTTTGTTATTACACAAGGCTACATATCCACTGAGGTTACAACCCTTAGAAAATATTTTGGCTTATACAGCTATATTATTCAGAGGAATTTGTGCTTGATAACGCTCTGCTTGCACTGGATGTGCTCTCACCCTTTATCCTCTCTGGGTTGAGCAAAGCTATGGGTGCTGCGGAGGGAGCTGGGCTCTCCCTGCTGCTCCCAGTGCCCCCTTGCTGGCACACGGACTGTGTGGAGTAAGGTGAGACCGACCTCAAATGCAGAGAGCGGATGAGAGACCAGGACAAGACAACATCTGTGCTGAGTTGTGTATAAAAGAAAGAAAATAGATGTTTACTCAAAATGCCACTTCCATCCTGTTGAATCTTGCGAAGTGTACATGTCAGGATTTTCTGGACAGTAGATGTATTTACCTGCTGGGGTGAAGGCAGCGCTTGTTTCCATGCAGTCATTACTCCCATCCCCGGGAGCTTTATCAGAAGGACTGGCATGAAGGTAAGTTACACAGTGCAGGGCACCACACACCCAAAAGTGGTCCAGAGAGAAGAAAATTCCCAGGGACATTCAGTGTGTAGCCCCGCTGCTTACCTAGAGTGGATGCCTGCAGGCACTTCTCTGAACCTGCATCCTCTTGTTTCCATGTGCCCTGTTACAGGTACGCCTCTGAGCGCCGCGCTGCAAAGGTGAGCGCTGCCAGCAAGGGGACACTAAAGGCTGCTGACAAAGCATACAGCACTCCTCACTTTAGACAGCACTTACAATGATACAAGGCTCTCAGCAATCTGATCTAGTGAAAGATGTCCCTGCTTACTGCAGGGGGGTTGGACTAGATGGCCTTTAACGGTCCCTTCCAACCCAGCACATTCTATGGTACGATGATTAAGACTGGATACATGCTTCTGCCAAAATGGACCCTTGCCACCAACTGCTTCAGAGGGCAGGAAGAGGAGGTACCGCTAGTTGGACACAGTTTCTTCCACTCACAGTTGGGGACAGAAAGTCCTCTTGACTTGCCCACTCAGGGTGGCTAACCTAAGTAATTTTATTTTACAGGAGATTAAAGCTGAACCAAAAAACCTGAAGGTGAGGTAAAACGCGTTGCTGAGAAAATGAAACCCACTTCATCTGAGGCATGCTTCTGTCCTCCTGAAGAGATACTACCTCCTAAGCTTGTTTCTTAGCCATGTTTGTCTCGCTAAGAAGTTGGGCTTTAAAATCCATTTCTGAGGATTTTGGAAACAAACCACTGTCTGCAGTGGCACAGAGACTGCGCAGTTTTGCACACAGTGGGACACTTACCAAGCTCTGCTAATAGCCCCTGGGAAGTCACCTTTCAAACCAACACCCCGTGGAATAGACGCTCCTTTGCTTTCAAACCAGCAACAAGTCTTCTGCACGTTCGGCACCACGTGCACCAAAAGGGAGAAATTCAAAGCGGTGGGTGGAAAACCGAGCCCCTTCTGAAAGCGCCTTCCCTCAAGGATAAGATTTCCACGATTTCATTTGCATGCCTGATCTCATCCAGGCCAGCCTTGCGATCGGCGCAGCCGGAGGAGAGCGCACCGGTGGGTTGGGTCATGCAGGGGGCAGAAGATGCCATGGTGACAATTTTGCCTCTGCAAAGTCTGCTGGGTACTGGTCTGTGACCAGCCTCATACACTGTGCGCAGCTAATACGGGCAGTGACAAACGAAGACACACACTTCATGCGTATATGGTGTACAAGAAGACTAGCTCCTGGCCTATATTATTTCTTTTTGCATCTGCTTAACTTTGTCTATCTAGGTTTACTCAATTAATTTAGGGATTCTGTTCACATCTGAAAATGACATAAATGAACAATCTCTTGAGATGCAGCTGCTCGCCATCACGTGAACTGAGTTTAGGAACATTATTTAGTCGGAGCTTAACACTTGCAGAGAAATGGAGGAAGATGTGTAACCAAAGGACTTGAAGACGTTATTGTGTCACAGAAGAGCTTTATTCCTATCTTTAAAACTCCAAATCACAAAAGCTTCAGTATTCAGCCAACACTCGCCCCTGTGTTTGGCTTCACGTTATCGTTCCATCCCAATGTAAAAAGCATCAGTCAGCAACTTCTTTTGTCAATAATTTCGCAAATGTTGTTCTCTAAAACCTAAGCCAAAAGAGTAAATGCAAACAAATATCGGTTTCTGTTCTGTAAATAAATCGAGCTATTCGGTTCTGCTTTGAACTAAAGAAAGTGAAGCAGCAGCACAGTGGCTTTTATGTGGCACAGCAGTACTTCAGACAAACCACATTCTTCATTGTATTGACTGCACTTGATAAGACCATACCAGCATCTTAAAAAATAAAATAAAAAAATTTAACTTAACGGCATTTAATTAGCATTGTTATCATACATATTTTTATTCGTGAACAAATAAAATAAAAAGGGCTTGGACATAAAAATACGCTCACGGGGGAGATGGAGGTGAAACAGAAAAGCACATGTAAAACATCAGATTTTTGTAAAGCTGTAGATAAACAGCAAGTTTAGATCAAATTAATAGCATATGAACTACAAGCACTGAACCTCCTGCCCCAAACTAGCAGACAGCATAAAAAAATGTTCTAAAAATAGATTTTTTTATATATCTTACACAAACAACTATCAATTTGTAACATTTATGATTCACATACAACAAACTAATCTTCTAGTCCTCTGCAACAGGACCTTTCCCAGGACTAAAACCTTTATCATTATTTGATGGTCCAACTGAACTGAGATGAATTAGTGAAACAGAAATCCTAATTAAAAACATGCCTGATGTGTATTTTAATAGGTAACAGAAATATACTGCTGATAGCACATTTTAGTATAATTGTTCTTTTCACAGAATGTTTTAAAATAATTGGAGGAAAAAAAAAAAAATTCTCCCTAAGACATTCCAAATACTGCTGGTCACATAAATCACAAAATAGGGCAATGGAGCATGATCGATATTTGTACAATCCATTTATAAGCACAGATATCTGTCTTTTGTTATATCAATGTACCGTCCAAAACACATAATTTTTCTAGGACATTTCTGTGAATTATATCACTATACTGCACATTTAGAAATAAAGAACAAGTTTAAGCCTGATGTATTTGAAAACATGGCTTTCAAATACAACTTCTACAATATTAGCTTCCAGCTGATAACATAACTCATACTCAAGTTAATTTATCTTACTTTGATTTTTTATGTCTACCAATTATTTTTAAAAAGCATTATGTACTTTTTTAATATTTAGCTACCTTGACTATGCATGGATACATTTCTTAAATGCCTTATGTATGCTGAAACACACACATAGCATCAGATGAAAAATATATAAGAGTTTATGGCGGAAAAAAATAGCTTTAAGATTTAAATTCTTTAAAAAGTCATAATAATAAAATATTGGAAGTGTGAAAAGAAATAGATTTTCCTACCAGAAATTTTATCTTGACCACCTTGGCTCCCACATATTCCTGCGTTCCACTGAATCAATTTCACACTTACTCACCTCCCTGTTTCTGTGATGTGGTTTATTCATTGGTTTGATATTGCCATAGCAACTCTGCAACATGGTTAACATGTTAGCCAAGCAATGCTGCTCACCTCCCAGTATATGGTGAATAGCTGTCTGGTACATATAGCGTAATATTTTAATGTATATTGATTTCTGCTTCCTACTATTAAGCTACTGGTTTAACATCACCATTTTCAACTCCGCATTTAACAATCTTCCATCATGACCTTCGCAGTATTTAATTTGTAGCGGTCTTAGCTTAATTATAAAAATTAGGTATTACCTCCGATTTAAAACCAGGATCTATTTTGACTATAAATTCCAACTAATGCATTTGGACGTTTTGGAAAAACTAGAAAAACAAACAGCACTACTCCCACCCCGAAAATCCAGGGCTTCTGCAGCGTTCTTGTGTTTTTGCCCCACGCAAACAAGCATATGCAAATCAAAGATCAGACTGTGCCTAGCACGGGAGCCCACACACGCTCAATTTAAGAAGCTTTCCCATCGAAGCCTGTGGCCTGGAGGGAGTGGAGACCCTCTCCCCCCCCACCATCCCTCCCCAGGAACCCGCCAACAAACTGGTGGCTGGTAAGGGACAGGGATGGTGCTTCGTCCCCGAAAGGGATGCAGCGATGGCCGAGCCCGTCGGGTGGCAGAGAGGGATGCTCCGGCAGCAGCTTCTGCTTCCGTAACCTCCCCACAAACAGTGGGGGCTCGCAGCATGCTCTGAATTACAATCTGGAGGCAGTACGTCTCCTCCATTTGTATAAGACGAAACCCAAAACAAAACAACACGTCAGAACAAAAGCGGGACCTCTGCTGCAGCAAGCAGTAGAGGCTTTAAAGCTACAAAGTCTACCACATCAATACTATGCAAATCAGGGCATCCCCAAACACAGATTTGGATCATAGCAAGGAGACTAGGCATTCATCCAGGGCAATAGTATGAGTGGGAGTTGAAACTGTCTCATTGACTGAGTCTTTATCTTCACAAGTTGGCAACTGCTCCACAACTGCGCTTACTCACAGTGGAAACGTCCTTATGTTTGAACTAGGTTGCACCACGGCTTGACCTAAACGGGTTTTCAGAAAAGCAGTTTATTTGCCCTCAGACACTGTTGGACAAGTCCCATAAAACACAGAAGATCTGACCACACGTAACACAGAAAAGACAACTGGAGACCAGCGATACCTTAGGATCTCTGAATGTGGTAACGTAGCAGGACGCCTCCTTCTACCTACCTAATATCACCTCTGTTTCAGACCGCACTGTGTTTAAGCTCAAAAGTTAAATCTGTTGTTTGCCTTAGGCTAAGTGTAAAACACATCTGTGAGCCACTATGAGCTTCACAGTCAAAATTCAATTTACTGCCACATTGCGTTAACACACTAAGGTTTGTGACCTGAGATGTACCACAAAAACATCCCTGCATGGACTGGCAACCAAGGGCTTTAATTTCTTTCCCCAGCAGAGCTGAAACCAGCACTTTGGTCTGGGATTTCTTCTGGGTCATATTAAGGAAAAGATGTGGAGCAGAAGGTAGATGGAGAAAAGTACTTTTAAGTAAAAGTTGTTTCTGTTCCTCGCTAAGAGAACACAAGTGCTATGAAAGTGCTGTAAGGTGAATTCCGTTGCGCTCCAGCACAGCAACAGCAGCATTAATTGTGCAGAACAGGCAAAGGGGTTTCTGTTACCATTCCCTATAACTTGGCTTTGATTTGTTCTCAACCAAAAAAAGTTATCCTAAATCCCACGATATTTATGTACTCTACATTCAGTGATGATCCTACAATAGTTGTTTCCACTGAGAGCACCGAGAGGTCAGCTTGTGGGGGGGAAGAGGGGGAAGGTGGAAATAGGGGAGATGGGAGAGGATGGGGGATACTAAAGAAGAAAACAATGAATTCATATCATCTGCACACACTACTAGGAAATCATGCCTTTTTTTGCTTACAGATAACTCTTACAGTAGTGCAAATAGCTAGGTGATTGCTCTTTTCTTCCAGCAAAATCTGTGATGGTTCTATGCGTCCAGGCAATTTGCAGCATTAATTCTCTTAATATATTCAGCTTTGTCTGATAAATAAAGAGCTTTAAAAAGGGGTTAGAAGAAAAAATATATTCTGCCTAACATGAGAGCTTATTTCATCTGGGTACACACTCAATTTATAGCGACCTTTGCTGGAACTCTTACAGTTAGTACACCGCAAAGGCATCTAAGCAAAATTAAACATTAGCGATTGGTCTGGTGTCTGCCATCCCCTTAGTCCTCTCAGTAAAGAACCTGAATCTTCAGACCCCAACGCAGTTATCTACTTTCATCTAAAGGACTTCAAGCAGGGGCCAGATGGGAGCTACCTGTGCATACACAGACTGTGAACTCACGGCCAAAAATGGGGCAGGAATATGTGAAGACACTCAGCAACGTTCCCATAGCCACGTGTCCCACAGATACATTTTGGAAAACACGCAATAGTGCAGTACAGTTTCCACATGAATACTTAACCTTTAAATAATCCCAAAACCATGAATCTGCAAACAAAACCAAATCCAACTCAACAATAACCAAACGTAAGCATAACTTGCAGCCTAACCTAAATCTACATGAAGGTTCCAAAAGGACACTGAAATACCACCCTCACTTCCCTTTCGCTCCCCAGTCTCAGCAACTGCACAAACTGAATTCCTGAGCAAATCAAACATAAGAATTACTTCACTCCTAAGTATTACTATGATGGTTAAACAAGGAAAATGCAACTGAACGTAATGTAGTAATTTCCTTAGAGGTTCAAATCGGTCCTCCGTTTCAGCAGTATGGAAACTGGGGCAAAAAGTTCTTGGTAAACATTAAAGTTGCAGTCACATGAACTGAGGTCCAATGTCAGTTTGCACGGAGTCCCACTAGCTTTGGCACTCTCTCTAGCTCTTTCATCCTTAGATTTGCAGCCTTCATATTACCTTTTGTGAACACTTCTCATTCCTTCTCCGCTACCACCCTGATTTCTTATGCAGGTCTTAAAAAAACTGGAAGACTGCTAGCATAAAAGCCATATTTTAGTTACTTACCAGACTGTAACACTTATTTCAAGTCTCAGAGCCAACACACAGAGCCACTAACTTGCAACAGCATAGCCTTTCTTTTGCAAAGGGTCAGATGGCACATTTGGGGAGCTATCATGGGCTCCTCTCCAGACTTGGCATTTCCCAGGGACAGAAACCCAGAGAGAGAGTGGGTACTTCACAGACTTTAGTGCCAAGGCCTACACAGTCACACCAGGATGGTTTGACAGCTTTGGGCTTCATGCAGTGCCAGGAATCATTTTTCTTTATCTCCATCCTCTGAGCAAGGCCACATCTCAAAAACCATTTTATCTCCAGTCACATCTGCCACATGGGCTGCCAATCAGACTGTTCTGAATTAAAATAAAAGGTCGTACAACATGACTCTGGCTTCAATTTCAGTTAGTTATTAATTTAGACCAAATGAGAGGAATGACAGCTCTGATTTCACAAAAATATTCCAACCTCTATATATAATTTCTTTAAAATGCACCCGTGGGTACCTTTATATTCTCCCAGCAGAGGTGCAGCTCTGTACAAATGGAGTTTTGACTTGCTGAAACTCTCAGGAGTTTAGTCTGTAAAAAAAGGCAAATATACCTTGTGACTTGCAAAACATCCTGCATGAAAAGCATTCATACTTTGAGCAGCCTTTTCTTTTTTTTTTTCAAATCAGCAGACAGTATTGCAGCAACAGAAAATTAGCTTGATAAAACGGGCCATTCAAACAGACAAAATGGGTTGTCAGCAAATAAACTGATGCCAATATAAGCAATCATCAGGTCACATCAGGCAAGCTGTGCAAGCAGAAAATGAAAGGACTGCAAGTCAGTCCCTACCCAGTAAAACAACTGGTGATATCTTTGTTTGTATTTAGAGATCTTTTATTAGAGATGCTATTTTAGGCTTGACATGTATTCCTATGACATGGTATAATTTCCGATTGATTGCACCCTTCTCTCTTCATCAAGAGGAACCAACGCAGATATACAATGGACTGTCTTTAATGGCAAACAGGTATTTATATCTTCGAAGATTACCAATAACTTTTTTTTTTTGTTTTTAAACAGTCTGTTAGGGCAAACTTAAATCAGGGGTAAGACAGACTTCACTACAGAAGACACATTCTGATTTCTGTTGTGTCACAAGGACTAGGTAAAGCCTTGCACTGGCTTCTAATGAGAACTTTTACAAAGGCTCGATTTAGCAAAATGCTAACAACTTGTACAAGGGTTTTAGCAGCTTTAGCTTCTTCAGATTAGGAAGATCCTATACACATCACATTTTTAGTTTTAATGACTACATTATACATGTGTTCTATTGATTTCACAGAATCGTAGGGTTGGAAGGGACCTCTGGAGATCCAGTCCAACCCCCCTGCCAGAGCAGGGTCACCTAGAGCAGGCTGCACAGGAACGCGTCCAGGCGGGTTTTGAACGTCTCCAGAGACGGAGACTCCACCACCTCTTGTCCTGTCCCCGGGCACCACTGAGAAGAGCCTGGCCCCATCCTCCTGACACCCACCCTTTAAGTATTTATAAGTGTTGATAAGATCCCCCCTCAGTTGTCTTTTTCGAAGACTGAAGAGACCCAAGTCCCTCAGTCTTTCTTCATCAGAGAGGTGTTCCAGTCCCCTAATCATCTTGGTAGCCCTTTGCTGCACCCTCTCCAGCAGTTCCCTGTCCTTCTTGAACCGGGGAGCCCAGAACTGGACACAATAGCCAGCTACATAATAATAATATTATTAAAGACCAGCTTGTGTGGGACACAGACAAAATAGTTATGTATCTGTATAACTTCATTCATATGAGCAGGTTAAAAAAATTTCAATTTTAGTGCACAGTGCTTACTTTCATATTTCAAATTACCGCTATATTAGTTTTAGAAATTACTATGTAAAGTCATGCTCATCCTTTGTTGCCAGATCAGGTCCTTCAAAAGTTTGCTTTCATGTCTTTATTCCCTTACCTGTGCCTGCTGACAGTAGAATAGTGCTACTAACAGAACACCTGAAGAAGAGGGACTACTGTTTCATGTTTGGCAATTCCCAACGTTAAATAAGCCTTTAAAATTAAAAAGTACTTTTTCCTAAAAGAATCAACACAGTAAAATTTGTTTATATGCCAAATTAATGTAAATAGAGTCTGAGAAAATACACCTCCTCATATATTTGAACTTGACAGGAATCATTAGATGAGTACATTTGGCATCTAGTGCCGACTAAACACAGAAGAGTTATTTATCAGTTGCTGTTGCAATTATGAAAAAATCTATGAAATCCAAGAGCCATCACAACCAAGCCTAATTTTCTTACAGTCTGAATACGTGGCATTCAACAAGATAATAAAACAGATAATGTAATAGGATCCCTAGTTTCTATTGTTACTGGTTTTCCCTACATCTTTATACCTTGTGTTTCTGTCAAAGGCTCTATTTAGTAGTGTCATTTATCAAATATATATTTTTATTTGTGCTTTGATGTAGCAAAGTTGTTATCTTGATTCCAGTGCATTTATATGAACTCATACAGCTTTGCTATGGTGAAGTTAATATTATTGATTCACCACACTAAAGCTGCAGGATTTTGATTGCTCCTCGTAACACGCTGAATATTCCCAGCATTTCTTTAACCCACCCAGGACTTAATATCTACAGATGAAATAGGCTAAAAGTGTTACTCAAATCAATTTGCAGAAATCACCACGTCTCACACCCTCTCTGATTTCCTGTAACAAATCTGCTCTGAGCACTACTATAAAAGATAATGAGTTTACTTGGGGAATACCTACCCGATATGAGCAAGAGTAGAATTCAACTGTACTCCACAGACAAACATAGCCCGTAAAGAAGATTCTACTAATACATACTAATTGTTTGGAAAGAGCTATACCAGCACTGAAAACAGATATTCTTTGCAGTTGCTTCGGGGAGACGAGCAAATTGTTATTCATATTTCATAATAGACCTATTTAGCCCCTGTAGTGGCAGGCAGTGGCTGAAAGACGGGACAACCAAAGCCAGGCAGAAAAACCACAGAGTGAACAACGGGCACGGGTGAGGAAGCAATTGTTAAATACACAGTGAGCGCTGAGCAACTGGAGGCACAGATAAGAGTCCCGAGCAATCAAATTATATCAGATTAATTCCTGACTCAAAAGTTATTATCCTCTCTGCAGAAGTGAAGCTACAGATCCATTAATAAAAAGAGAGGCATTGTAAAATATGAGCCGTTATACCAATTCTCTGTTTTGCTATCTGTTTGAGCAAGATGCCAATAAATAAGAGATCATTGTAACTGGCTTCTACTATTGTATAGTATGAATTCTTTTCTAACAGAGAAAAAGAACAAAAGCAACAGGACACCGTGTATGCGCTGTTTTCGTTACAGTTTGATTTCTACAGCAGGGTTTTTTGACACTAGGGTCTAGCAGTAACTTCGTGACTGCATTGCAACACACATGAGCAACGTAAATCCTATAGAGTTCTTTATTTAACACGTGCAGGGTTTTTTGTTTAGTTTTGTTTTCTACACAGCAGAAAGCCCCCAACACTAGAGTCTGGACAACTTACCGGGCCTGATTCCTTGCACTCACAGAAATTATAGCATCTCACTGATACCAGCCTTCCTTAACTGATACCTAAAATTGCTTAGGTAGATTGATTCAAGTCCTTCCTGAAGGGCAGCAAAAGAATCAGACTACTTTTACTGAAATGTCAGGTGCTGCATAGAAACTTTAAGCAGTATATCAAAATTCACAACACAGTGAACTGGTTGCAACTTGTGCTGTCACTGAGATGCGGTTGTCAGTTGGCGTATCTTATTTCCATGGCATTAAGGAAGACATTTTCCTCTATTGTCTTATCCCTATTTTTCATTTAAGTGAAGAGTTTTATGTTTTGCACTGTTTCCTCATCTTCTAACATTGAGAAGGGAATGCTGAGAAAAGAAACAAAAAATTCACACTCTTTGCAAAACTCTAACTTAAATCACAACTCTAATTTAAAGCACAAACCTAGATTTAATTAAATTGTTTCGTTCTTATGTATAGTTTCATTTATTCAGAAACCCTAGCCTGCTGTTAGCTCCAGCCAACTCTCTATATTCCGAACTTATGACAGGAATAAACGTTCTTAAGGAGTTTTTAAGGCTACACACCACAACCTAACACAAAAGCAAATCCTTAATACATAATTATTTACGGGAAAGAGAGTGGAGAAATATGTTTTGAAGTCAGCCTCCTGACTTTTTTGAATTGGTAAGCTTCTCCAGAAGACAGAGAAAGTTCCACAAAAGCCTGGTGCTTCTATCCGTCTTCCTAAGAACTCACCACCAATGAAAAGAAAAGCTTTTTGGGAAACCATGCACACAAGCTCTCCCGGGGAAAGCGCCCCTGAAATGCTGCTAAATCAGAGCACACAGCTGGTCATCACAAACCGAGTGATTTAACATTCTACAAAAAATAGCATTTTTTGCCATTGGTAAACCACTGAGTCTTGTGCTTTAAACACACAAGGCTCCTCCTAAGAGAAAGGAAATACAGTAGAGCTAGTGATACTCCTTTCTGCACCTCACCTACAGAAAAGAAATACTAAATCTTGATTCCTGATCTGGCCTTTATAAGGTAACCAAAAGGGATAACATTTTTGCTGTATTTTTTGTTCCAATTAGGGACAGATTTTGTTTTTGTCTGAAAAATAACACCTCATTTCATATGAGCTGGATCTGACATCACCATAGTTTTTATTGTCCACTTTAGTGAAAAAAAAAAAATTAAAAAAATTCTCCTGAAATTTGATGAGGCAAAAAGTTCTCTGCAAGTTCCATCCCTTTGACAAACATGAACATTTCTCTGTATACTGATTATTTTTCCATTTCATCCCCCTCACAAGTCTTAAAGCTATACACAAGACTTTCAAGGCATTATGTTACGAAGGCAACTCATGCAACTCATCATTATCTAGACCTCATTATTAAAAATTTTATTTTGGATTAGTAAACCACCCCGTTCTTTCAATGAATCTCATAACAGGGTGTGCTGAAGAATCCCCTTCTTTTAAGTTGATAAAGACCAGGGTAGCCTGAGCATATGATTCTGTTGTGGGTGGAATGAATTGAAGAAACAGCTCCATAAATGTATTCTGGATTTCCCTTGCCCCCATTCTACCTATATACGGGTTTCTGTTACCCATGTCCTACCTTCTTCAAGACAGTAACTTCGCTGATTCAAAAGAGAAAGGGAAAAATCAAGCGCTTACAGACCATGTCAAACAGGTCCCCTGGGATACAGCCAAAGCTGAACTCAGATCTCTGAAGACTACAGCGAAGCAACTCCTGGTTTAACAGTCCAAACACTGCATCAGCAGCATAATGACTACGTAGCACAAATCGCTAGGCTGCCATAATCTTGTCCTGACAGATCAAATTTGTTTAGTTAGGCAGCATATAAATTCATGCTAACTCAAAAGAGACTTGTCCACATTTGACTCTTATTGAACCTTCCACTGCTGGTTCCCAAGCTTTTCTGCCAGTCCCTTCATACACCATTAGTACTCCTTATCTTCTCTGGTCATGCTTCCTGGTTTTCATTAACTTACCTGAAGCGGAGGCTTTGATCCCAGTGTTTGCACCTTTTCTTTGATCAGCTGGACCTTCCTCTTGCCAATACATCCAGCGTCTGGAAAGACAACCTTGACAAGGCAAGAGCCTGGAAATCCTCAGACCACACAAAAACCTCTGGAGTTTGCTCGGTCTGGCCCTACGTGCCACAGTGCAAGACTGGGGTAGAGACCCTGCAGGCAGGAACCGCACAGCAGACTCCTGTTAGCAATGTGTGCAGTGCTGTAGTGTACTACAGCCACCTGTTGATGCCTCAGACTGAGGGACCCGAAGCAGCTGTTCAAGATTACCAAAAAGACTGAAAGAGAGAAAGGAGGATATGAGGGACCTGTTTGCAGGACAAGCAAAGTGCTCTGCTAGGTGGTTGTTTTCAACATACAAGCAGTGGAAGAGCTAAGCACACATACCTCAGTAGCAAGGACTGTTCGCTTCCTTTGAAGAAGAAAGGAAGCGTGCAGAAGAAATCTCGGCTGCCAAAGGGAACAGTCCCTTCAAGAGCGGAATAACGGTGCTGCTTGCAGACCTTTCTGTTTCCCTGGCACCAAGTAAAAGGTTCCAGAATTGAGCTAGGAAACAAGTCGCTACCAGACCAGGTAGGATACTTGCTCTTCTTAGTCTTCCATTCACCCATCCTTTCTGGATGCATGAACCAAGTTCAAGGCACTTTGATAACAAGGGTGTCTTGAACAAGGGATGTTAATATAGAGAAAATCTTTGATTATGTGCAAACATATTATGCTTGGTTACAAAAATATAGCAGCACAGACAAGTACCGTTAATGGATTTGGCATGGAAAATACAAATGTATTTGTCAAGAAGCTATTGTAGAACTCACATCAATATGACAACATTACTGTAAATGCTGCATAGCAGCTGGAGAAAAGGCCAATTCCAAGTTTGTCTAGGATTATCACAATTTTTAATCCGCATGGAGGCAAACTTATTTAATTGAAAATACTTGAAAGAGTGGAACAAAACTGCTTTCAAGGAAAACACAGACAATGGTGAGGTTTTTGATAATCATTTATTTCCTTTAGCGTAAATTAACTATAACATGATCTTTTGGAATAAGATGTGTCTGCAAACCATTCAATAGTAGGTTGTTAGGCTGATCAAACAGAAACACTGTGAATATGTTTGCGCATTTTCATTCATTACTCTTCAGCACATTGTTTTTTCCTGGTAGTGCTGAAATCAGTGGGAGGTTTAACATTGACTTTATAGGATCTCCTCAGGCTAAGAGCATATGAACTGAGGCCCGGCATGAGGTCCTGTATAGCTCTGAAAGCACAGTAACACCTTCACTGAAAGATGTTTTTTAATTTGGTTAAATGAGAATGCAATGCTGCTCTGTTTCTGGCAACAAAAAGTATCATTACAACGCACCAAGAACGGAAGCTGGCCAACAGCACGGTGTTTTAAGATTTGAAGATGACGGAAGAAAAAGTAATTATTCTAAAATAACAGAAAAACAATCAGATGAAGATTCTGCAAGAGATCAGTCAGATACTTAATAACAGAGCTTGAGTGAAAACCTAGAGCAGTCATTAAGCAAAGAAGAATGGGTGAGCTGGTCCTTTTTTGGGGCAAGGGGGAGGGTTTCCCATATGGTAACCATGGTAGTAGGTACATTCAAGAAGCATTATGTCAGGAAATATGAGCTGTCCTACCTCGCTGTCTCCACTCCATGTAAAAGGTGTTCAGAGGAGCAATGCTGAAAGGTTTGGATCATCATCATAATTTTCTAAAAAGGTTACGTAGCACCAAGGGCAGTTCATCACCCCATAGGATTTAGAGCCCCATGAGACAAAGCTTTATAATAAAGACACTACAGTTTACTGAAACGGGACTATATACTACAATTCTTGTGAGGGTTTGTCCTGCCTACTCCTGATCCCTCCTGGCTTTGTACATCTTTGAGCACCCCTGGAGGGACCAAAAAATACACAAGAGTTCTTTTTGCCCTTCTGCTTTTCAAAATTTCTTTACGGAAGACCTACGTGAAACTCATTTCCCCACTTTTCCTCCTCATCCAAAAACTTAAAGGTAAGAGCAGCACACTAAAAGTCCAGGAGGCAAATTTTTGAGTGTTAAAAAAAAGTGTCTTGGGATGGGAAACAAGAAAAATGTAACCATAATATTAGTGGCACCCACTTTAGTACTAGTATGTGCAAGTTCAGTTATGTGAACATATTCTGGAAACAGCAAAAAGGATTAGATATTCACACAATAACTAAGAAAATTCTTGGTAATCCAAGCGAGCACAAATTAAAAAATGTAAATTGCACAGGATTCCATAGTCAAATACTGTCTATCATAAGAGATTGGAAAAGCAAAAGAAATTCCCAGATTAACAGAATTCTTCATATTCTAAGATGTAGAACTGGCAGAACACAGAACTGGCAGGAAATGAATTTACTCAAAAACCAGCATGCACCTGCAGTACCTCTTCACTCTGAATACGTGGAGATGCTCAACTAAGCAGCAGCAGAGACTCCTCTCCAGAACTGCCAATGATGAGCTGATGTGCTGATTTTGCAGTGGATTCCCAAAACTTGTAGGTTCATATTCTCCAAGTTTATCCCAAATGCAGAACCTGGTGCACGAACCCAGCCGAGGCAGAACTCACACTTCTGGCGTGAGTCACAGGCAAGGCAAGGCAATCTGTGGGCTCGGCTTCCCTACGTGCGGGAGGCTGAAAGTGAGAGTAAGAGGCAAGAGAAGGATAGGACCACTTACCCTGGGGAAGAGTTTTTTACCTAGGGATGGAGACAGTCACAGATGCACACACAGTCTGACACCGAGCCGATGGCAACTGCTGTCGCTCCTAACTCTAAGCCCATTGCTGGTAACACCTGAACAACTTGACACAGGAACCTCCTACACAACAAATGCTAACACTGAGTCAGAGCGTCAGTTTGAAAACTAATCCACAGCATTCTCTATCACATTTCTGCACTAGCCTTGCTGCTAACCTTACATCCTCCTTGCTGCTGTTAATTTAACACGCGTTAACAAGAAGTTAACAGCTTCAGATCTACATCCTTTGTAGCCTTTTCACACCAGCTCGCTGGCATATCTATTATCCAACAAGACAACTAAGTCTACTATTGTGTTTTTTCTGAAACTACAAGCAAAAAGGTTCGGGTTAGCTATCAGAAGCTCGCTAGCGTAAGTAGGTGAAGCTTTCATCATAGGAAGACTTTAAAAACACATCGATGTCTGGTTAACTCTTTGGCCAGCACAAATCCTTTCAGCTGGATCTACATCTCAAGTAGCCCCTAACCACGCTGAGGAGCAAGGCAAGGACCAAAGTTCAGTCCCTGAACTCCCCTCAGGAGTCTCTTTGTGGCCCCATTGGTTTCTCTTGGCCCATTTTTCCAAAGCACCACATGCAGACACATCCATCCACATTCGCAGTTTGGTTCAGTGCACTTCTGCTCCTAGAAGCCCTTCTTTTGAGGTTCACAGCCTCTGCTCAATTAAACAAATATCGGCTGAGAAAAAAATAGGAAGAGATCATTTTTTCCTTGGAGCAGGGAGATAAACTACAAAAGTTCTCTGGAGTTTTCAGCCCTATTTCTCTATTATTTCATATTTGAGAGATTGGGAAAGTCAGGACTCGGCTCCCTTGCACTTCTCCCCAGTCACTGGTAATTAGTCCTAGAAGGAAGCAACCAGTCAGCCAACAAAACATCACTTTTCACAAGGCAGGTCTAACCTAAGAGATGGATATTTGAAGCTGGGGTCAGGGATGGTCAGTTAGTACATATTTAACTTGTGCAAAATGACTTTTAAAACTATTATTGAAACCATTTTCCAGCACAAATAGCTGCTATGCTGTGACTGAAGCCTAACACACATACATTGTGTTACTGTACGTGGCCCCTTGCGCTGGGACAGCTTTATTTTGGATTGAATCTGCATCCGAGCACTTCACAGCCATAAGAATACACGCTGCTGCAGCTGCACCCATTCCTATTTGTCTGACAGTGGGCCAGGAGGCACAGACAAGGCAGCATGTTGTGCTTTAAAGATTTCTTACCCCTTACCAGCCTAGGCACCATAAAATACTTATAGACTATTTTGGCTGGCATTTCATTGCAAATTCCATATGCTTAGCTGAACTATTCAATGCTCAGAATGACAATAAAGAGAAGATTACATTTGAATGCACCATGTAGCAAGTATTTTCCCCTTTAGCTGCTGTAGCCCATTATCTCCTAAAATAAACAACGCACAGCCTGCTTGCTCCACCAGCTGAGTTCCACCGTGTTAGACACCTCTGTGCAGCATAAGGATGTACGTGGCTCAAACACCTACTCCAGGGTACAGTCTCATCTCCAGTCACCGATATGTGCACACACAATTCCCTGTGCACCAAGAGAATAGAGCCCGAAGGGTGCGAGTTCTTTAATAGGGTGTATAATGGAAAAGGGAAAGCAGCAAGGCTGCTACAAATCCTTTCCCCAAGCAAGCTGTATGATTTTGCACTTAGCTATAGGCATAACCACATGATGATGCGGCACTTGAAATGATAAAGAAAATTCCCACTAATATGAGGGAACCAAATAAGAACAGTGTCTGATCTCCAGAATAATTTAATGCATACTGAAAGGAAACAGACACTATTATGGAAAATCCCCTTAAATAGTTTGTACTTATGTGCCATCACAAATCAACAAGGAAACTGAAATAAGACATGTAACTTAGGACATGCAGTAACTAATCTCTGCTGCACAACCATACATTTGTTCTTGCACATATAGTTTGGCAAAGCGGGATCACAATGTTGTATCTAATGCTAGCTTTGCAGGGAAAGACAGACAGTGCAGACTGAGACACAGGAGAACAGAAGAAGAAAGTGCCAACTAACTGAATGGGTTTAAAAGTCTCTCTTACCTTCCTTGCAGAAGAAACTGTGTCTACCATATTAAACTACTACTACGGGTAAACAATCTAGTGGAAAGGATGATCTTTTAGAAGCCACTACAATATTTAGGACCCTAAAGCAGCTCATTGGATCAGCGACCTAGCAATAAAGTAGTTCAGATTATCTCGGCTACATCCAACAATGAACTCTGGCCAAATGTCAGAGCTTTTAGTCTGCTTCAACTAAAGCTGGCCAGGCACCAGCCTTGTACAACAGCTCCAGCACAAACGCGGCTTCACACGGTCCTCCAAACATTTCTCCCTATTTTTTTTTCTTTGACTGGAAATTTTGCAATCTATGCGAGTTTAAAGTTGTTTGGGTTTTTTTGCCTAGGCTTTAAATACTAAATAGATCTCTCGGGATCTATTTTATATCACTTCATACATCCTTCTTTTGTCCACTGCACTCACAGCTCATAAAGTCTACTAATGTTGACTTTAAATACAGAACTACTGCGTATTTTTCTTCTCATTTCCCTTCCCTCTTTCTGACCGTTCAGAGCTGAACGACAGAACCCTTTGCGTTAAATCATGACCAGACCCATTAACGTTAGGGAACGTTCCCCATTAAAAAGGCAATATATTGATATGCGAACGCTCCACTCACAAAAGCTTTTTTCCAGCACTTCATTAACATTTTTCCACCACCGAACCATTATATCCTCCCAAAGCGTGTCTCTATTGTTCCCTTTCCTCAGCACACCACTAACGACACAACAAAAGGAGAGGAGGCAATTGAGGGTAAATCAGTCAAACTTCCCATCGGGTTTCCCTTCCCCGCTCCTGCCATCTGTGCTGGCTGCCGCGGTACTACGTATGTTTCAAGACAATACCGCAGGGGTCACGCACCAGGCTCCAGCCACTTGCGTCTGCTGTTGCGATTGTCACAGGCCAGTACTGCTGCTGCCTGCCTTCACCCGTACGTCTGCGGGGACGGCTTCCAGTCACCGAAACTGTAGGCACACAGCGGAGCTCCCAGGGCTACAGATGCCCTTCTCCGCGGGAAAACTGGCGACCCATCCCCTGGTTCGTACCGTGTCATTTACGAATCGCAGATTTCAAGACCTGAGAGGCAACACGTCGTATTTTGAATGGCCTGTTTACTCCCAAGAAACTCCCTCTGATAAAAGATTATCAGATTAAACTGTCATTTTGGCAAAGAATAATATTTTTGAAGAAATAAACAAGCAGGAAGGTTAAATCATAAACAAGGTTAGGAATATGTGAACGCTTCTTTCTACTAAATTAACATCAGCAAAAGACAGAATGAAATATTGATCCATGTTTCTGAATTAGCTTTCTGAGGTTTGCAGCCACCTTTTCATAGCCGTGAACATAGCGCAGCAAAAAAAATTGATCATCACTCACTTTGCGAGCTGAACTGCATGGATCGTTAATGGTTGACTTGTTAATTAAATACGGTAGCAGAATCCTAGATTAGTCCTGTCTTTATAAGAACACCATTAATAAACCTGTTTTTCAATTTAGGAAACATCATCTCTGCATACAGTAGCCATTGTAATATTCCTGCCTAAGTACAATAGTTCATTCATTACCTTGACAGGTTGCATCACTTAGGCTGTCCACAGGAATATATTTAATCAGCTTGCAAATGCTATCTCTGTTTCCATGTAGAAGCCCCACAGACACGACGTCTCCTTTAAATCTCACATCATCATTTTCATAAACCAAAGGGCACAAAAACCAAACACACAAACAAGAGAACTGCAGTAGGTTTTCTTATTTATTATTTGGCGCCACACAAGAATTCTCTTCTTTCCGTTTTTCAGTTTCTAGCAGCGTACGCGAAACGGAAAAAATACACATAGAATCAAAGAATCGCCTAGGTTGGAAGGGACCTTTCAGATCATCTAGTCCAACCATTGACCTAACTCTGAAAAAACCATCACTAAACCATATCTCTAAGCACTATATCTACATGTCTTTTAAATACCTCCAGGGATGGTGCCTTAACCATTTCCTCGGCAGCCTCTTCCAATGTTTAATAACCCTTTCAATGTAAAAATTTTTTCCTAATACCCACTCTAAACCTCCCCTGGTGCAACTTGAGGCCGAATGTTCAATAAGGAACCCAAACCAGTTCAGTACAGCTCTGCCCTTAGTCCTTTTATATTCATATTCCACTATGAACATGAGCACGTACAACATAGTGCAACAGCTGTGGGTGCCTTATTTTTGGTTTACCATGTGATGCATCAGTAACATTGATACGATCTAGCCCTATCTTTTCTCAAGTATGGTATCCAAGGTCAACGCTTGTTCTTTCAAAAGACAGCAAGTGCTCCTGGGAAAAATACTCGAGGAGCCCTCAGAAAATTTGTAGCTAGAAAGGGATGTTTTTTTGAAAGTTTCTGTAAAACATCTCATGCAATCACATTGACTAACACTCATATGTTATATATATGCGTACATATCATATAAATATATACACAAAGAGAAGCATCCTTCAAAAATCTAAAAATATAATTTAGGGACTGTAAGACTGAACGTATGACGATTAAACACCTAGCGCTTTGAAATGCTGAGGTAGCAATACTGCTAAAATGCATGCTGAGATTCAACCCTGCCTTCATTACGCAGATAAAGCCGTCACTGTGGAAGTGTAAGGTTGTCTTTTTGGCTTGTACTTAATCAGGCTTCAAGTATGTATTGCTAATAACTGTGAATAACAAATTAATCCAAAGACTGGAGCATACACGCGTATAGAAGACTGACGAATGGTTGTTAAGAGGTCTGTTCCAGCGATAGGAAACTTCTTACACGCTTTTACGAAGTGGATTTATTCATTCTCACAAATCCTTAATGAGAGCTTCACTATTTTCCATTTTAAATCTACACAAAAGGAAATTTTAGAAGATAGCAACTTAAGAAACAAAGCAGAGACCAAATGATGAACATACATGGTTCTTCTTCTGCACACTGTGCTTTTAAGGAGGTGCAATTGATCCACTTTCAGTGGAGGTTTTCTGATGCACATAAACAAGACAGTTTCAAAGCAAACCCTTGGTATTTTAAGATATTTACTTCGCCTCCATTTCCAAGGACAAAATTTCTCACCCACAAAAAGAGCATGACCAAAATTCTGTCTTCAAGGACTTCTGGTATGACAGCTTTGGTGCTGATTAGATATCTTATCTATGAATCCAACTCCTGCTGGTTCAGTAACTAAGAGTATTTTGCCATCCCTCCCCCAAACCTAGCTTAGTAAATTAAGGTGTCAAACCTTTTTTACCCTCAAAACACATCACAACAAAAGAGACAGGTCTCTAAGCGTTAATCAATAATTTCCCCAATCCGTGCTCTAAATGTGAATTATGTAAAAGTATGGTGAGCAACTTGGGAGGCAGAAGGAGGGAACCCATCTTAATTCTGCATGCAAGAGATACAGCTTTTTTTGCTTATAAATGGATCCTTACACTTTTAATGGATCTTTATACTTTTAAACTAAACACAAGCTTTCAAAGTCTATAGCAAGAAAATAGTTACTCAAATTCAGTGCAGTCCTACGAGATTTCTGATTATAGACTATTACTATGTTTTTACTATATTAAGTACTAATAAATATTATTTATGACATAAATAGTATTACAATAAACGTACTTTTGAGATCATGCCTTTGTGTCTATAAACTGGTACAAGAGCATTGATTTACACCGGAGCTAAACCAAATTACACCAAGAACAGCGTAATTCACTCTAGATTCATAGAGCTGATACTAACAGTATTTACCTTGCATTCAAATTGAGAACAAACGGCTTAATCCCATCACTGGCATGAAAAGAAAATCATGAAAGTAAATCTGTACAGTTTACTGGATTGGCCACAACGTCTGTCCAAAATGGAGAGAACTGTCACTAGGAGCCAAAGCCACAATGTTGTGGAAGCCATTTGTGTCTGTGATGTTTTGCAAACGTTCACATAAATTTTTGTCAACTCTGGTAGTTTTAGTAGACACATGATACGGTACAGGGGAATGTTTTGCATGAGGGAAAGAGAGGAAAAGGGGAAGAGTTGGTGATTAAAACATTAATATCTGCATTCTGGAATATTGATACCTACTTGAAAATGGATAGACTTTCCCCTCAAATGAAGATGTTTTGTCATAGAATCTAATTCTGCAGTTTATCCTATTTTTAATGGATTTTGTTTGCTACTTTCTATCATATAGTAGATTATGAAACAGTTCATAACAGGCCTTTTGCAAAAAATAACGGCATTTATTGTGTTACAGTGGTTGCAATTAAAAAGGCAGTATTTCCACACTGCTACAAAATAAGGTATTGAATGATAAACTACAATCTTCTGTCTGCACAGAGAATAACCAAGATACTGCAGATATCTTATTTAATGGGGAGGAAATCTTTGCTTCTTTTGAATTACTTTAAATGCAATTTTCTTTGTTAAGGAGATACTGAATAAATTATAGTAGTTAATGTGCTACTTAGATGGACTCAGTTAATATCAGATATTCACAGACAGCATAATAGAGTAAATCAAGATCAGTATGATGTCCCTCAAAGGATGAATAATTAAGTCTTAGCTGCAATACATACAAAAACACAGGGCCGCTGAAAATTTCCCTGTGACCACATCGCTGAGGTTCCCATTTATTCTGAAACCATTACAGATAATGCCTCAAAACTCAGACTACGCCAAGTCTGGATATAAAAATGTATCCTTTTCCAGAACAATGTTTTAACGCTGCACATCAATTTGTATTTGTAGTAACGCATTCCTTCAAGGGAAAAAAAAATGCATTAAAAACATACATCCGTGGATGTGCAAGTGTATTTCAGTTGTACTATCTTTGGTGCCAGAGATGCAGCTACTACTTTACCTACAGAGGCTGCAATTTGGAGGGAAGAATCGGATTATCTCAATGGCAATACAGCCATTAATCAGTTTGTGTTGACAATTGACAAATTTTGCTCCTCAAGCACTAAAATAGTTATTTTTGTCACATGGTCATATAGCCAATCTATTTAGTTTTGCTGTATCCCACATAATTAAAAAAAATTATTCCTTTTTGAATGAAGCACATCACTTATAATCACAAATTAGTACAATTAATTCTTTAAAATGAAGTCCAAGAGTTGAATGATTGCATACTAGCATGGGTTCAGTACTTTTAATATTAAGTCTGGGGAAAATGAGAAAAAGAAAAAACCTGTATTCACTTCAGTTTAGTATTTTCTTAAATACTGATCATCAACCCTAAAATTTAAGAGAGATTCCAAATCTGACAGTTCAATTGTAGATTATGGGGTTTTATATTTACAGTTTGGTAGTCCATATGCGAAGTATTGTATAGATTATTGCGTAAGGCTGATGTCAGCCAGCTGCCAGGCGCCCACCCAGCCGCGCTTTCACCCTCCGTCCTCAACAGGGCAGGGGGAGACAATGAGATGGAAAAGGTCACAGATCCCATTAAGGACAGGGAGATCACTTACCAATTACTGACATGGGCAAAAGACTTGACTTAGAGAAAATTAATTTAATTCTTTGTCAATTAGAGTAGAATGGTGAGAAACAAAGACAAAACCAAACCACCTTCCCATTCCCCCTTCATCCCAGGCTCAATTTCACTCCTTCGTTATGACTCTCTGCCTCTTTCCCCCACCCCTGCAGGACATGGGGAATGGGGGATTGTGGTTGGTCCATAGCAGTTGCTCTGTGTCGCTCTTTCCTCCTCACACTTTTTGCCTGCTCCAGCATGGGTCCTTCTCATGGGCTGAAGTCCTTCAGGACACATCTGCTCCTTCGTGGGCCCTCCACTGGCTGTAATTCCTTCAGGTTGTATCCCCCTTTTGCAACAAGGAGTCCTCCACAGCTGCAGTGTGGGTAACTGCTCTAACATGGCTTTCCATGGGCTGCACGGAAATACCTGCTCCACCATCACCTCTCCCACAGGCCGCAGAGAAATCTCTGCTGCTCACATCCTCTCCTTCTTTCTTCTCTGACCTGGCTGTTTGCAGGGTTGTTTCTCACACTTTTTTCCTCACGCTGCTGTGTGGTCTGTTGGCCTTTCTTAAATACGTTTCCATAGAAGTGCCACCAGCTTGGCCGAGATGTTCAGCTATGGGTGCAGTGGGTCCACTGCAGTCCCACCACTACCAGCACCTAGATACCTACACCCAATACAATTATTTACTGACAAACAGATTGTTTCTATGCATTGTAGCAGAGTACTCAATTCCTCAGACTCCTAAAGCAAGAACTTAATGCCAAACAGCTACCATTTACCAGGAAAAACGATACACCAAGTTCCCAGTGTAACTGAGGACAGCTTTCTCCTGATGCAACACACTCCCAAACACTTCAAAAAGGATAAAGAGCTTCACAAGCTTTGACGTTGGCAAAGTCCATTCTAAGAAAACTGAACTCTACACCATGCTTAAACCAGGCGGCATTTTCACAGACAATCCACAGACAGAAATTAAGACCTTGAAGAAACATTTTTATTTATTTAGAGAATAAAATGTACACAAAGTATAAAAATAGATTAAAATATTCATTGAGGAACTCTAAATTTAATACATAAATTCATTAGGGAAGCAATAAACATACTGTATAAATTAATTACTTTGTGGTTATCCTCATTAAATGCTACTTAATGAGTTAATAAGCTTGAAAAGCATCGACAAATTGCTAATGTACATGTACAGGATTTTTCTTTTTTTTTTTCTTTAAAAAAAAGCAGCATGTCTAACAATGCTGCAGCTCCGGATATAAGCTAGTAACATTTATGCAAGGTGGTCACTTTATCTTCTAAACTGTATTAACAAGTACCTTTCCCCACAGGATTTTAATTTGCCAGAAAAGTGTAGATTTTACAAAGTTTGACTGCAGAAGGTACACTTGCTAAGGTTTAAGAACTACCTGTTCCTTAAAATTAAGAAGAAAACTTCTTATTTGTATTACAGCATGACTTCCTGCTTCTTGGGAAATATTAATCAGAAACATACATACACACATATATATGTATACACACAGACGCACACATAAAAAAAATAAATTTCTACATTTGAGAATTATACTCAGGCTTTTGTGGTTTTCCAGTGTTTGAGGGTGATAAACACATAACCACGTTGGCACAGTTACAAATTGGGAAGAGGCTGGGCAGCACTGGGGAAAGACGCATCCAGCACCAATAAATACTATAACTTCTGTGATGGTGTATGAGCACTCCAGCATCGACTGAGCTCTGTTATTAGCATGCTATGGAAGACTGAAATGGTGTCCCCATTTGTCACGTCACAGGTATAGACTGCTTATGCTCTCATTTTCTGGAGCACAAAGGCTCAAAGTGTTGTTGGTCTAGGTTGTGATTTACGCAAAGCAAAAAAAGCCATATGCACAAGTTTTTCACTTGCTCTCTTCCCATGCCATAATGAATAATTGAGAGAAGATGGCAAACTGCATCCCAGAGTACATTAGTCATATTGATATTATAAATACCTTTATTTTAAAGTAAAATATAGCCTGAACACATTTTTGACTCTGATGCAGCTGCATTGCATTAACTAACCATGGTTCAGTGAATGTATCGATAGAGGGTCCTCTCACCTTCCCAAGACATATACAATTCACACTGAAATTACCAGTGCTACCTTGATAAAATATTTAAAGCTATCTTTAACTGTTACACGCTCAAACAATTCCTTAGATAACCTTGGGATATTAATCCAGTTTTTCACCCCCTAAATTGATTTTGTTAACTCCTTAAAACTAACTTACAGCAACAAAATCTAATTCCCCTTTGTAGGAACGATAAACAGATAAAGAAAGTAGTATTTCGAACAAAGACTGTCAGTCCTTTTACGGGATTCTCATTCCTTGGATTATGTTCTTTTTTCCCTAGGAATACCCAGTCCAAGGAAATCAGTGTGCTTAATTCCTGATTCTTTAAGAATCATGAGAAATATCTGGCAAATTTTGATGACTATGGTTACACACACATACACACAAAAAAAAAAAAGCAGTTTCCAGCATCCTCCAGCACGACCAGTCCAAACAGGTAAGATCTCTGTATCGGTTGTCAGTACAAGAAGCCTTTTGAAACAAAATCCAGAAGAAATGAGCTATCAAAGCAACATCAGAGAATGCTACAATATTAATCTGGCATCATGTAAACCACTCTGCACAGCTATGACAGTAGCATTAACTCCATAAATGGAAAAAAAAAAAGTAAAAAAGGTACACTTCACGAGAACAGCTACCAGAAATTCTTTCCTTAAAAGTAAATAACCCTGTAGCCTGCTGTTTAAGCAAACCTTGAACTCTTTTAAAACCTAGTCATTCTGTAAACAGAGCCATGTCCATCAATCACACTAAGTCTTTAGACATTTTCAATTGATTTTGGTCACTTAAGACTAATTCACAAAGGATTCGAAAGCCAGAGCACAGTTAAATGCCATCTCCACGACTAGATAAAAACGTACATTAAACAAATCAAGCCATACTCATGTTACAAACAGGTCCTCAAGAGTTTTGTGCTGACACTTAAGCAATAAGAGAGCTAATGAGAACAGCTATGCTCTGCTCAGCACTGTTTAGAACACTAACAAATTGACTTTAGATGATTTGTCATCAAGTCCCTGCAGGAAGAAGCCAAACCATGTAAGGGGGTGGGAGGGATGGAGAAAGTCAGGTCACAACATACTCATCTAAGGAAATCTTTGATCCCAGGCTAATTACTGGGATAACAGTAAAAATGACACTAGAAAGAACATTTAAGGTGGAATAAGTTTAACCATTGATCTCACTTATATATTTTTGAGGTATTGATAGGCGCTTTAACCTTCATTCATGTCTTTGTTTTCAGTAGCCATGATAGTACTTTGAAAGAACCGTTTTGAAAAGAAATTTAAATGCAGTTTGAAACAGAAGAACCACAATCGGCCAGTGCCTGCATTTTCACAAAAACAGCCACTGGAGTCACAAAATGAAGGATGGGTGGTGTGGGCTGGGACTGGTTTTCTTACTGTTTTCCTTTAATGTATCTTATCTTATTATTTCACTCCTAAACCATTACGTCTGTGGAAGAGAAGAGGAAAGGTCATCAGTAGCCAGTGGCAGTGCCAGCTGGGAGCTCGAAATGGCACTTGTAGTTTTCAGCTGTCAGACCTTGGCTGAAATTTAACAAGTGCCAATAAGAAGCGATCTGCAAATCTGTAGCTTTTTTTTTTTTAAACTAGCAAGAATAAATGAAGGGCTTTGAGAGCAATTCAAAGTCTATTATATTATTACACTTATACAGAAGTATCAGAAAGTTGTTCAGTCTCACCGGTTCCTGTGTTAGCAGAACTCCCACCCACGTCCTGCACTTAAAACACCCAAGCAAAAGGGCATTCTGTATTATGTACCCACTCCCTGCTAAAATTCCCTATCTCTTTTCTCTCCGGTTGTTAAGTTTTTGGGAAAGTAGACATTATAGATAAAATGAGACCAAATAATAGTCGTCACATATTGACTCTTACTGGTGGTATCCACGAATTGCCAATGTCTTACCAACAATGAATACAGCTGAAAATGCTGAAACGATATTTCAAGGAAGATGCAGAAAGCAACACAGCTACACGAGTATCTTCTGTCCCCATCAACACAGGTCTTTGGATACAACCTCACATTTTATATCCAAAACCGTATCTTTTGTGAACTAGACCGGCCTCTCACAAGCAGCAGGCTCCACGGGAGAACTGCGTGTGTTTGAATCGAGAGGGAATTCACACACGGTCACCCAGCCCAAGAGCAGGCCCCCCCAAAAAAAAACTAAAACAGCTTCCTCCGTAACTGCAAGTTCAGCAAATATGCTGCAACATCAGCTGCAACATTGCTGTCCTTCCTTTCTGAGAAGATCAGCTAACAGATAAGCACCGAGAGAGAGGAAGACACCCGGGCCCACCCACAGCCATTCCGAAACGCCAGCCTGCTTATCGGCACAAATAGCCCTTTCAGAATGTGCACCCCCAGCCTACCAGCGCCCCAGCACCTCACACCGGCCTCTCAAATATCCTCCTCACCGCTGCAGGAGAAGAGGCTGCCTCGAATCAAGAGCCAAGGGGAGTGACAAAAGGGCACATGGTGCTTGTCTTCGGCTGCATGCACGTTTCTTTGATTTCTTAGACTCGACAAATCGGTGCAGACCAGCTACAGCACGCTGCTTAGGCCCATCACCCTCATCATGCACTACAAATCTGGGAGGCCAAATTTACCTGCCACGCCGGTCGCTATATTTCATGAAAGGGCATGGCTGTGCCCATGCTCAGTTGCACAACTTGACCGATCTGCGGACAACTCAAACACAATAGTTGGCTTTGTCCCTTAAAAGCAGATCAACATCACCCTTCCTTCCTCTGCTCCCAGGGTGCAGTATGTTCTGAGGCCCTTGGTTGGAATTTCTCTAGCCATCCCAGAGCTACTAACTAGCACTGAACTGACTTTTTAAAAATCCTACGTATTTTATTTAAATTACAGTCTTTAAAATCTTAAGATCTAGCTAGTCTAATGATGGCTTACTATATACAGCAGAAAAATAGAAATGGAATGTGTTCTTAGCTAATGAAACTCCTCTGACTTAAATTATATTTGCTGTCTCATTTGTCCCTGTGGACACTACCTAATTTCCCCCTTGCTCTTCTCTGTGATAGACAGAAAGTTTTTTGGGAGCAGGGACTGTCATTTATTCTATGTCTGTACACGACCTAGGCCACCAAAGCCCAAAGGCTTTGAAATGCTACTGCATTTCAACGTCCTCATCAAATAATGAGGACATTTGATGTGGGGGGTGGAGGGTCAGGTTGGGACTAGATGATCTTTAAGGTCCTTTTCAACCCAAAGCATTCTATAATTCTATGACTGCTCTTTCTAGCAGACACGACTTGCAGTAGCTGTTTTTAAAACTAATAATGAGGAGAAAGTTTGAAAGTGGCATCTTCCATTCTTGGAAAACTGTATCAAGAACATAGTAAAACCACCTCACTCTGCCTTTTTTGCACTGTTGGTAGCTAGATTAATTATTGTTCAGGTATTTAGGTCGACTAGAACCCGACTTCCATCAGGCAGGGAAGCACAGGCCTGACTGCGGCCCAGGGACTGCAGCAGCAGCAGCCACCGCCATCGCAGCCAGCGCGACGCTGCGCAGTTGCTGTGGGCTCTCCCCCTGCGTGCCCAGGATTCCTCTTCCTGCAACAACTGCCCAGCTACCCCAACCCACCGCCTTTTAAGTAAAGCTTGGTAAGGGAAACGTAACATCATCCTTGAACGTCCTCTGTTCAACTAAAAGTTGAGGGAATATGACAGGGAGTGGAGGGAGCAAGAGAACAATGACCAATGCAAAAAAACTACCAGTCCTGTACCAAAGAATGAAATTTCCACTTTTCCGCAGGATAAAAAAAAAAAAAAAAAAAAAAACCACAAAAAAAACCACAAAAAAAACCCCCAAAAAACCCCCTCAGCATTCTGTAAGGAAATAGATGCAACAAAGAAGTATTAACACAAGCATAAATTCAGAAAGCCTGGACCGTAGCTACAGCAATAGATAAACACACAAATAAAAACTTCACTTAGACTGTGAAGCTATTAAGTGTCTGTAGGTGAAAGCCACCATGAGCCAGCTTGGCTTCCTCAGTCTTTACTCACTGGGGTAGGATTCCCCACCCTGATCAATGGTTTTGGTCTCAAGACACTGAGTGTCTATTAGAGTACCCTGCAGCTCCTGTGTGCTGTTTCTGCCCACATTTCCTTTCACAGGAGGAGAAATTATACATCTGTAAGCATAGAAGAGATGATTAAATACCAAAGTCTCACTTGATACAGAGTTGGAGTAAAACTGCTGATGCTGTCGCCATCCACTTACCCCTCTGTGTAGTAAGCTTACAGCCACCACCAGGGCTAGGGTCTCTTCACTGGCAGTGCTCGTATTAAAACCCAGCTAGATCTGACACTCAGGAGTGCTTCCAAGCTCTTTATATCACAGGCACGAGGGGGCAGTTAAGGGCAGAAGACCTCCTGGGAGAGTGCTAGAGAAATGTCCCAGGCAGAGGAAGCCAAACTTGGCAGGGTCTGTACCCATACTGTTCGTCCAGAACAGACCTCGAAGCAAATTAGCCAGCCAACAATGCCTTTTTTCCCCCCCCTTGCCCCTCTTCAGAAGGAACTACTTCTCTATCTCTGGTAGGGATACTGAATTAATTAGCATATACGCAGTGTGAACAATCAGGAGACTTGAACCTGGGACTTAAGCGAGAGCCAAATTATTGGAGGCTAAAACACATTCAGTGAGAAATAGTGAAAAGGGTCAAGGAAGTACCGGGCCACTTGACATCAAAAACAGTATCTGCGGTAGGAAGTGGAAGCAGAGCAGAGTAGCTTGCAGTGTTTTTGTATCCTTTCCTTTATATGGCTGTGTTGGCACACTGGGATGTAGACGAGCATGTCCTGCTGGGAAAGGAAGAGATGTGACAGGACTGAGGAATCGCAAGCCCAGGGCACGATCTCACATGCTGAAGCGACTCCGACTGTTTTTGCACTAAACACACATAGCCACGCTCAGTGGCCCCCAAGCATACAGCAGCTCTTCCTAAAAAATGAACCATTTTCTTTTACAAAGAGAAACAAGCAAAAGATTAGTTTAAAAGCCTACGACAACTGTTGTGCAATAAAAACAAGTGACAAGCTTTTAGGCTTAATTGCTTCATCAGTCCAATAAGGGAATGAAGTATTCTGAGCCTGAGAGCTTGTTTGTTTCTTTTCCAGCTACATCTATTAAACTAATAAACAGATCTCTCTCTGTAGACCTTATTTATATTATATTACTTCAGACTGGTTACAAAGCTCACCATCTTCAAAAACATTAAAAACCTTGCATTTGAAAAGAGCAAATTATTAGGCTTTAATTCTGCAAAGCATAAACTACCTTCCAGAAGTAAGGATTAGTCAAATTTATCAATCTCTGAAGAGAGCAAGCCTGCTTATCGAAATGAAGACAACACTTGAGGGATCTCCTCCGAGAAGAAAACTTCTCTGACCACCTGCTTGATGGGCCAGGATATTCTCTACCAGGTTCTCTGTCCAACTGACACATCCTACATAGATTACCTGGAAGCAAGCTACAACAACAGCTTTATCCTTTCAAGGCCGGGCTACATTTTAGAGCAGGCTCATGGCTGCTCCAAGTTGCACCTTACCATCTACGTTTATCCAAAGCTGCCTTGGCTGCTAAGAACTGCAAGAGCGGACAGCCAGTACACCCTGGCTACACCCTGAGTTCTCCTCCTCACCCTTTGAAGGCCAAAGATAGCTGTGGTCTGAAGCAATTCGAGCATGCCTTCTCCACTAGGTAATATCTGAGCAGAATCTGATCCTACAGATGCATGTTCTAAAGCCAGAGTCGTTTGGGTTGTGATAACTGACTATAATAGGTTTCTGTAAACACTTGGCACATATCTGTCTTTGCCATCATGTAAAAATAGAACAAATAATATTTCCTTATAGACATTTTCTACAGAACATTGTCACAGAAATAAAACTCTCTACAAGCACTGCAAGTTAGTGGTTCTGATTTCCTTAAGGGTGTATTTTCCATAAAAAGTCTTGCTCCAGTGCTAATTACAAAATTAGCAAGAAGCTTACAAGTAATTAGATCGGGGTGTTAAATCACTAAATGTTCCTTAAATAAAACTCCTAATTAGGACACACTGCACATTTATCTACAAGCTAGGTCTGACAAACTGCCCAAACTGTCCCTTTCCAGCTGACATCCAGGACTCTGCTGGGGAGTGCTCTCTTCAGGAGAGAGTCCTCATTTGACTCGTGCAGGTACAGGCAAGGACTCGTGTGCCCTTCCCCTCAGACCCCAAAGCAGAAAGGCATAGCCGAGTCGTGGCCATACATTCAGACACCTACCACCACAAGGTCATTCATCTCTCTCTTTTGATGACATAGGGAGCCCGGGCACTGGCTCAGATTAAGCTTCCGTGATGGGATTTAGCTGCTGATATCATAAAAATATAAAACTATCAACACTATCTCATCTTCCCTCCTCCTACACGGTATTTCTCAGACTCCAAGATAAATACAGCACCTGACACAAAGACATCTCAATTGAGAACTGATCAACAGTAAACTACTGCAATACAAACAGCAATAGTTACAATTCCTTTATAGCCCGCTTATCTGAGACAGACATGACTGCTTCAAAAAAACCACAACAAAACAACGCCAAAACTACACTGTCATTGCATGCATCCTGCAGTGTTTCCAAACATTTTGTATCTTATTCTAATCTCAAAACAAAAACATCCATGATCTCAGAAAAGCAGATGCACAGACCTTTGGATATCAAAAGGAAAAAAAAACCACAACTTTTTTTTTTTTTAAATCTTTTCACCAGTTTATTTCAAGTCCACTGAATATGGCTTCATGTGACAGAAGAATTTCTATTTGTATGGAATGCTTCACTCACAGTTTGGCATCAACCATCATAAAAACTAATTTTTTAGGGTTTTTTTTAGACGGAACCACAAGCAGTATCTCTGTCACCTGGATTTTACTATCTGATGCAATTCTGTTCTATGCTTGTGCAGTGGCTGCAACATACTTCAGATGCCTACAAGAAATCCTTGCGTGCACACCTCTGGGACAGAGCGAGCGGCCAGTATCTCACTAGGGGCTGAAATAACATTGCCCAATTACCTTTAGACAAATCTTTGGGCAGCAGCCCCTCACTGCCAGACATATTCATGTGGCAAACCCAGCTGTGCCATCTTAGCCATTTTCACCGGGGAGGGGGGGTGGGGTGGGGTGGAACTTTAAGTGATTTGCAGCGTAACTTCAAATATGTTTCATTCGCTAAAAGAACTGCTGTATTTTGGAAGAATTTGTATTTTCTCTCCAGAATTTACTCTTCCTGCTACCGGGTCAGATGAGAGCGGCTTATGCCTAAAAGCACCCGAAAAATTAGCTTGGTTACCGTAGTGCCCGTATCTCCGAGCCAACGCAGGTGTCAGCCTCACGCTGCTGGGGATGCATGTGCTCTTCCATCTTTTTGAGGCCACTGAAGTTAAGATTTGATACCTCACCCTAGACACGCATTCATCCCAGAGAGATTTTTAGCGTGTCTGCAGTTAACTAGCTACTTCTCTATGGATGATCCAAAAATCATAGTTATTTCAGCCACCCTTAAGCCATTTACCTGTGAGGCCTTGCTGCTGGGATTGTTTAATTTACTTGTCGTCTACCTTTTAATGTCCCTTTTTGTTTAGTACCATGGCAACTAGCCCAGCAAAAACATACATATTTGCTACATCCATTAAAAAAATAACAAACTCACATCACATTCTTCCTACAGCACAACACAGGGAATGGGTTTTTTTTTATATTATTTTTATATTATTTTTCTCCTACTGCAATTTACAATAACCTCAGTGCTTTTCCAGTGGATACACCCAACCCTCTGTATTCATATATTCATAGAATCATAGAATGGCCTAGGTTGGAAGGGACCTTTCAGATCATCTAGTCCAACCACCAACCTAACTCTGACAAAAATTCATTCATACTGGAGATAGCCAGAGACGTTCTAACTAAAAACAGGCTGGGTGTTTTGTCAGAAAGAGTAAGTTTTGATGAAACAAAGGCCTTTCTCCAAATAGTACTGCAAATCCACAATGTAATTTTGGAGAAAAATATGATGACCACAGATCTCAGCTACATTACCCACTAGGCAAGACGCAGCATTGCCACAATCAAGATTTGAAGCCTGGTCCTACACTTCAGGTTGTGCAGCTTAGTTTCATGATCCCAAATATTTTAGGGAAGAGAAAAATCTTTCTGTGACCAAACAGACGTAATGTTTGCACAAATGGTTCCAGGAATTGGAGTGATATTTTAAAACGAAACATTTAGAAAGAAGGAACAAAACCCCAAATTCATAATCCAACCCTCCTTTTTCTGCACGTGTAACAAGACAGGCCAGGAATATACACACTTACAGGCAGGAATCAGAACATGATATATTAACAATTACTCCACAAAAAGGCTGTGTGAATAGCCATATATACATATATATATAGACACACACACACACATTGATGTTTACTTGACTGTTGTGATGTGTCTCTAAGAAGCTAAATGAATTAACAGCTAGGCTTGGCACCACATGAAACACCCACCTTAGGGAAAATTAACAAATCTAAGTGCAAAGGTTAGAGTTAGCTGCTTGCCTGGAAGGTTCTTTCATCTTATTGAGCCAAAAAAGTATTTGCCGTCTTTTTCAGAAAGATGCAACAAACTGCGTTTCCCATGAACTTGGCGGAGTCTTAAATCAGCAGGTCTGGCCCACAAAATGGCAAGTATCTCCAGCAGCTGCTGTTGTTGACAACGTGTGACAACATCACATTCCCAGACATCACCAACTGCATCCACAATCATTGCTAATTTTGTGCAGGTTTACCACATTTTCCTGTGTTCATTAGCTACAATTATCTTAATAACAGTCAGTAGCAGAAAGAAGGTGAAGTGGAAAAAGCACAGAGAATGCGCAAGTGAGAGTTGCTAAGCTATGATCAAAAAGACAGTAACAAGCCAGCTTGAGACAGTACCGACTGACTATACAAACTGACTTTCAACCATACTGCCTGTTTGGGTTTTTTGCATTTTTTTTTTTTTTTGAGGCAGATGAGAAATTCACTAGTTTGCCACTTTCTATAAAACTGGACCAAAAAAAATCATGTTCATGGAAATCTGGACAAAAGCATTATTCGGATTGGAAGAATATTTTCTGCTGTATCTCACAATCGAATAAAAAAACCACTGCGTGTGTGTGTACACACATATTCAAACTAGATATTTAAGCACCTCTTTTTATGAAACAAACCCACAGAAATCACTCTGAAATAACTCTGTGGTCAGGACAATCAGGTGAGACAGAAGAAGCTCACGTTTAAATCTGTAATTCATCTCATTAAAGTGCCCCATTTATTATGGCCACTTACCTCATGATCACTTTGTCAGAGTTTCCATGTCTAAGCTAAGAAACCATTGCCCTCCAAAAGAGGAAAAATGTGGTCAAAACTGCTGTTCTGACTGTCATTTTATGACAGAAATACTATAGGACAGCTTTAACCTACTTGTTTATTTTTCTTGGTATGACACCCTATATAAGCATGGTATTTTATAGATACCTTCAAGCAAGGATCTGAATTTAGCACTAAAATGCTGTTTTACAGGAATGCATGCCAAATGCTTTCCATCTCATTATGCTGGCTTGAAATAATGGTCCTACTTAAAGTAACATCATCCTAGCATAAAATCCAAGAGCTATTTCAAAGCAGTGCAATAAACCACTGCTTCATGATGGTCAGTTGCCTCAACCAGCACTACAAATTCCAAGCAACTCAAGCTCCATTTAATTCCTACTGTACAATTAAAGAAGATACCATACCCTAGGCACATTAAAATAATTTTCTACCCTTCCACTTGGAAGTATTTTGATCTTCCGTTTCGAAGATTTTCAGTATTTACCCATTTTCCACATTAAACATGCGTTCTGCATACCATACATCAAACGTTATTGCTAGTAATTGCAAAATTATTCCATAATCAGGAAAGACTCAGTTCACAATGAAAAAAAATTATAACAGAGACACAATGTATAAAACCAGTTTCAGTCTGGAAACTTTCAGTTCTGGCCTAACCTATGTAATATTAGACAAATGGCTTCCTCTCTGTTCCTTTCGCTTACAAATTGCTTGCTGTACCTGTGTCATCCCTTGAGGCCAAGGGCTGGCTTTCTCTTTGTATAATGTGATTTACAGCTGGGATTTCTGAATGCTGCTACAACACAAAATCACCGCAACGGTTGAGAGCTCTGCTCTACCAATCACCCTAATCCCAGTCTTTACTGGTACTTTTAATGGCATCCCTGCTGTTCCATGACAATACTCCAGTCAAGAGAACTTGTCCCATCACTCTGAACCTACTGTACATGCACATATATACATACATAACATGCCTTTTTTTTTTTTTTTAAGCCCTCAGGTCACGTCTCAGATGCTGGCAATGAAGTCTAAAGTTGTTCTATTACCATCAAAATCATTCGCAAAGTAAAACACCACCTAAAAAGCTAGGACTTCAGCACTGCCTGCTTGGGCTTGGTATAAATTACTGATAATAGTGAGTCTAGCCAAGGCTCTACAGCAGAATACATGGAGAATACAGGGCTCAGCAGGAGAATACTTTCTTATAAAGGCGTGGGAAGAGGAGACATGAAACCACGATCTGCCTGAGATTCCGCCCAGAAACATAACCCACGGCAGGAGACCCCGCTCTGCAGTCACACTGAGAGCCCCTGCGCTGCTGCTCCAGCGCTGACTCTTCTGTTTTGCAGGGTCGACGTTCTCACTTTTCCAGTTGGAACAGCAATTTCAAGTTTAAAAGTTTCCCACGGAAAGTTCGTAAACTCGCTGTGCAAACACCTAAATCACATCGCCTCCCGCACCCCCCTCCCCCCCCCCCGCCTCCTCCTGAAACGAACGGGACGATTCTGGCACGCTGCTCGGTACCTTCCCAGAGGGAGGGAAAAGTCATTTTTCTCCAGAAGGAGCCTCCGAGACCAGCAGGCTCCCAGGGCCAGCAACCCCAGCCCTTTCAAGCCAGGGTTTCTGGTATCCAACCTCACACACACCCACAAGCTCCCAACTGCCTATAGCGAAAACCGGGCCCAGGGAGCGCCCCCCCCCACCCCCCCCAACCCCGGCACAGGGGACACGGGCTCAGCAGCCACCCGAGGAGGGCTGGTGGGAACAAGCCTGGCACATAGCATTGCTGGGAAACCCTTCTTTCGCCCATGCGGCAGGCGCGCTGCTTCCACGAAACGCTGGGATTTAACCGACTGACACTACCAATGAAAGAAAACGTGTATCAAAAAATTCCCATCCAGTCGCCCGTCAGCACTGATTTACACCGGTGGGGTGGCAGGGCTCGCATCAGCTTCTCCCCCCAAACGAGGCGGGGGGCGGGGGCCCGGGAAGGGCGACAGCATGCCCATAAACGGGCTGATTTTACGCAAAAGCGCAAATCTGGCACAGCCTAGGTTAGTTTTCTCACCTCCGCACACAATAAGAGCGGACTGAACCCAGCACCTCCGTGACCCACTGGGTCTCCTTCCCTCCCTCCCTCCCTCCCTCCCTCTCCACGGGCAGCTCCTACCTCACCCAGGACATGGACACACGGACAAAAAGACAGGCAAGGGAAAAAAAAAATAATAAAGAAATTTAAAAAAATCACGCCACACACGTACACCCAGAGACCACCAAACCCCTCCGCAAAACCTGCCTCCTCGCCAGCCCGCTCCCGCCGCCGGCAGCCCCGCGGGGCAGCCCCGGGGCGGCACTCACCTCGGGGGGGACGCGGCCTCGGCAGCAGTCCAGGGCCGGGGGCGGGGCGGGGGGGAGCCGCCTCTCCGCCGGTGCCGGTCAGCCGGCGGGGGCGGCGTGGCCCGGCTCCGCCGCACACTCGCACTTTCTCTCGGAGGTGGTGGCGGTGGCGGTGGGGCGTCTCTCTTTGCGGCACGGTGCGCCCAGCCCCGCCGTGTCGAGTCGAGCCGCGCCGCCCCCGCCTGCCTCCCCCGGCGCTCCTCCTGCCCGCCTCTCGCAGACGCCTCCCCGCGATGCGATGCCCAGCTGCCGGCCGGGACGGGGCTGGGGAGGGGGAGGCGGCTCCCCCCTGCACCGCCCCTCCCCGGTACCTGCGGGGGTGGCCCAGGGGAGGCACCTCTGCACGGTGCCCCCAGCCTCCCCCCCGCGCCCCGGGCGCACCGCCGAGCCCCTCTCCTATCCCTCTGCCTCTCCCCCCCAGCCCCGCTCGGGGTTCGCCCGACCCCGCAGGGCACGACGCGAAGGGCGGTTGTTTGCTACTGGTGCTGCTGCTTTATTTTTGTTTTTTTTCGAACTTCATTGTCCGCCCCTCTCCTTCCGTGAACCGCCCCGAGGAAGGGGCCGGGGAGGCTGTGTAGGTTGGAGTACGCGGTTCAGCACAACAAAGACCCACTTGATTCCCTGCTGGCACATAATGCCCAACAAAAGGAAAACGGTGGGAATGTCATAATTATCACCCTGTGAGATGGAGGCAAAACCAACACTTCTTACGAGGTTTGTAGTTACAAAGAAATGGCAGCTTGGATGCATCTATTTCTGTCCCAGTACTATAAGCAGCTTGCTCATGCCCTGCTGCTTTAGTGCTGTGTTTGCTAGCACTCCAGGCAGAAATCTTGCAAAAAAAACATAAACGCAGCAAAGGTGCAAGTGCTGGTGACAGAGAAATCCTTTGCCGCCTTACCAAGTGGTGTGGCTAGCTGTTAAGATATTTTGCCCACAGGTGAGAACTCTGCTTAACCTTTAGCTAAAGGATGTATCCGTCAACGCCCATCAGTGCATCTATTTTCTGTGATTAACTAAAGGGTATAAACACCCACATATTAGATTACCCTTCACTTGGTCTTGAATGGTCCCCGCTTACCTGATGATCGCACCTGCAGCATCTCAGGGCTGGTTGTAAAGGACATAAGCAGCTGCCTCTCATTCAAAGCTCAATTGTGTCCACATGTAAGTGGCTCACTTTTGAAATTCAGAGAAGCCCAAGCTGCCAGTCGTGGATCTGACCACAACTAGCTTCACATGAACTTTTAGGAGCCCAGTACCCAATGCCTCAATATTTAGTGTCCTTGTAGCCAGATGAAACACAGGTGCGATGGGGGGGTTGGGAGCAGAGCATACTCTTTCCTGTGTCTGGAAGCTGAACCAGTACACAGCAGGAACGAAGGAGACACGAGGACTGAAGGAAAGGAGAACCTGGTCTATAGCTTTGTGATTGGGGTGCTCAGTTAGGAAATGTGCTCTCAGGTTATTTTTTATCCTGCTGATGCATGCTATAGGGAGCAGAATTTACACTCTTATTCAGTCTCCTGCAGGTTAAGTGCTTAGATGATGTCTTCTGGCTACCTGACTGAATTCTGGCTGCCCTCTGGCCTAGCAGCGATGGAGTATGCTATTTCGTTTTTCTCCAAGCCTCAGCATGCCTTAGTGCCTCGCTGAAGCACTTATTTAGAAAGTGGATTGAAACTCTCTGGGGCTGAGGAAGGCCCATAAGGGCTCTTTGCTTGTTGCCCAAGCACTCTAAATAATCAGTGGTTATGCAAAAGACAGGTAACTTCCTCCTCATGCTCTGTAAAGAACTTTCATGTATGAAATCTGTCATTTCCTAGTGATTTCCAGTCAGTGCAGGAAGAGTGATGTATCAGGTGGAAAGGGTCTCATAGGAGCTTTTTGTGGTGCCTATTTCTTCCCTTTGACTTCTTAAGTGATGTAGACTTTTACTCTAAAGTCACCTTCCCTGTTTAAGGGGCTACAGGCTAGGCATCTAAAATGGGAATGATGCAATAGCTGTGTAAAGTACCTCAGTGAAGGCACACCAGATCCATATCTCTTTAAAGTTCATTTTCTTTCCAAAACCATGAAGTATGTTAATGGTATCCTATCTGACACATTCGACTATTACTTAAAAGCAACTATTTCAAGACAAATAGAGATTGTTGCCAGTAGTACTGAGGTAAGCCCCATTCTTGCAAACACTGACATCCAAAAGTTTATTTACAAGGTGAATTGTGTTGCAAGTCATTGAGGTGACTCATGTGAGACAAAGAATAGAGGAAAATCCCGCAAGCTGAAAGAGTTTCTCGAAAGTGAGAAAGCTGAAAAAGTTATAAAAGAATCAGAACTACGTATCGTGAAATGAACAATCAGTTCATTTTTTGTTCTTGGAAGAAGAGAAACAGAAGCATCGGTATGAAAAAAGCCCCTGTGTCTTCATGCTTGTCAGTGCCGAGGTCACTTAAACAAAGCACAGAAAGGTTTAGGTGCCACCGAAGGGGAATCCAGCAATAAATTGGGTTACTGCTTTCCCTAAGAGTGTACTTTTACAGTGCAGCTAAGCTGGTTTTGGAGCTACCTGTTGTCCTAAAGGCAGCAGTCCTGCTCCTCAAGCTTCCTCTGTTGTAGCAAAACTTAAAGAAAACTAAATATTCTTTCATAGCTAGTTTAGTTGCTTGATCAGGCTTTTGGAGAGTCGGTGCTGGGTAGATGAGAAAGATGCAGAGAGCAGCTGTAGTGCCAGTGAGAGCAGACGGGGACTGCCCCAGGACTGCCACCGATTTGACTTAACTGTCTTGTGAAATTCACCTTCATAGAAAGAGCTCAGAAGAGAGAGTACCTTAAATCTGTTCTTCCTGTGTACACTATTCTGCTTTGCATGGCATAACCGGACTGTTAGAGAAAGAAAGATTCTGTTAATTTGTGGTTAGGCCATACCATCAGGCAGAGGGAAGACCTCACTTCAAGTGCTAGCTTGAAGAATTGATACTAGCTGCTGGAGCAATGCATTAAACCAAGGTCTCCTTATTCCCCCAGCATCCACAATCATTCCTCCACTACCCAATTCTCTATTCCCAGATTTCAGTGCTGGGGAGAAACACATACCTGGCTCTCAGCACGTTAGCACTGATAGCATGTGCAGTGTATACCTGCATTACAGCGTAGTCTCAGCAGGAGTGCTGGGGCTGTAGTGGTTCCCGTGCATGAGCGAGACCTGGTGACTTTGCAGGACACAGCACTGTGCTGTGTAGGCATACCATCTTCCAGCAGGCAGTCCGTATTAAAATATCATTCTAGCAGTTAATAAAATATTGAATCGTTCCACTAAACTGGCAATATTTCATTAAAATAGCAACACTGTTTCTCATTCTAAAGCTGATTCTTCCTCTATTAGAAGACCTAAAAGGCCAATTTACAATTATATCCAATGTACATAAAGCTGCCCAATTTTTTAGTTTTCATTAGTTTGCTGACATAGAAACACGTACAACTCAGCTTTTGCAAAGCCACAAATCAGAAGGCAACAAAAATTTCTCGACTACAGACATCTAAAGTTAGTAATGTTCACTATAGAAATAATTTGGTACGACTTTGGAACAAAAAATATTAATTTTGGGTAAAACCTTTGTAATGGTGAGCTAAGATCATCTGCATCTATTCAAACTCCAATATGAGCAGAATGAGACTTAAGTATCGTTTCCAATCTGTGTGCAGTCTACCAAGAATTCTATCGCATTTCATTCATTCATTCATTCTTTCTTTTATTGATAGTTATGAATCTAAATTGCTATCACGTTTGACACTAACCTGCAAACAAATGATTGCTCCCTGCTTCTCCCCCAGAGCATGTCATTATATATCAGTTCAGGGGATGGAATTTTGAATCAGAAGGAATTTGAAATAATTTAGAGTTGTTATCAATCCTCTTCTTTCTGTAACCTTCTGATGGTGGGAAATTCTAGTGCGGGTCCACCAAGTATTTTTACAAGTAAAAGGGTAGAGAGCAGCCATAAGAAGAAATGGAAACTCCCATGGCATGAGGTACCAAAATGCCAAGCATGCCATTGGAATATCATGAATATGAACAGCATTCCTCCTTGCAGCTCAGAAGTGTCTGCTTGACAGGAAAAGGAACTGAATCTCTGTGGTTGTTTTGAGGTTGCCCTCCTATGTTCAAGTAGATTGACTTCCACTTTTTCACCTTTTTTTAATTAACATTTTCTCCAGATCAGTTCAAACTAAAGATCATGCTAACCCTACACTTTCCTCAGGATGTGTTCAACTTGTGTATTTCTTTTAGACGAAGTTTTTCTTCAGAAATATAATTTCAGCTATGTACCTCGGAGAGATATGGGCATGACATTGTCTCTTCTTGTCCCATGCAGCTACGACACATGCTATGTAGATCTGTTGGCTGCTTTTTAACGGAATATACATTTGTGGAAGAAAAACTTCTGTAGTTTGACAGCTAAAAGCTTAGGTAGGAGGTGTGAATCATTGCCTGAAAGCTGGGAGACACTTTTTTCATGCAAATTGCATGGGGTGAAATGAGGACAATTACGGGTTTCTAGACAGGGAGAACTGTAGTGATCTCAGAAAGGAAAAGTGGGGAAGCTGGGTAAGAGAAGACTGGAGCCAATGGAAGGGAGAGGGCATATTTTCAGTCGTGCCAAACATGCCTAGTTTTCTAACTTTGAAGGCTTTCCAGTTTTGCGGCATAGACACAAATGGACAGGTTATGTCAAAGAAAATAAACTGACAGATAAGTGAATGACCTACTGTAGTTACGGATATGGTAGGTGATGCAAAAATATGAACTAAGTGAAGAGAAGAAAGTGACCTAGAATACACAGATCAAAGGATTGCTCTCTGTTGCTTACTGTAGAATACCCACAGTAAATACTATTATTTTTAAAGGAGAGGTCATGCAGTACCACAGCAACCTCAGGAACAGAGAAAAGGGAACACAGAAGGGGAAAGGTGAACAAATTGTCCTTTCAGAGCGGAAACCACCTTTTTTTATACGTAACCAATACACAGAGGCCTGACTTGCTTCTGGTGAATAAACGTCTTTGCTGAAGTTTTCCACCAAGGTTAATGAAACATTATGAAAGTTAGTCAAGGAGAAAAATTTTGTATCCATTCAAGTGTGTATGAATTTCACAGTATTTTTGTGTCTGTCACTTCAAATTATACTCACTGATGTTTATTTGTTTTTCAGATAAGACAATGGCCTGATCAGATTGCTTTCTTTCTCCAGCTCTATTAGCTGAACTCATCAATAAGGACTTGTTTTCCTGTTAAAATTTCTGTATCCTAACATGGACACTCATATATTATTCTCTATTCTGGCAGCGAACTAATTACAGTACGAGGTATGGCATTTTAATACTGGCATAAGCAAGGCAAATTAAAAAGAAAGTGTCAAAATTTATCTCTTGTGCCATATTCAAAGGTTTACTTTGAATCCATAGTGCAAAGCACAGCGCAAAAGCACAGAGTACTTTTGCACTATGGATTTTCTGTGTATCTAGATCCACTCTGCAGAGTGGACCAGATGCTAAGCTTGGGCAAATTGAAAAAGTCATTGATTTCTCTTCATGGGTTTGCATTAATCAAGGTCCATAGTATTTTAATATGCCACATATCTTCTTGACAATTAGTTTGAGGAAGTACAAGATTGGAAACACTGTAGCAACCATCAACTTCTGAGTAGCACCACTACTGATCTGAATTTATGAATCCATAAGGGCCTATCACAACAATAAAACTACTAATTGTTGATGTGTTAATCAAGGATTGGGTTACCACGAGCTTCAGCTGTTTGGTTATAGCTGCATTTCAGATATTGAATTAGATGCCATCGGCTTCTGCAGAGGGAAATATGTTACATTGGCAGGCATAATCATTTAGAAAACTTACATTTAGGCATTCTATAGACTTGTGCCCAAAATACTTATTTCAGACAGTTGTTCCATAGATTCTTACCATTTTCATCACTGAGTGATTTACGTACTGGGGTGAGTCGCACAATATCGCTTGGTTTTAAGGATGAAAAACTTTAACTTCATGACCGTTGTGGCAATTTAAGACAGAGGGTATCTGCATTTAGCTTTAGTTCAATTACAGTGTGGCTCCATTTATTTTAATTTCTTCATGAATCATTTTTAGAAACTGATATTTTGAGAGGAACTTTTTATTCATCGGAATCCAAACTAGTTCCTTAATAAATGCCAGTTCAAAACCGCATTTTGTTTGGAAAGTCATTCTCAAGAGAAGGGCATGCAACAATGCAATCAGTGAACTGTAGTAAATAATAACGTACATGCCCTTATCCTACTAGAGTTGCTAAATGGACAGTGTAGCTGGTTAAAATGAGAGGATCTATTCCTCACTACTCCAATGAGGATTAAACCGTAGCATGAATAAGGCAGACTCACAAACTGAATGTGTGTTTTTGACACACCAAGCAAGTATCCCATATACTTCTTGTTCTCCATGAGTCAGACATGGAGACATTTCACTTCACTGCTCCCACTCTTTCCAAAGGTTTGATTTACATCCTCATGAGGAAAAGGAGAGTTTCTAATGTCTCAAGAAGACTGTAGGGTAGAATTTTGATTTCTTGGGTCTCTCAGAAATGCTGAATCTTTAAAAATGAGATATTCATATTCTTATATCTTTCATCAGGATAATACAGCTTATAAATGCTTTCAGACAAAAAAAGCCATGATCCTAATTTATAGAAATTTAACTCTGATCTCACTTGCCACAGAAGTTTCCATTTTATTACCAATATTATTTTGTAATGAAAATATCATACAGTGTTACAAACATGAGCCTTAATCAAGCAGCTTACTCAGCAAAAGCAATCTATCTGAAACCATTGGCTGTATCTGTGCTCTCCTGCTACATGGCGTGTGGCAGCACTCTGCAGGTCACATTCCTGAAATGTTTATATTGCTGAGTTTGAGGCTTTTTCTGGGCCATGCTCTTGGAAAAACATGGGGCAAATGCCAAAATTATATAACCCTTACAATGCTCTTACATAGTCCAGGCAAACCACATCACTACTGTGCCCCAAGTACTTTAGCACAGACTCCTGAAAGCCATTTTCAATGACTGATCTGAGGTAATGATAGCTGGGTGAAACAGCTGGAGAAAACTGAATCAGGGTCCATGAAACAAAACTGAAATGGGGAAAAAATCATGGTAGTCTTGGCAAGAGATGTACAAGGTGTAGCTGTGAGGTATTTCAGAGGAACTTGACACCTTGGGCATGATCACAAGTGAAGGTGGAGGAGAATGGAGGGGAGCAGGAGGAAGAAAGGGTGGGGTGGAAGATGAAAAGAGTTTTATCTTTGAAGATATCTCCAGAGAAGGTGATGATGATTAGCTGTCCTATATCTCTGTGTAACCTTAGGCCTACCCTCATCCTCTTGGATGAAAAGATGAGGACCTCATCATTCAGGGCCACAGCATCAACCCTGCCAAGTTCCTCTTCTTCCACGAACAACCCGTGTACTACAGAGTCACACCTGAGCACAGTGCCTTCAGTCATCAGTGATACTCCTTCACTCCACAGGAAAATTAGCCTGGCTGTCTCCACTGGTTGTTCATCAATATCTGTTAAGGAAACTGCCTAAATTTTGCCCATAGTTTAAGCAACAGCTCAATATTTGTTGGGTATTCACAGTTTGGTAGTAAGACGAAACTGGCTTTACAAGAGCTTCATGGAGCTACTGGAATGGAATGGATGGAATTACTATTCCCAGTAAAAAAAAGATAATTGATCATCTGGATCCAGTGTCCTCTGGATTGGGCTAAAGAACTGGGAACAGAGGTGGTTCTTGTAGAAACTTCTTAGGCTGATCTACCTATTCCATAGCCTTAGGAAGGTATTTAGGTACGTCTAGTCTGAATAGATGGAGTGATTCTCAGTAGTGCCAGTAATCATTTAGTCAAATGAGTCTCACCTGAGATTTGTTTAGGAAAAGAAAACTCTTTTTTTTTCAATAGAGAGCTAGCCCGATTTTTGTCCAAATATTAAAGATAAATTTGACTTAATTTCTGATAAATATTGGGTTTTAACATTGATTAATTGAAAGCTGCTTTCAAAAATAAATTGTTTGTTAACCACTTTTACATTCATTAGGAAAGAATGAAACAAGGGTGAAATGCACATTTTTCTGGTAAGTTTTGTTTCCTGAAATTCTCTGGCTATCACTGGCAAAACTGGTATTTTACCTGTCATCTTGGACAAGGGAATGCTTTTTACTTCAATTTTTACATTAAAAATACAAATAGAACATATTCTTGTTTGAACTAAGATTTAAGTACAGAAAAGTTTAAACACAGGGAACTGACAGATTTCTCAGATGGTTTAACCAACCAGTTAGGCATGATAAAACATGACCTTTCCATCAGTTTTACTAGATCTCTGACTTCGCAGGCAGCAAAATAGTCCCTGTTCAAATGTCTTACTAGTGGAATTAAAACAGTAGTGGCAAGGTTTGGAAGTTCACACATCATTGATTTAGTTAGTTATACTTTTATACATGTACAAATTTCACTACTTTTTTTAAAGCAATACAGATAAATAAAGATGGATACTATACTTCAGTATGGCAGTGTTGTCGTTTAAATCAGCAAATCAATATTCACTTGAATTGTATGATTCAAATTAAATTTTCTTAATTTACAGATTTAGAAGAAGTTATTGGAATCAGCAAAGAAAACATTACTGAAAAAAATATGAAAACTTGTTGTTATTTTAGCTCAATAGACTCAATAAAATAGACTAATGACTGCCTTCCCTATATACAGGGACCAAGGAAACATTGATTTTACCAGTAATATTCATTGCAGATTCCAACACCACAGGTATTCATGGTCCCTTCAACTAAAGACCTCTTTACTAGCAGGCAACAAATACAGGGTTTAGATTAAGCCAGCTTGTTTTGTGCACCATTATCTCAATTTCCTTTAAATAAAAGGTAGAAGCTTTTGGCACTGTGTTTCCAATCCTCTGCTTATTATGATAGCCTGGACCCAGGAGCAGAAACCTATTGCTTTTCCCCTTGTACCAGCAGAGTAGAGGGTGTCCGTCTGAGATTACACAGCACATACACAATAATACTAATGAACCTTCCCCATTCATCTCAGTGAGATGCTATTTCAAATACATGATGCCATTGTTATTTCAATGAAAAAGTGCCGAGACATTAATTTGGTTATAGACAGTTACGCAACTTGTTGTGGTGCCTAGCTCTGGTTGTTGATGAGTTTTGCTTAAGGAAGACCAGATAAGTCTTTCCCCTACCTAAGAAGAACTGAGCATTAAGCAACCAATGAAGCATGTGAGTCTCATCAGAGATGAAAATGACTGTAAGGACCTCAGAAGTTATGTTAAAACTCTGTAAGTCAGAAGTCAGTGCAAACAGTATAGTGACATATTGAAAGTCTTCACTGTCCCCTAAAAGGAGGATTTATTATATACAGAATATAATTTGTGTGTGTAGCTTGGAGAATGCTACCTCCTTCCAAGTTAGCTTCTGAAGCAAACTTCATGTGTTAACGTGCTCTTGCGGATTTTCTTTTGAAATAACTTCAGTATAGCTTTTCAAACTCTACAGCAAAAGATTCTTGGCATCCTTGATGTTAGCTGAGCTGGTGAGTTCTCCGCTTCAGATGTAGGATGGAACCTCAAAGCAGGAGTATATGGAATAAAATAAGAGAACAGAACAGGTGAAATAGTAATGTGCCAATGGGAGAGAAATTAATATTTTAAATGTCAATATACGCCTTCCAGAAATCCCACATCTATTTCTGGAAGACTTTCTTTGATCACAGGAAATTTGTTAGACCTGATGGCTGGTGTTCCAGGACTGACAGGTTTATTAATAAAAGATCAGACTGTGAAACAAGGGACATAGAACATAGAAGTTATTTAGATACTTCGAAAAAATTCAGTCAGAAGTAGTCCGCAATACTCTTTGCACTCCAGTATATTACCCTACTCTTTTTAATGCCAGCTTGCACAAATGGCAATCGGATTGAAACAACAGAAAGACACTAGCTGAGTAAAAAAATGTGTGGAAAATGACAAGTTCAGGTGTGTACATTTGGACACCTCTGTCCATAAATAAACTAGAAAATAAATCTGTGTGTCTAGGTAGGAATTTTAAAAGGCTCCGTCAAAAGTATGGGAGAAGTATGTCTTGGAATAAGGTCCACAGTCTCAATCCTTTTATCGCTGTGATCTATTGGAACGAGTTGTGAAGTATCACAATCTCTCAGGTTAGATGAAACCTCAAGCAAAAAGAGAAAAGATGACTCTCATCTTTCAAGAGGAGTAAGCCGTCTAGCTCTAAGTTTACACAAAGGCCTAGTTAGGACACTCAGGTTTGCAGGCTATGTCCAGTAGTGACACCATATTATGCTGTTTGGATAGATTGAAGTATGGACTAAAATAGCTGCTTCTTTTAAGTCTGACTAAGGGTTAATACCAGCAAATTTAGTCATAAAATGAAGAACCAGAAAATGTTATACAGACCTGAAAAGAAAAGTACAGCAAAATTTATACATCCTCCAGTAAGGCTACGCTGGATGGGATTTCAACAAATCCAGTGGAACCAATCTCCAGCAGGTTCGTTTCCATGCCACCCTTGTCTCCCCTTCTTGGAGTCTTGAGCTGCACTCAGTGTGGGAAGGGAAGCTTGCTTTTTCTTCTCTGCCCTTCAGGCTTTGACACAGATATTCTTCCTCTCCCTACATTTGTGTGTACATAGGTTTGTGTGTACAAAGGGAAAGGAAAAGATTTCAGGATCAAGTCCTTCTGTCTCCTTGTCCTTGACCTGGAACTGATCAAGAATCCTTTGTCACAACACAAATTCCTCCCACTACTGTACATGAGTCATGAAGTTCCTAGACAAAGGAATTATAGAAGGTATCAAGGTTTCTAGGTTATATGTAACTCCAGGTAAGATTTGCCACCTTCTACAGTTTGATCCCCCACAATCAAAAGCAAATGCCCTGTTTTGTGCTACCACATTAATAACAGAATATCTGTAGAATATGTACAATGAAAATCCTATTCAAACTTTAGATTTATATAATAGAAGCTGTAAAGATACTTAGGGAATAAACAGTTTATATTTTACAATACTAACTATTGATAATGATGAAGAATGAAATAACTTCAGGTGAATAAATAGAAAAAATGACTACATTTATTCCTTAAATAAATTAACCTGTAACGCTGAGATATCAGAGGGAAGTGACAGACTTGTGCCTTTACTCTCTACTCCAGAATTATGCTAGACAAATATGACACTCTAATCTTTTCCTTAGCAATACTAGAGAAACTGAATACGTGTATGTGTATATATCAAATATATGTACCTATATATCTCCAGGGACCTGGTGAGGTGAACGGGTTAAATCATGTTTAACCAGAATGTATACTTAGTGTTCTTTATCACCCTGGAACTTGTTAGTACTTTGAGGACCAATTCACTAAGAATGAATAATACCATGAATGACATCAGCTTCCGCCAACATGCAAGAGGTTACTATGGTAATGGAGAAAGTTTTTCACAGTGCAAAACAAGTACCATACTTGATATATTAGCCAGCCAAAGAAAGCAGTCACATATAAACTACAGCATCTTTCTAATGAATAGCCATTTATGCAGCGTGCATGTTAGCAATTCTGCCGAGTTCCTCTGAACATCAAACTGTTGGCAGTTACATTGAAAAACTTGGCAGATTTACAAAAGTGTTAACATTTTGTTTTCAGCAGCTTGTGTTTTTTTTCTCTTGGAGCCCATATCTTCAGCATATTCACAGAGTCTTTAGCCAATGCCAACCAGGAGGGTCTCTGATGTGAGCTTAAACGTACTGTATATGCACACTGAGAGGCAGGATGTCCAAGCCATAAAGTGACTCAAACTAGGCTTTTTTTTCTTTTTTCTTTTTTTTTTTTTTTTTTTTTGATTTGTGGCAGAAGAACAGATGGCTTCTTTGTTAGGTGACGCTTTCTTTTTTTATTTGCTCACCACCTTTTCCATAAGAGTTTAATCCACAAAACAATGCAGCATATTTACTACAATACAAAAGCCAAAAATCTTGAAAACTTCAAATCATACCAGTGCACATATATATGTGTGTGTGTTTATTTCTTTACTGGATCAAAGCCAGCACCAAACCAAACCACATCAATATCCCCTTGTGACAAAAAAAGAAAATGAAAAATGAATCATTCAAAACAGAGACGAGATATTATTTCCTTGCCCCTTCCACTTCTCAACATAAAAACAGTGACTTCTTATTTTGGATGTGGTCCTATCAACTCTCCTTTCTTTGTTCCAGGGAATGCTGAGAGATGAGGGAAAGAGGAACTCTGAGAGCAGTTACAGACCATTGATTCTAAGAGTCTGCTGGCAGATAACTCTGGAGTTTGCTACTGATGTAGATTATTATTGTAAACCTTGTGCCAAAAGACTTGGGTAACAACTGAAGAGACCTTCTTCATGGCACTTCTTCTATGCTTCAGTTCGTTTCCCTTGCCAAGGATGAAGGAGTGAATAAAAAACAAAGGAATATCTTCAGAGTAAATGAACCTTCATGCAATAAAACATTCCTGCATTCCAGAAAAAAGTAGTAACTGTTCTTGGATTCTGTCTTCTGTCACCTATGTAGTACGTTTTGGCTGTAGAAGATGCCAAATATATATATTTAAAATGCTGCCAAAATTAAACTTCACTTCCCAAGTCTTTCTGTTATGATCATCCCATCATTCAGCCTGCCGTTGTTTTCGTAGGCATGAAAGATTGTTCCAATTCCACATCTGCATTTCTCATCAACCTTTCAAGTAAGATTTTAAAATGGATTTTAAATATAAACCACCATTGATCTGATGGGTTTTTTTGGTATAAATTAATGTCTTCCTAATGTCAGAGTCAGAAGAATATTTCCTATTCTAAAATTTGAATCCTCTCAGCTCTGTATTTTCTGCTACAGAATTTTCTAAGGCACATTCTGTAATGGATATCTGAACTACATATTTTGAGAAAATTTTTTTTGGTAGTGTTTTCACAATTTAGTTTTTTCTCTGTTTCTATCTGTTACAATGTTGGTTGGTACGGTGATTGTGTGATCTTTGTTTCAAATACTGGCGAAAGGGTAAACAAGAGGTGGGAAGAACAGGACAAACTTTTCCTTTTTGTTTGAAATCCTGTTCCTATTTTACAGCTTTGCTTTTTCATTTCTAAGATATTCCACACTTAATTGCCATTCTGTAAGTGCAAAGCTGTGGCAGTTCAGAGTCTTTGGAAATGGAGGAAACAGCAGAACAGATTATGCATGTTGACCTGAGACCTGCACCCTGACTGGTCCCAATGGGCTAGTACGACACTGGGGACAGAGCACAGCCCATTTTCCAGAGGACAAGTGTCTCCGTTATGTTGGCAACACACTTGTGGGCTAGGGCTAGGTATTTTTGGGTGCTGCAGTAAAAATCACGGATGATCATTTGGGAAGTACTTTTCCATACAGCTCATGCAACTTACCTGTGTTTTGACAAACCTTCTTTTGGTCACACCTTTTGTGTCTCAGGTAGGAGCAAAACCGGGTTTCTATTTTCTAGCAAGTTGCCCCTGTGCTAACACCATCTCAAAACCAGCAGTAGCTTTCATTGAAGAAAAAAACCCAAAACAACAGTGCTCTTTAAATTACTGCCACCACATAATATACTTGAGAGGACCAGATCTGCCCTTTTACGAAATGGAGCTTTTTTAGGTCTGGGCTTTTAAAATTGTTTAGATATCCACCTTCTTTTAAGTGTACACTGGCCTTAGTCCTGATACTCAGCTGCTGCCCCACAGGCACCTAACTAACAAGGAAGACTTAGACCTCTTTCAAACTGCTCACCACCTACATTAATCATCGAGGTTATTTCCTTCCCTAGGATGTACAGGGAAGCAGCACCTGACAACCCTGGGGAGAAGGCATTGAACACCCCTTCTGTGTCATAAATGTTCTCCTGGTTGTGATGTTAGGGAGCTGGAGCAATTGAACTGACCGCAACCTTGGAACTACAAATTCTTCACACAGATTTCATTTTCAGTGGGATCTGAGTTGAGCTGCAAGCTGCATTTTATAGACACGACAAAATCAAGCCACGAAATGTTATGCTGTGCTTCGCAAGTTTCAGTAGTTAAGTACAAAGATTCGCATAATGATGAATAGAGTACCTGGCACTGAAAACAGTTATTCATCAACAGTTGCTACACAGTATTATGAAAGATAAGTTATTTTATCATTTTCCTATTCTTTAAAGAATGTTGACAATAATTTTAGTTTCACTTGGCAGCAATTTGATTTCTTTGTTGTATTTATACAGAACAAAACAAAATGGACCAAAATAATAACTCAAGCTTAAAGAGAGTTCCAACGAAGAATACAAAGAAGAATTCCTCACACTCCGTCATTCTTCCCTGCTGTGCTGGTTATTTATCATTGGCACTACTTGTAATAGCTAGTTTTCTGGCATCAAGCCTAAAATGCAATTTTTCCTATTTTGTTTAAAATCAAAGGTAGACCTCAATTTTTTTCGAGACTTCCCTGAGTCAGGTCTACTGCGAAAAATGAAGGTGTTTCAGATTTTCTACATCCCATTCCTTAGGATTTAAAAAAAAAATTATACAGATAGCTGTATTTTTTAAAAGTATTGAAATACTGTCTGATCTAGAGACAATTGTAATCATACTACCAAGAGCTACCATAACATTTTATAGCATTTAACAAGATAAGTTCAAAACAGCATGACTCTACCTCTACCCTAATAGAATGCAAATGAAAGAGCAGAGGAAGCAATAGTATCAAATACCACATCATTTTTTTGTGTTCTCTCATCAGCTTTGCCAACATGAATAATTTATGTTGGCTGAGCAAGTAGAATCAGTCTCATTCACAACTACGCACAGGTGACAAAACGTAACAGTGATAATGATGATAATCTCTTCTTGCCCTCGTTTATTTTTCTACTACTTCCAGTTATGAACCCACATTTTTGAGTCTGCTCCTGCTTCATTTCCATAGCATAAGACATATGGAAAAGTGGCTTAATAGATTTTTTGGGTGGTGGGAATCCTGGGGCAGTTTTGAATTCGGCCAGTTGAGGCGACCACAATTTTTCTATCCCTCAATTCTCTCTCACACGTACCAAAACAGTCCTTTGATGACTACAGATTTTGATGTTATGTAGCTTGGACACTGATCTAAGCTCTCCAGGGAAGTCATTATCCTAGGCCTGGAATTTCAGAGATGATTCTGAGTTATCTTCGACTCCCCTTACCCTGTTCTATCCATTATCTTTCACCCGCAAACATCTGATTTACATCTACTGTTCAGATGCTTATGACCCTACCATCGCATTAAAGACTTCACAATCACAACACATTCACAACCTACGTCACTCACACCTGTTATATTATCTCTGTATCTCACTCCTTCTGCTCACAGTCCTTTCTTTCTACCCTAATCCAAGAAATGCAACTGCACATTTAAGACATACACACAAATGCATACAGACCTCAGATATTGCTGTCTTGCTTCTGAATCCACTTTTCTACTTGAAGCACTTCACAAATGAGATGACTTGACGTTAGATGAACTGACATTAGATGAATAAGGTCTCAGGTGAGTGAATAGCTGGGGAGAAGGAGAGACAGCAGACACTGCCTGTGAAATCTCACAGTATTTCATACAGAGTTTGTGCCTCCAGCAGAAGACAAATCATTGTGTATTAGAGCATCAGAGAGGAAAGCAAAGATGAATGTGGGAATCAGTTTCTGAATGTGTCTTGAGACCAGTGCTTATCCTATAAGTAATGCACAGCAGGCTAGATGGATACGCTCTGCAACTGGTAGGCAGAAAGCAGAGATTTGAATGGACTCCAAAGCAGAAAGGGCTTAATCCTGAAAGGTTGGCACTTGGGCGTTCAACAGAGCAGAGTTTAAAGAAAATGCAAAAGGCAGACCAGAGAGGAAAAAAGTGAAATGATCAGTGTAGAACTGGTGGTGGGACAAGAGCTGGAGAAGAAAAATGGCTGGGAAGGAGAGGGGGACCTGCCCTTCTCAGGAACAATCAGGAGACAAATTCTGGTCTATCTATTCTGACTTATAGTCTTGCTTATTAGTTTTAAAGTCATTATCCTAATACCACTTCAGGATGCCCCATTGGAAGTGGCCATTCCCAGTCAAAATTTTCACGAGAGCTGTATCTTGTTTGTCTTTTTCCACTCTACCTGAATTTTGCGATATCCTTGACCGGGTTTCTCTTATTTGTAGAGTTGCCTTGGGCTGCCAAACACCACCTACAAAACAGGAGCAGTGTAGTGCGGAAGTTTTTAAAGCATGCCTTTTACTAGGGCTGCAGCAAAATGGCAGATTGTTCAGTCATGAATAAAAAGCAGGTTTAGCAGGCAAATAACAGAGGACTTGGAAGCCACATTCCACGTGGCTGACTGAGTGCCAGACTCTGGCAAAGAGCTTGCTGCCACGTGGTACTGCATCTTTGCCCTAGTCTGACTTCTAAACAGGAATTATTTGCCAACTTCCAGGTTATAATGAAACAAGTAGGAAAGCATGCTCATGCTTTAGTATTTGGGATTTAAGCTTAAGCAATAACAGAAAAGCCTAGTCTATCATTCTTTCCCCCCAGGTATAAGAGAGAGAGAGAGAGAAAGAGAAGGAGAATTGACAAAACTGACAAACATGTCCAGAAGGGACATAATTCTGAGTATGTCCGTGCTAGCTTATATCTCCCAAAAAATCCTTCTGGTTAGCTAGCCTGACCTCCTGGATTAGAACTTTTTGAAAAACTAATGTTTCAGTTTAGTAGATAAAGCAAAATGTGGTAGAAAAATTAAATTCTGACATGACCTTTTTTCCCTCCTTATTTTTCCACTCATAAAGAGATGTTTAAATTTCTTTTTCTGTGAATTTTCGCATTCAAATGAAAGCAAGAATTCTGTGGTTTGAGGCCTTGTCCTGGTTCTGGGACACCCAGCTTCAATAACTCCTTTGGCTGAGGGAATTTAAATTTGTATTTGCAATGGAGGATCCAAGCCATTAGACTAATTTTCATTCTTTCTAGGTTGAAACTGCTCCTCTTTCTTTTTTCTCAGTATGATTGGTGCTTCAGACTCACAAAATCCCCTTGTTCTGCTGACCATCTCTGGCTACTGAAGATTGCCTCAGGAATGGTGGTTCTTTTAAGAAATGGAAGGGTTAATGTGGCCTTCCTTTGCATAAAATGATTGAACTTGACAGCCTGGCTCACGAGATCACACAATCTAACCCCAGAAGTTAATCAACCACGTAACTAACTGCTGCCAAGTCCATGCCAGTTAGGATTGCATATATTCATGTCAAGAGGGTATCTGTGTGTTCCCATCTGGAACACTTTCTTACACATTTACACCTAATTCAGATGAACCTCAGCAATAACACCTGGCTAAAATCAAGGGTGAATTTAGAAAACAGTCTTAAGGATTTCTTAGGGCTTATAGGAGGTGTCTGCCATACAGCATAGTTGAAGGAAAGGAAAGGAGGAAGCCAAACTGAACATCTCCCAGAGAGGGGGCAGAAGGACAAAACATTGGTTGGGAGTGATTTTTAGCAGCTGGGGTACTGCTTGCAAGAACCTTAAAATGATTGATAGGGAACATTTTTATTCCGATAATACATTTCTTAAATTTGTCACAGGGACATTCTAAGCTCTAGACCCACACAAACCTATACAGAGAGGTATAGAAATCCAACATTGCGGTATACTCTGCACAGGTTTCTCATGCTTCCTGAGGCACAGGAAGGTGTGAAGGGCAAGGATTACAATCAGTCCTGAAGGTCTGCATGTGAAGAACTAACAACTTGGCTGTATTGTTAAGGTTGTTATAAAGCACTGTGCTCACTACTGCTTCATAGTTGTACAAAGTAGTTGAAAGATCCGACAAAGCTGGGAAAAAATATTGCACACTTGGGTTGTAGAGGCTGGCTTTGCAAGCAGGGTGGTAGAGTAAATCTCAAAGTTTGGTTTACTTTCCAGGCTCTGCTACAGGTTTTGTGAGATCAAATCATTTCACCACTCTGCCTCATGTTTCCATCAGATGTATAAAAGTTAGAAAATGGAATGTTCATTACCGAGCTTATTTTTTTGTAACACTGCTGAGCACTGTGACTATGTGTGTATCCACTATTACGTGCTTGTAAAAAGGGATATACTTGTCCTACCAGAACGCTAGTGTCTGATTAGACCCTCTGGGGCTACTGCATTCCAAACAATTAATCAGATCCATAGTATCCAAATTGGTCAGGAAGGCTACAGACATTAAAAATGGGAGGTTTTTGGCCTGCAAGCAAGCAGAGGTCAACATGAACTCAGGAGACCTGTCAGCAGGCCACCCATTAACAAGGATTTCACCATTAATTATTTCCTCTCAATACAAGACTGATGCAGGAAATAAAGAGCGGCTAACAGGGTTTAATGAGTTTATTGCATAAATGTAGATAAACTATTTCAGTTTGTGCTGTATTTGCCTGTATTTTAAATCATTAAAAAATTAAATGGAAAACAGCAGAGTTGGAAAAGAAAAGGGTATATAGAAAAAATCATGATAGAATAGTAAGAAAGATTTAAGACACTGATGTTCCATATTAACATGTCTTCATTGTATTAACAGTGCTAAAATGAATAGCTGTGCTATTTGTAGTGGCTTTAACGAAAAAGAATGATCATGTTAGCTCAGCCCCTGTGAATAATGTATGAGGCTGAATTCAACTTATTCACCTCATCTTGCATTCAGTCTAAAACCCCCACAAAATAAAGGGCTATATTTAGCATTAAGTAACAATTTCTTGTTTTAACTTCCATATCATTACTCCTGTGCAGTTAGAGATTGGTTGGAAAATTGCATACAGAGTAGTTTTCCATTTATTAGAATTTTCCGATGCAGTCTCAGTGTCAGATGGAGGCCAGTCTGGGAGTTTTTCTATTTTTCCCATTTAAATCTTTTAGGCACTCAATGCATTTTTAATAGGCCATAGAAGAATCAATTAAATCTTGTTATTTGGACGCATTACAGGGTTATGCTCTTGTGGGTATCTAGCTGGTGTTAATTAACCAAGGAAGAACGTATTTTGCGCTTTAAAATGGTGTAAAATGCTATGTTCACAAATTAAGGATCTCACACAGTTTAGAATTGAAAAGACTTATTAATAATAGCAATGCATTCATGAGTTATGACTTCCAGCTGAAGAAAGTTATGTGGAAAAGAAGACTTCATTATCACCTCTATTTAAATCAGCCTATTTTCACCATTTTATTTTTTTAAAGAAAACTATACTTTATAATCACTTTGAAAAGCTTAACTACCTAGGACAGTAATGACCTTGAAGATATGAAGTCACCCACTCTCCCATAGCAGGCAGAAAGGTTCCTGAGGAAAATACCATGAGGCTCTGAGGAATCATTCTAGCCCTGCTTATACTTGGAAAATCAACATGCCCCTGTCCCAACTGGGCTGACAAGGAAACTGTGTCCAAAAGAAAGGAGTGAAGATGGACAGCGGTGGGACAGAAGACAGTCACGTCATTTCATTCATGCTGCGGTTTATAATTTTCCCAATCAACAGTGAAGGGGGCCACAGCAGAGTCCTTGGGCACAGGGCACACAGTAACAGCAGTTATTGGGCAACACTGAGAAAATAGGGTTTGCTAGGGTGCCCGATGGTCACTTTTGGCTGTAATGAGATTTAACAGTAGTAAAAGAGCAGAGAGGCATTTTCATAGCAACCAGGGAGGTGCAGGGGACAGGGGGGAGAACAATAAGCAAAGCAAACGGAGCTGAAAGGTGATGAGAGCAGACTTAATGAAGGAAAATCAATGGTGATGGTAACAGGTATCTGTCCAGCAGAATTACAGTATGACATCCCTACCCTGCTCTGCTTTCCCACTGCTGGGGAACAATAACTTCTTACCAAATTCCACCTGGAATTTGGAAAGAAACAGGGGGTTTACACATCTCGTATCAATCTATCTCCTGATGAACATATTCCAGGCATGGTGCTTTAGATTTCCTGTGTGGAAGTCCCAGCGTAGCCAGAGGCTATTTGCCTTAGTCCTGCTACACCAATGCCTGTCTAGACAATGAAGATATTCTCCTTTTCTCACAGTGGCCATGACAAACAGCATTCTGGTGTTGTAACATTGGTCGCAGGGGTACTGCAGGGCAATGTACGCCTGAAAAGCTAAATGGGAAGGGAAGTAAAACCCAGAAGACAATCCAGGAAAAAGGTACTGTGATCCTGTAAAAGAAGGAGGACACTTGGTATATAGTTTAAGGTTTTTTGAAGATATTATAATAATTGATGATGTTGTAATTAAATGCTGCACATGATGCATGGTAGCATTCCCTTGACGTTGCACCAAGTGACACAGTCATTTTCAGTTTGCCGATACTATTGTAACATTTTATGCAACTATTTACTTTGCTTGTTGCTTTAGGCAGGCAGTATTATATTAAAAAACAAGAATTTTAAGGCAGTGAATAGTTGTTAGCAGTGGAATTTAGTTCAGAAGATATTCAACAATTATTTTTTTTTTCCTTGAAATTTCTGTTTGGATTCAGTTTTCAATCACTCGTGTTTCTCAGTATGGCCTTTGGTAAGCCCAGGAAAGATCCATTTGGACTGGGCGCTCTCAGAAAAGAGCTTCCCTTCATGCTAATATGATGACTTTCTTCTTGTCCTGCTATTATAGAAGAACAACAGTAGTTTCCTGGAACAGCTAACATTCATTAAGGGATCCTCTCATTCATCAAGCACAAACACAAGTACAAACAGTTTGCTAAGCCAAGCCCTGTCTATGGGAACAAATGCATCCCCTGTATTTCTAAGGAGGCACAGCACACGTTGTCATGTCTCAATAAGGAACTGGATAAATATTGTAAAATATTGTTTCAGTAGAGCAGATGTTCAGACCATATTGACACCTACTAACAAACTCAGACCCCCTGGGGCAAGAAACTTTATTTACAATGGAATTGAATTATCTCTGAATGTGCAAGCAACGTGCTACCTAAGGCAAAGAATAAGATTACTTTATATTTTTAAAAAGAAACTAAACCAAACCCAAGTACGGACCCACAATTCCCATGTGCTTGTACATCAGTTTCAGAAAACCAAAAACTGTCTACTAGTCATTAACATAATCTTTATTTTGTGAATAATAAGATGATTAAGCACAGAGAAAAATACAAATTGCAAGCATTTTTAATGTTTTTAAAGCTATTGTTCTTTTTCTAGATATGTGGACCAAGTCTGATCTCAGCATTTTGTTTGGATTAGCATATAGACTGTCATCTGAAAACAAGCTCCAACAGAGGACAAAATAAGGTCTATCTAATCTAAATGGCATGTGTATTTTATTTTATATTAGGAGCCGCGCTAAATAGCTCCAGGAGATCTCTCAGGGCTTTTTTAAATGGTGATTTACTAAGAGTAGTTACAGTACTGTTATGCTATAATCTGCATTTCAGTCTGCTGTCTTTTAAAAAAGGAGTCCTAGAATCACTCTGAAAAATTATTATTAGCATGAAGCTGTTGGGATAGAGAAGGTGCAAAATTTTATATCAACTCCATGAACACAAAGCCTACACTGCTGCTGAATCAGTTTTTTGTGGTTTTCTTTTCCAAATACACAGATAGTTTACGGATTGTAAAGATGAAAACAGGGAGTTATTTTATAAAGAGAGGAAGTGATGGGGAGTTGAGGTATTCTTACACCATAAATAGAGCTCAATTCTTAGTGAGATCTAATTATTAGAAAAAGGAGCAGACAATATACATAAAGTCATGACGCTAAAAACAATGAAGTGACAGAAAGGGTAAGGTAAATCTCAGTCTCAATCTAGAGAGTCAAAATGACATCTCCAACATAAAATCCCCTAAATATTTTGTTTTTATAAAGTTAATAAAGCCTAGAGAAAAATAAAGACATAAAAGTAAAAATTAGAAACATCCGCTCCCTGTTAAAAGATTAAAGCCAGCTCATGTACTGAACATTAATTTACTTTGCTGGAAAGTCTATCTTTGATTCCTGTATTCTACCGATTAATCTGTTCATCCTGACAGTGAGCTACCCGCAGCTACCACAACAGCTAAGATCATCTGAATTTATTTATTTTTTGCATAGCAGGAAAAAACGCAAATTCACGTCTTTCCAGTGAGTAAGTGCACTATTTATACCTCTTTAATCTTAACTGAAATTCCTACAAGAGTTCAAACACAAGGCAGAAACTGTCTCTATAGAAGAACTCGCCAGAAGCTGTATTAATAAGCGTGTTGGCATATTAGATTCTACATTAAGAGCATTTATACCATTCAAGCAATCTCACTAGCATCGAGACTTTGGCTGTCAAAGAAAAAGATCCTGTGTAAGGCAGATAAGCTCCACCAAGGCCCTTATTTGTAAACATAGTACAGCTGCCAAGTGCCTCAGAATACTCTTAAGTTACCTGATCACGTAGTTGGGAGCAGACTGTAGAACAGACTTCGTCAACTTGCAAACAGAACGCGTGTCTCCCGATCTGCAACAGATCTTTCAAGTATTAAAAATGGATAAAGATAAGGTGCTATTCAAATCCTGCAGATGTCACATAACACATTTACTGTTTTACAACTTATAAAGCCAAATTATTGCTCAGGGCAGCAGCTTCCTTCCTCTCTCCCCTGCCTGCTTCTGTGTTTCATTTTAGACTATACATTATTAATCAGGTAAAATTGCTTTCCCCCCCGCTTTCTACTTTTTTTAAAGAAATTAAATAAATCTGAACTTTGTCAACCGTGATACTGGAGAAACTGATTCTCGCCGTTCATGTTTTTTCTGCCAAACTCAAAAAATATGGAATACAAGCAAACAGAGGGCGCAATACATGTTTAAAAAATTATTCAACACTTTTTCCCTTTAAAAAAGGATGAGATACTAAGGAAAACAGGACTAACTGCCAGACAATTTCTGGAAGTCAGAGGGGCGACGTATTTTGGTAATATGAATTCATGCATTTTTCTCTGTAAAAGTGTGTAAATTAGGAAGTGGTATGTATTGATAGTCAGGACACTGGAGCTCTAGATTAAGACCTACCATTAATAAAAAGAGTTATAGAGCTACCAGTAACTTCAGGAGAAAAGATTTGCACTATAACTTTACTACTCATAGCTCTACCACTGGCTGGTCAGGTAACTGTTAATATCATGTCCCCTATTCTCCAGTTTCTCTCCTTGATCAGAAAAAAGAGTACAAATTCTAGGAAATGCATTCCCTGAAGGAATCTCGTTTTCAGTGACTTTTTTTCTTTCAAGTGTGACAACAAATTTCACATCTTCAGTAAGTGTGACCACGTTTTCACACTAAGCTTTTGCAAACTGCCCTCAGCAGGCGTCAGTGTGAGGCGTTCTGCTCCTGCACTCTCAAGTGCTGACTGTGCTACCTCTCTAGGCACATTTTTCTTTCTCAGCAGTGTAGTACCTCATCTTGAAAGCTGTGCAAAGTGTTTGCGAGAGCGACAGGCCCGGTGAAGAACCACCAATTACATGATCTAATGCCAAAAATCTGTCAATATGGTTTTAAGATGTGGTTGAAAATGGGTAAATGACTAAATAAATGTAAGTATTGTTTTTGTCATAGTTTTGTATGTCTTCAGACTATAGTAAACAACATAAATATTGTGTTCCAGGGAAGAACTGTTATCTATATCTGTGGTGGGTTCACCCTAGCCAACACCCACCCAGCCTTTTCTCCTCCCCTCTCCCACAGGATGGGGAGAAGATAGGAGAAAGGAAAGAAGATTCATTGTTCATCTTAGTGACAGTTGGATAGGCAAAGCAACTGCTGCATGCTTAAGCCAAGCAAAATAAGGAATTCTTTTTCTACTTCCCATCGGCAGGCAGATGTCCACCCACTTCCTGGCAAGCAGGGCCTCAACTTGCGTAACGCTTGCTTGGGAAGACGAATACTATCACCACGAACGTCCTCCCTTCATCCTCCTTGCCCCGAGCCATTCTTGCTGAGGTACGACATCACATGGTATGGGGTATCCCTTTGGTCAGTTTGGGTCTGCTCTCCGGGCAGTGTCCCCTGCCAGCCTCTTGCCACTCCCAGCCTGCGGACATTTGGGCAGGGCGGTGAAGAGGGAGACTTGCTGCTGTGCAAGCACTGTTCAGCAGTAGCCAAAACCCTGCTCAGCAATAGCCAACGCCGTCTTAGCCCCAAATACAGAGCACAGCAGCATAGGGGCTGCTAGGAAGAAAGTTAACTCCATCCCAGCCAGAGCAATTGCAATCTCCTCTCCTTATTCCATACCATTGACATCATGCTTGGGTCCCATGTTATCTGATACATCCAAGTATCCTCTGACCATCCCATTCCTATATTGTTTCATTTCTGTACCCTACTCAAACTTTTCCACTTACTTAACTAACCCAGAGTGCATTGCAATGTTTAAGTCTTCTAAATCACACATTTCTTTTTCCTTTCATTCTGTTTCTCATTCTTGAAGTGCCCTCTTACTGATACTTGCAACTTGTACTACATACTTAAAACGTCTTTACATCCAGCAGTCAGGTTTACACATCCTCGTTAACCACTATCCCCTGTCTCTTGACATATACACTTCCTCATCCCGTGCCATGATGTTACTCCCTCATTCCATGTCCCCCTGCCATTGTCCATAACAACAGTCAATGACTTGGGCCCTTGATCTGTCAAGAAGGTCACGCAAGAGGAGAATCAGTCTGTTGGATTGTTTGATGACAAGATCAGCTTGGGTTGGATCCCTGCCTCAGTCATAGTGTCCTCAGATGTAGAAGTCCTCCTTTCCCTGCTCCCATGATGGTGCTGAATAGAGCCTTAACAGGCAGAGGCCAAGCCCCAAAACAGTGCTAGGAGCTGCTGGGTCTCACTGGGGCATGCAAGGCACCCTTCTGTCAAGTCATGCACCAATTCAGTGAGATTACCTGCATGTTCAGGAATGTCCCAAGAGGTTTTAATCCCCACCCTGGGGGTCAAAGTTTTGCCTCTTCCTTCTGCCCCCCAAAGCAGGTAGGCTAGGGGTGGTAAGAGGCTGGCAGGGGACTGCCTGGATGGCAGACCCAAATTGGCCAAAAGGATATTCCATACCACGTGATGTTGTGCTTAGCAAGAAAAGCTCAGGGCAAGGAGAGGGAAGGGGGCATTTTGCAATGGCATGGGAGGAGTGAAAGAAAGTGATTGGCATAAAAAAGAGAAATCAGTAACACAGTACAGCATGCATTTCTCTGTTTGGACCACTGGATTTTGTTATTCATCTGTTTGTGTTCTTGGCAGCTTTTGGGTCTGTGAAAAGTCCCTTTGATAAATTTCATTAAAGCAGCACCACAGGAATATGAAGGTTATGTTCTGCCATAGAGATGACAAATGTCTCTTCTTCCTCCTTAACCTTCGAATCAATCTGTGCAGCACAAAATAAGGATGTCAGTTTCGTGCCTGTGAGCACTTCTTATCTTGCTACTGTTTTGTAGCTGGTGAAAGTCATATCAGCTACCACATCTTATTTGGAAATCAATTTCAAAAGCTGTTCTGCATCTTCTTTGCAAGAAGTAGTTACATTTCCAACAGATTGAACTCATTAAAATGTGTTTCTTAAAGGAAAGCTATTTCAGTTTACTTCAATGAACTAGTTTTGTGATTCTGAACATTCTTTCTGGGTGACTGTGTAGGGAGAGCAAGGAGATTAAGAGCCTTTTTAGTTTCTTTTTGGATCTCCTTAACTTTGATTTTAGACAATTCATATATAAACAGGAAATTCATAGAAGTAGATACTTACAAGTCAGAACAACTGAAGTGGCATGCAGGTCATGATGAGAAGAATTTATCATGTGCAACTTGTGATAGCATGTTCTAAACACTTCTGCAATACCCCTGAGTTACTTTCCTTTGGTTTCTGATTTTCTCTTCTGGTATTATTTTTTTTCTATTTAAATAAAATCTCTTATTAATCCTTCTTTTCTGGGGGTGGAGACTTGTGCTTCCTTTTCCAAAGGGAGCTGGGTTGAAGAGGTGTTCATGGGCCTTTAGGCAGGATGCCTTCCGTTCACTTCTGTGCTGCTGCCCTTTAAGATGGTATCGCTTCCATCCCGCCTTCCTTCCTCAGAGCTGTACAGGAAAGGATCACACCCAGTGAGGTTTTCTGACAATGAAAACTGAGAGCTTTGGTTCCTTTGCTCAAACACACATGAACAGAGTGAAAATATTGGTGGGATGGATAGAAAACAAGATTACTTCGTGGCTTGACTCATGACACACAGAGCATCGCTGGTCCTGGCTTCTGGCCTTTCCTTGCCTCCCTGTAAAACGTGTCAGGTCTACGATCTCATGGGGCGGTGTAGATGTGGTGGGACAGCTCACACAACAGCAGTGCTGCAATGGGTGATGCAGCAGGCTTTTTTAGGAATCACGGCATCAGGGTGCCACAGTGGCTGAGGGATCCCTGGGGGAGTCAGCAGGGACTCCATCCGGACAGGGCTGGGCAGCCAGGGGCCTGTGCTACCACCTCAGGTAGGGAGCAGGGGAGCCGCCAGGGGCAACCCCAGCCCCAGGCATTGGCGAGTTCATAGTGTTGAGACAGGTCTGCGGTCAAGCTGGGAAGTCTCTCATCATAATAGGAGACACTTTTAATGGGTCAGTTAAGGAGCCTGTCATCGTCATGCTGATTTTGTGTTGTAATCCCCTAATTTTCGCAGAGATCTAGCATCACTGGTGCTCAGGAACAGGCAAAGTTGCTGTCACCAAGCCCGTGACAATTCTGGGTCTGGTGCACCGTTACCCTTGCCCAGTATCTCACACTGAGTAGAAGCCATTAAAAGCATTAAAATAGGACTGGTGTAAAACAAAATATATTGTGAAACTTGATTTAATTTAAAACTGATCTGTCAGTTACATGCCTTGAACTTCACATTTCAAAAAGGAAAAAAAGCTCAGTAGTAAAAAGGTATTATTAAAACACCTTTTAGAATGATAGAATCGTTTAGGTTGGAAAAGACCTTTAAGATCATCGAGTCCAACCATTAACCTACCTGCCAAAACCACCACTAAACCATGTCCCTAAGCACCACATCTACACCTCTTTTAAATACCTCCAGGGATGGTGACTCAACCACTTCCCTGGGCAGCCTCTTCCAATGCCTGACAACCCTTTCAGTGAACACATTTTTCCTAATATCCAAACTAAATCTCCCCTGGCACAACTTGAGGCCATTTCCTCTCATCCTATCGCTTATTACTTCAGAGAAGAGACCGACCCATACCTCACTACAGCCTCCTTTCAGGTAGTTGTAGAGAACGATAAGGTCTCCCTTCAGCCTCCTTTTCTCTAGGTTAAACAAAGACAGTTCCCTCAGCCATTTCTCACAGAACTTGTGCTCTAGACCCTTCACTATCTTTGTTCCACTTCTCTGGACCCACTCCAAGCACCTCAATGTCTTTCTTGTAGTGAGGGGCCCAAAACTGAACACAGTGTTTGAGGTGGGGCCTCACCAGTGCCGAGTACAGGGGGACAATCGCTTCCCTAGTTCTGCTGGACACACTATTTCTGATACAGGCCAGGATGCTTTTGGCCTTCTTGGCCACCTGAGCACACTGCCAGCTCATATTAGCCAGCTGTCGATGAGTACCCCTAGGTCCTTTTCTGCTGGGCAGCTTTCCAGCCACAACACATGTAATCACAATATCATATAGAAATAAATTCTGAATTCAACAAAGTAGGTATTTTTTCCATGAAATAATTAAATTTCCCTGAAATAATTCATATTGTGTAATGTTCAATAATCACTAGCAGGAAAGAGTAAACTGCCGCCACCAAGTTCTGGGCTGGGGGAGCTAGCTGGTCTCGTGGAGGAGAGACAGTTTGTGATGATCCGGACTTCCCTCCAGGTTCTGCAATGGAAGAATGTCACAAATACAATGAGAATCAAATCTCATTCAGTGCAGAAATTTTGGCATTTCATCCTCTCTCAACCTTTATTTTTTTATCTCCTGTGGAGTGTCCAATTTCTCCATTAGGAAAGTCACCTGTTCATGTAAGAAAATGATCACAAGATGATCTATATTAATGATATATTGAATTAAATGCCTGTGGCAAAACCAGGGAGAAACAGTTATTGTAAATATTGTTTCATTTCTGTCTGGTAGGATTCAGTCTGACAGAGAGCAGTTGGTGCTGGAATTGAGTGAAATATGATTTCCTTGTTACTAAGAGTGAGAGGAAGGGTGATAGACAGCTACAGATCTAGGACTATCTTTCAACTGAAAGCACTCACAAAATATAGTAAAATTTCCTACTTGCTCTAATATTAGCATTTTCTTCAGTGTCTGTCATTTCAAAAAAGATTTAGGGACTTCCTTTGGTAAAGTCACCAACTAATTCATCATAATACTTATTCCTACATGTCACCTGAACGGTCTCACTGGTACTCCTTCACTGATTGCACCTTAGTTTCTTCTGGGGAAGAAATTCTTCCTCAGCTGTAGCCATAGGATTATTGTAGTTTTGTCATAACTGACTGGTTTTCACACAACAGCAGTTCACTCAAACTACATAAAAAATAGAAGGTATAAAAGTAATACTAAAGTATTTCTGCTATGGGTGTTATTTTCAAATAGAAAAAAAGAAATCAGCCAGTGGTGCTCAATCTAGAAGAAAGAGTGGTTACACGGTAATATAACATTCTGGATAAAGCCTTCATATTGCTAGTACAGCACAGATGTGTGTTTTTTACTGAAAGTATGTAGCTGAATATAGCTGGAAATCAGTGAAAATTAAGAGAAAAACAGCATTAAGGTTCCTCATGAAGTAAATGAGCTAATCTTTGCAATGTATTTGCCTGCAATACTCACTTTGTTCTTGGATTTAAGTAGGAGGACCTATTAACCTGCTTCTCAGCAGTAGAGAAAATTAATCCACCCAGTCTAAATAAGGCAATCATAAATGAAAGGCTTTCCTGTAGATTTGTCACCCTCCCACATCCCTTCAGCAGGCAGACAGATACTTACTTATACAGAGCAAAATGTGGAGGATGCCAATGCCGCTTGCGACCACGATTCATTTAGAAGGGTATTAACCAGCAAGCTATTTTTCTGTATTTAGTGGAAGCTATTATTTTTTGCTGTAGGTTTCAGACAAACAAACGATAACGTGAGCTTTGAGGTAGTATTGATTCATTTTGTACGGAGGTCGTTTTGCACCTCTTCACCAAACACAAGTATATACATCTGACAAGAAAAAAGAAGGAAAAGGAAAAGGAAAAGGGAGGAAAATCCTTGAAAGGGGACTCACAGTCCACAAAATCTAGTGAGACTATTTTTTGATAATGACCTACACAGCTGCAATAATATTTGACTCCAACAGGTGGTGTGAGAAATCCTAGGAAGAAGGCATCAGGAGACCCGGCATGATGCTCTGCCCACGGAAGAAAATTATAACATTCCCTTTTACTACAATGGGGCCGGAATGTTGATTTGGTCTCTTCCTCCACAGCTCTACCGTTAAACTCCCATGAGACTGTGATTAAATTATTTTTACTCTGTGCCCATTTCTTTAATTGTTGGAAATACTTGACAAAAAATATTTTTGTGAAAAAGTACTTCTTGTTTTCCAATCTTCAATCATTATCTAGCTATGTAAATCTCTAAAGACATATTATCTAGCCATACTATATGAAGTGAGTCCTTCCTGCTGAGTTTTATTAATTTTCAGTGAAATAGGAATAATGACACTTGCCTGCCTTTGTAATGCGATTTCAGATCTGTAAATGAAAACTCTAATACGAAAAGCTTAATGAAAATTAAGTATTTTAGAAACAAATATTCATTTAAGTATAAATGCATGAAAGTCATATTACAAAATACAAATAAAGCATTTGCTATAATTAATTTACATGTATATTTTGATTCACTTTATATGTGTTTTGACAAATGGAGATTTTTCCACACATAGCATTCACACAATTCACACACAACATATTGATGACCACAGGCAGCAGACACGAGTAACATGCATTTGTTTCAATACAATACACTTCTGCTCATAAGTTTTTCGCAAAAGTTTGAACTCAGTGGAAAACAAAGATTGGCTCATACTTCATTAGTAAAGTATGTATGACTGAATTTCTATTTGAAAAATTCTGAAATTAGATAATGTTTGTTTTTCATCAGAACAATTGAAGTCTATAAGGTGAAACAGCACTTTTTACTAATATGTAGTAAATAAATAATTATAATCTTGATAACTATAGCAGTAACTGTGTTTGATCTTGGATAAAAATTAAAGTAGCAGAAAAGAAGCCCCATAAGCAACCACAATTTTCAATATTTTAAGTATTTAACGTAGTCTCCAAGGGTCACTGCCCCATTTGTTATTGAATTATATGAATAGCATGAGTAGGGGTAAGTATTTCTGACATGGTCAGAATTTTACAGAAATGAGCTATGGAAATATACAGAGAACTATGGGTCAAATCATCACAGCAATCCATTGCTGGACAGAATACTCATTTAGATTGTGCAACTAGCTCAGTGGCTTATGAAAAATATACAAAAATTGGGAAGAATAACACATCTAAGTTAAATAAAATCCTGAGTACAGTATTTGTCTGGGTAAGTGTCAATTCAGATAGCAAGTTCTAGTAACAGTGTAAGGGATAAAAACCAAACACAAAACCCTCTCATTGCATAGAAAAAAACCCATTATCCACCTCTGTAGGTTGTTACACAGCCTGTGAGGGCTTGTCTATTTTGGAATATTCCCATTTAGTAAGTGAGGGTGTGAATTTACAGGGTCTTGCATTTTAAGAAACTCTCTTAATCCCAGAAGTGTGAACTTGCACATTGAATACACACTGAGGCTGTTCGTGTGCTGGTTTACAGAGTACCGGCACACAAATAAAGCGAGACACTGGAATTAGAGGCAGTAACTTCGAGTAGATACACCTCTGAAGAGTCAGATGAAAGGCAGGACAACACCTCAGTAGGAATCTTCATGGTCACTCTTGTCCATCTGAATGAAACTCATTGCAAGAGCTGACTTACAGTAAAAACACGTGCCTTTAAATACTGGTAAGAATAACAGAAAAATTAGAAATTAGATTGCCACAGTTTTACTTGTCAGTGGTCTCAAAGTACTTAAACTTCAGTCTTTGACTAGCTGACCGTATGATATTTTTTTGTTTCCTTCTCCGACTGTATTCCCACTATTTTCTTTTTCATTTTCAATAGCTTCTGAATTTTAGTGCCCAAGACACTCCCTTTTGCTTCCTCCTTTCCTAATTCCTCCTGAAAAACACACTTTCTTTTCAGAATCCTCAATTATAAGTCTTTAACACCAACAACAATAACAATGGGTGACTGGAAAATTTACTTCAAAAGATAGTTTTGTCAGCAGCTGAACTAATCAGATTTGATTTCTCACATATCTCCTGCACACAGATTCTTTAACATCTAACAAAGAGTGAGATTATGAGCCTTTCACTTTGTGTGACTAGTAATAACCTAGCAGCCTGCCCCTTTTAAACAAACTTTAAAGTACTGAAATGCGCTTGACATCTCTGTACTTTTTGTCAAGCCTGTTTGAAGTTGGCCAGCAGGTTTAAAATACACAAGGTCAAAGAGCACAGTAGAATAAACCCAACGTCCTTCAAAGAGTACACTTAAAATGTTCTTTAGCAGGAGGAGATTTTGCATCTGTTCTTGATTTCCAATTATGATTAAATCCTAGATGCAGAGATCAGTTCCTATTTTCTCTCTCATGAGAGAGAATACATGAGATTTAAACACTGCATACACTGCGATTTTAAAAAAAAAATCATATAAATGCACACTGACACAGTACCTCAATACAAACAAACAGATGATTCCCCCTCCAGGCAAAACAAATACCTGAAGCTTCAGTCTTCCATAAATGCACACATCAAATCAATCCAGGAAAGTGGATCATTGTGGATAAAATGGCACTATTACAAATATAGGAACTATGCAATTTCTAGCAAATTATGTTCAGCATTGCAAATCCAATATCATGTGTGATACAGTACTTCGGAGAAAATGTGCATTGAATAGAAAATATCTGGGACTTATTTTTCCTGGCAGACTTGCTAAGTCCTTACCAACTTCATGCAGAGGAACACAAGGGCAAAAATTAACATGATGATCTGTTCCAATTTAAAATCTAAATGTTGCTTTTGTTTCCTGTGCAGAGGTCACTTCATATATATCAACACAAATCACACCCCATGGAATAATCCAGCAGCATTTGTCCCAGTCTCTCTTCACACACATATTTAAAAATGTGGAGGAAGAGACTAGGCAAGGATTTACCATTAATAAACTATAATTCTTACCATGTAAGAATTCTTCTCTGTGGGAGGCTAACAAGCTAATTTTTTAAGCTTGCTTGTTCTTGTCATATTAGCGTTAGATCCTAGTTTGATGATCTTGGAAAGTGTCAAGGAGAAAATGGTTGGGAGATTAACTTATAACTTTAATGCTTCCTCTGTACCCAAAACCCACAGCCCTGCATGTATTTTATTATCGTGCCTCAGAAAAAAGAGTGACTGATGATTTTGCTGGTCAAAACCCTCATTGTGCTGGATTTTATCCATGTTGATCAAGTGCCATATGGTCTTGTATTGTATGGTGTAGAAGAAGTATATGACAAGCTCCCAAAATGAGACTGGGGAAGGACAACACAGAGGAAAAGGAGCCATTTGTCATCATATACTCTTTGCATCTGCACTGTCTACTTGATGAAACCACGTATTTGGAGAAACATGTACTTGATGGAAATGCAAATCAGTGTTAGATGGCAAGCTAAAGCAGGTGCTTTATGTAGCCTGACTTGAATGGAAGTTTTAAAGATCCATAATTAATTGCTTCATAGCTTCCTTCACAGCATATTGCCATAAGTACTCATTTTAGGGGCTACTTTTTTCCTAAGTCTCATACAGAAACCCTTCCTGTATAATCTGGCATCTTAGATGATACTGAAAATCAGGCCTCAGGAACACTGAGCGTTGCAGTATTGAAGTTAACTGTGAATTTAGTCTCAGGATGTATTTTCCTCAATATTTCTGCAAAGTTTCTGCCAATGTGAAATAGATACTTTACGTATTGTGGGTGCATCTCAATGTGATAGTCTTACACAGGTTGTGCAGAAGATGGTGATGCTTCAGAAACTGGTCCTAACGTCAATTCATTGAAGGCTTATCTTTCAGATCCCATGGTCGTCCATGAGACTGAGACTGAAGCCTTTGTCTGATTTCAATTTTGCTTTTTTCTGTTCATTTTCAAAAAGAGAACAAATAATAGACACAGTGTTTATGGGCAATAGCATTTGGGACATTTTTATATACTATTACAAACTCGATAATTATATTCATTGTTTAGCAACATGAGTTGGGTGAACTGTAATCATAAAGTGCATCTGCATTTCAAGGAGACAAAAATTGCCAGTGTTTGAATTTTGGGATTACATTTTTTGTGGAATACGGTGTTAGATGTAAAGCCTAAATTCAAGATGCTACAATTACAAGTAACCATCCAAGTGAGCTGTGTAAGCTCCCATTGTAGTCCATGGATATCTAGTCAGTAAACCTGAGCGAGTTGAGAGAGTTATTCAAATGACCACATGAATTTATAGCTCTAAATAGCCTTCTAAATAGCTCACTAGACTTAACTGACTATAGTGGACACTTACGTACCCAACTCATAGGTAGGGACCTACACTGTAGACATGCAAACGTAGATATTTTGTCAGGAAGCCGAATGCCACACTTAGCATGCACACGGAATAAACTATTTCATTTAGTGCCATGTTCTTTTCCTAAACTGCACCTTCTGGAATTTCAGTAGGAAGGTTATTGAATTGTACCAAGGTAATGAGAGCAGCAGCTGCTCCTGGTTTTGTATTAAGCCATGCACAGGCACAGGACAAAGTATCTGTCTATCTGCATCATCTTCTCACCCATGGAATTGACTGTGCCAGTAATTCCTGGCGGGGCTATTCAGAGCCCTGCCACTCTCTCCTAGGAAGAAGATGGTAGACTGGATTTCTCTTACTAATGGCATGGGGACCCTTGTGCTACCTAGGTGGGATTACCTATCACTGACTATTCTGTCATTCCAGGAAAAAAAATTGACCTTGATCAGGTTATTCAGATATGCTACAGATGGCCTGGAAAAGGCCTAAGGCTCTCAGGCCCACAAGAAGACGCTAACAACTAACAACAAACTTTGTCTAAACAATAATTATGAGAAATCTATGCTACCATAGCTCCATTCCTGTTCCTATCTCTGCAGCAACTACAAGTTTGGAAATGCTTTGTAGTCTGTCTTTGATGGACATAGCAAAGTTTTCAACAGGGATACTCCACAGGCAAATACAGTCTTCCTAACCCCAGAGTAGCCTGACTAATAGTGCTGCATTATAGAAATTATTCCTCTACAAATTATGTATGAGTTCTGGTGCACTTTCCTGTACAAACATTTAGGGTCACAGCGTAAGTCTACTGCTTCTGTGGAGTCAGGCAATTCCAGCATTAGTTTTTTTTAGAGAATACTTATTTTCAGCTAAGCGGTTCGGAAAAGTAGAAGACCTACGCTCAGGGGTACAAAGCAACTATGTCAACACCTTAACCTCTGCTTACTACATATCTAGCTCAAAACAAGCACTGGTTAGAACTGCGCTGTGAGATGCAACCCTACTTTGCTTAAGATTTCAGGTTTGAAAAGTATTTGTGTCTACATGAGACTCCAAGAAGTAAATTAAGAAAGAAAAATCAAAAAGGTGCTGAATTTTGAACGCTTCAAGCAATCTTTTCACTAAACACTCCCCTAGCCCTTGACAGGCTGGATGGAAGATCAAGCTGACTTCAGTGAAAAACTATTTGTGCTCTTTCCAACACTTTATCAAAAGGAGCATATTTCCACAGGGCGCTCCACTTCCTATGAGTTGGTATTTTCTGTGGGGGGGCAGAAGTGTCGTAATCAGACCTCTGACCAGGTTGAGTCAGCATGCTCTTAGTTAGCTACTAGCAGACCGATGCCACCTTTTAAGGAGGAGGTTAGTTCATCAGGTAGGCGGATTCATAGAGAGGATCTTGGTCATTGACAGGGCAACTCCAGCTTCTCCAGATGCTTCGCCATTATGGCAAGAATGCACTATGGCAGAGCTGAGGGAAGATCATGAGTTTGGGGTGGTGAACTTTGTGCACTGGAGCTTTCAAGTGCTATGGAAAGAACCATGAGGAATCACCCCTCTCAGTTTGTTTTGAGGAAATGCAAAGAGGAAAAACAAGGTGGATTTTAGTTTACCAGTGCTGTAGAGCAGCCCAGAAAAAATCTGTGGGAGGTAGACATAACATTTCTCATACGTTTTTTCAGAACATTTCCTAAATACATATTTAGAAAAAGCACACAGCGATGATAAACAATCCCACCCTGCAGTGCAAGAAGAAGAGGAAGGCGAGATAAGAACAGTTTTGTTGCAGGTGTTCGCTAGCATTGGCACAGAAAGCCATGCTATTGTGATCGAGGGGCAAGCACTGGAGTAGATGAGGGCAGAGCCTCCCACGCCAAATTTAGGCAATTCTGACAAATAGTTAACTCATCAAGAAAGACCCTTTCTGATGCAGACTTGCTGTTTCTGTGACATAGCAAAATTTTCCTCAGAAACTGTTACTTGTAATAAACTAATCACTGTCTTCTGCTGCTCTTCTTCTCCTCCTGTCTGAATCTCGTTTTGCTAACTAATTTTGCTTCATTTTTGCTACAGAAACTTGCATTGCAGGGAAAGGCGTATTGCTGCAGAACTGCCAGTGTAACTTTCCTCCTGAAAATCTGGCTCGGGAAGCAGCTGCTCTCTAGAGAACATGGTTTAATTTATACATCAATTAACAGTGTAAATTAATGTTTTACTGTTCATCCTCTCTCCAAAGATTTTAAGTGCCAGTGGAGGTTTTCATTCTGCACAAAGATGAAAGACTTCAGAGCACAGGAGATGAGACAACCTCAAAAAAAAAAAATAAAAAGAAAGAAAAGCATGTGAAATGCCTTGAGTGAAAAACTTGCTGTAGCTGGTTTGGATTCTCTCATGAATTGTCCCATTCCACGTAGCTGGCAGACCAGGACAGACCTCGCTAGAAAACAGGTTTTTCTTCAATTAAAAGTTTCAGTTTTCAAAATCATGAGTTCCAAATCTGGATGAAAAGCCAAATAGTTTCTACAAGCCTGAAATTCCAGTTTCACAAGTTCAAACCCTTCTGTCTGAGTTTTGGACCCAGAATAGGAAATCTGAGGATGTATTAATGTCTTGGTGCAGATAAGAAGTGATTTTGAAGCAAATCTCACAGTTAGCCCCACTTACTGTGCTTTGATTTACACCACAGAGCTCTGAGAGAGAGCACGCAAACTGGTTTCCTTTTGGAAATTAATTTTTTGAAATGAATCAAAAGATGTACCCTTAACATGTGCCAAACAGTAGTAAGCGCTTAGTCGCCAAGATCGGACCAGCGCTAGTCTGAAGTAAATGTTGGAATACGGACTTCATTATTGTTTCATTTTACATGTCTGCTCCTACTGTGCCACGTGACTTCTTATTGTTGACTTAGCCTAATACTGGCCATTGACTTTGTTTTTCCATGCATTAGTGTTTCAGGTAAAGATAAGAGGAAAATTTTTCTGAATAGCAAAAGTGAGGACTGCTGCATAAATCAAAACTCAAAGAATGAGAGGAGAAATATGTGGGAGGGGGAAGAAGGACGAGTCTCCTCAGAGCTTCAAAAAGCACTGCAGAGCTTGGAAGCATTTTGTACTGACAGCAAGGTGTAGCAGCTTTCAGGTACCAGCAATCTAGAGTCCAAGGAAAAGCCTCTCCGGTCTCTGCAAATGACCGAGGGTGCTTGGGAGGCCCCTGAAACAACAACTGACACCTGAGCTGGCATACCACTTGCTTCTCACCAACTCCACAACCAAATGTTTAGTCCCATAATCTCACCAGAACCTTGCTTGGTAAAAAAGGATTAGCCATCTCAAATTTATGGCAGTATGAGAGAAGAATTGCAGGTATTGCCTCATGGTGCATCTAGCGTCTCCTCTTTTAGTAATAATTGCTACGTACTTTTCTAGATTCCTAAAACATGGAAAAGGATATGCATGCATTTTTTTTATAATTCCCCAATAGGTATCCCCTCCCAAAGTTCTTAAATGAAATATCTGGAAGGTGCAAGAAGGAAAGAGGTAGAACAAAAGAATTACCACAAGTCCAACAGGTCTTTCTTTGCAGTAGTTCAAGAAGAAAGTATAGATAAACTTTATTCTTTCTTGAGTCACAATGCTACATCAGATTGCTGTAAAGAACTGCCTAAATCATAGTAAACATGGGAATCTGCTTCTGCTGTGTTACCTTATCTAGTAGTTTGCCTTTAGGGTGCGTGTAAGGATTTATACCAGCAGCTGGAGGAATCAGATTTTAGACATAAACCACAATGTCTGTGTTTGTCTTTGTTAATGTGAGATTTAGATAAAGTTGCTTTATTATATTGTGCTAATAATTTAATAAAGCTGATCTCATCTATTGTCAGTTAAGGTCTTTGAAAGCTATTATGATAAATACTTCACATCTGTATATAGGCTTCTTTCCTGTGATTCAGCAACAAGTTGTTAATGTTGGTTTATCAGCATGTTTCGATCCGCATAAGACTATTTAGCTTTGCTTCAATGATACCTCTGTGATAAAATACCTCCTTGCGTTGCCTTTCACAATCTGGCTTGACAGATACATGGTAGAAGCTGTGTATCTGTTTCACAAACAACTTTTCTATTAAAAATATGCCAGAATTACATGAAAGATTTACTTATGAGATTGTCTTTGTAAAAGTTCTCTGTTTAATTAACCTGAAGTTATTTTGCAAAACGAACTTCCATATGTCAACATGAAAAAGAATGAAACATGCATTACATGGCAAGTGCAAAAGTAAGCCACAAAATAGTGTTTTATGACATAAGTCACTGTAAAAACTGGTGTAGATTTCTTGTACTTTGAGGGATGATTCAAATGAATTTTTACCAATTTCCTAGCAGTCATACTCAGTACACTTTTTCTCAGAATCTTCTAAATTTCCATGTGCTGCTTAAAGCTAAATTTAAAGTCATATCTGTTATGCACAAGCAGTATCTAAATTCAGTGCGAGGAAGGGAATTAGATGTCCTCTTTCATATATTTCAGGCTTTCCCTGTAATCCTTGTTTCTTTTCATGCCTTTATTAGATCCTTTCTTCCCTGGATATGTGTTGATTTTAAGAATCACATAGATTTTTAAACCTGTTTGCTCTTTGCTTCTTTACTATATCCAGAGCCTGATCTTGTCTCCAATGCTTTTGGCATTTTCATTTTTGGCATTATCAAACATATTCCAAGTCTTCTCAGGGAAAATCTTTTTTTTTTTTTTTAATTGCCAGTCTTTCAAAACATTTCTAGAAGCTATGATGTTTTTCTCAAGCACCCGCTTAATAAAATTAACTTCTACCAAAGAAGCCTAATGCTTAACTAAATGTATGTTTTCTATACCAAGACAGAACTTCCAATGTGCTATATAGCATTGGAGAATTATCAAAAACTCAGTCTACTGGTCAAAGAATTGCCAGCATATAATAATAATAATAAAAAAAAATCAATGCTCAAACTTGAATATGCTTTTAAATGTCAGTCTTTGGAGAAATAAATGAAGACTCTTTTGTAGGTGGGATACTATTACAGTAGCAACCATCATTTTTATCCTGTTATCGTCTGCCATCTTGAAGTAAAAACTGCCTCATGTAACTGTCACGATGTTCTGAAAATAAAAATTAAATGTATCAGTGAATAATTGCATGTAGCATTGGTCACTATTCCACAGAACTTCACACTTTCTGTGATAGAAGATTATTCCTTTAAACAAGAAATATTTCAAATAATTTTATTCTACTTATGTTAACATATCTTGCAATTCAGAATTATACTTACCTATAATATCCCGCTTGCCTCCAGCTATTAGCTTCTCTATTTGACAGTTTAACATTTATGCCATCAGTATTAAGATTCATGTTTGAGCTGAGTGCACTCTAATATATATGCTGTGATAATTCACTTTTTACACCCTGAAAAGTGTACATATTTCATGATGCATTGTCATGCTGTAGTAACATTTTTGACACATGAATCTACAGTTTTTTAAAAACATTCTTCACTGATTTGTCCCACTGGGGTAAAAATGCAGATATCAGCTAGAGTACTGTGTCGAATGTAGGAAGCCATACTTATTCTTTGCTAGTCATGAGAGTGCCACACTGGACACATTAAACCAGTCTCCACTACAATCCTGCATTCAAAACAAGTTCTGTATTATTTTGCTTAAAAACAGGAGCTTTGTATACCCGTTCTAAGAGTTCCCAAAGGTTTCAGAAATTAAGAATGTCACACTTGCATTAATATTTCCTGGTCCGTGGCCGAGACAGAAGTTTGCATCAGACTTCCACTACAAATGAAATACTTCTAACTATTTTCTAGTAAACAACTAATAAAATTTCAAGTAGTTAATTTTGCTTTGAAATGCATACTGGAGACAGGCATTCCTTGATTAGAACTCTATTCAGATATGCCCACTGAAAACAAGATTTTATTTAGTCTAACAGATGCAACATACAATCCATATTTATTTGTTCAAGGAATTTTTGGTCTATTTCAGTCAGTTAGAATTTATCTTTATTCATCTAACTTAATTGAAACTGCCAACGACTCATATTCTATAGTGTATTAAGAAATACATGGCTAGACTCAATTTCATTTATCTGGAGACAAATGTTCAGTGCAGTGGAAATTCCTTCAAAAGGGAATTTCACCACACGGAATATACATCTCTGCCAATGTTTCTTTGTGGATGCTCTTGTGACTCTCATTTATTCACTGTTGTCGTACCTTTGAAAAAAAGGTGATGGGGAAAAAGGTTTTCAAATTGCCTTCAAGGATACTCTACTTCGTAGATTATCCAGAGCTTTCCAAGGAACGGATGATCCATAAATGCACAAGATATATGCTAACAAATAACACAAAATAGCATTAAGAAAGGCAAGAGATCACCAATCCTGGTCTGTTCTCAGACCGACCATCTGAGCATTTAGGAGTTCTTTAGTATTGGTTAACATAAAGCTTCATTTCCTTTACAAACAAATGGTATAGAATTAGAAAAGTGCCTGTTGTTAAGGCTTCAAAATACAAATGCAGCTTTACAATCTAAGTATGCCCATCTCACACCTTTCTTCTTCCTCCTTTATTCATATTTCCCATGCTTTCTTCTCCGGAGTTCAGCATAATCAGTGATCTGGCCAGATTAGTATTCTTCTGTCCAGAGATTTGTTATATAGAAGTGGTTCATATCAAAACTTTGGTTTGAAAGTACTTTAACTGGAATGAGAAAAATCTTTTCCCTACTTTTCCATTGCTAAATTCTCCTAATCTGAAGAATGGGTAAAATACATAGCTCATGGCACCTGTGGAGAACCTTCTCCTTATGTTGGAAAGGAGGGTCATTTATTTTAACGACTGATCTATAGAGCCGGTGCCAGTGGCAAAATGCCAGTTTCCCTGCCTCCATTTAGCACTGGATCTGCAAAAAGCTTATGTATTTTATAGTGTTTTTCTAATAGCAGAGTAAGTCTGTTTCTAGTTTTATTGATGAGCACTTCAGGAAGGGTTGTTGAAGGAAGGCTGGAAAATAAAATGTTTGAGTGTTTTTATTTGTCTTAACCCTTCTTAAAGAGTTAAGAAGTTGACCACACTATTATACTTTTAAATGCAGAGAGTGTTTTCTGCAAGACTGAACTATACATGGGGACCTCTGGTATCATATACAAAATAGTCAGCTCCATTTGCAGTGTGAGTTTCTAAGAATAATAGTCCATAATAATGGAAAATACTTGTGGGTCTCCTGTCAAGAAAAAAAATTGCTAAAATGTTTCCATACTTTTAATCCAAAGGGTACAATTTATCTCAGTAATATGATTCCCTTAGAAGAAATGGAAAGGTTAAAGAGAGTTAGAGCTTTTCCACAGCTCTTCTGCTGATTTTTAATGCGACTGACCAGAAAAAAAGGAAAATAATTTCTCCAGCATTCCTGGAGCATAGGAGTTAGCTGGGGTGCGGCTCATATTCCTGCTTGCCCTGTGGTACTGTAGCAGCTCTTCTGCACCCTACACTGGGTACACAGCATCAGGGAAAAGAAAGATGAAGGTTTTTTCAAAAATAGGTGAATCTCCAGTACCTTGAAGGGGAAGAGGAGACAAGATGAAAGCTTCTTTAACCACCCCCTCTAGTCTATTTTTATAGCTTTACCTATTAAATCAGAGTTAAATGACAATGGTTGAGATATGTGGTGAAAGATCTTCCAGAAGCTGCCTGAACCTAGGACAAGGAGCAAAATAGTTTTAAAAATGTCTAGCATTTAGCTGAGGTTAATGATAATAACTCAGTCTCTCCTGCAAGTGTCATAAAGAATCTTCTGTAAGAGTGTATGTAACCTTGTATATGCAACACAAACTGAGTCAGGACACCACACGACATGTGAAAGCTTTACTAGACTCAAGAAATATTCAAGACAATAAACTTCAAAGAAAACTGAAGTTTGAGCTAGTCTGGCATTTTTCAATAAAACCTTTCTCCAGTCAGCACTTTCCAATAAAAGCAAGAAGCTTTTGTAGAATTAACCTACTCTTAAATAAAATTGACAGCAATGCCTATTGAGATCCACAAGTGAGAGACTACCTTACCTGCCTTTTCAAATGCAGTGTGAGGGCCTTAATTGCTATGCTGGTGTGTACATATCTTGGCTGAGCAACTCTGAAAGCTTTTGGATTCTGATTTAGGTTTCTGAAGAATGGAGATGAACATAAAAGCACAAATGGTTTGTGAGGACATAAAACACAGAAATGAAATATGTTCCTGAAATAGCGAAGGCAGCATAAAAAGAAAAAAAAAGTTACTGTACAGAGATTTAAGTTATTTACTGTCTGGAGTACACCACAAAAGCACCTACAGAGTTTTAGGAAATGTAAAGTAGTGACAGTGGGAAGTTTACCAAGATGTATTAATTTATTGCAAAGTTCTGTTAGGAATTTTTAATATCTTCAATGAAAAGTTTACATACCTTGATCTTCTTTCCCTTATCCAACAATTTGAAATATGTGATACCAAAATGGATGGAGCCAACTTTTCATAGTACAGGATGTGACTGCGAGGGAACTGCTGAGCTATGACAACTTGCAAGGGTGTGGTTTGTCCCATTTCTCAAATTAATTATTCTAAATGTGAAGTTTCAAGTGATTCTGAGCTTTGCAACCTACATCTAAGTTCTGTTTCTCCCTGTATCTGTGCTGCGTACACATTTTCTGTGAATATTGGTACAGTAACTAATGAAGCATGGCAGCATGAGAGCACAGTCAGAGTTGGAATTGCTCTTCTTGGTGACTTTGATTTACTATGAAATTATGTTGGAACTAGATTGACACACAGTTTGACTGGTAAATTTTAATTGTACAAGCAAAAAAGCAGCAATCTTTTGCTGATGCTGAAAAAATAAGTGGGACAATTTAAATATTTTTAAAGGCCTTAAGGATTAAGTAACTGAATTACTTGCAAGCTCTTGAGATTCTGCAGAACAAAACCTGTTAAAGGCTGGTCTAATAGGAAAAAAAAAACCAAACACATTTCCTGTTCATACTCTAGGAAGTCTTGTATAATGCCTTATTTATGCTGAACGTCTTTAATTATAAGGTCACAGATTTTTTTGTTGTATACATCAAATAGAATATTCAATTTAGATCAAACACTATTCTACCAAAAAAGGAGGAAATAAAATGCATCTAAAAGAGCCGGTTTTCTGCCTGAATTAATATTAGAAGGAAAACTACAAAATATAGTCTCTGAAAATCAGCAAAGGTAGAAACAAAAGTAAAGCTGTCAGCTCATCTGGGAACAGTCCCAGAACTAAATGAGGTCAAGCAGGAGGACTTTAATGGGTTTTACTGCATTTTGGATAAAGGTTCTTAGTTTATTCCTCTTACCAGTGCATTTTTGCCTTTTCTGATTGACGTGTTACTTTCTTCTCTCCATACTTCGCTTCTCTGTACATAAAAAGTCCAAATGAGATGACACCTGAACAGTAGCATGTGATGAAATGTTTCCTGCCAGATGTGAAAGGATGCTCTTTTACTTCATTGAAAATTTATGCTCCAAAAAAGTAATCAAACTAATCCAACCTGATCTAAACTAATCTTTTCGATTTCAAGGCAGATCACATTGTCTGAAATTCTGCTTCTGGCAACCCTGGAAGGGTCAAGCAATTGAGTCACTAGATCAGGCCTAAATTTCTGTAGAACACCAGAACTAGGGATGGGGTTTGTCTTTCCTAACTGTAGAAGTCTACAAGATAAATGTCTACATTTGACCTAGAAATCTGAATTTTTTTCCACAGTTAATAGGCATTTACAGAGAATATTTCATCTGACATGGTTTGTATGTCTACTTCAAGATGTTTGTCTGCTTCCTGTGATTCATCTTTTTTTTCCTACTGATTCCTAAAGCAGCCTCAGGTGGCCAGCTCTGATATGAGCTATTACATAAAAATTTAAGTGAAATGAATTCTGTGTTAAATGTCTTTTCACTTTTGAAAATGAGAGATTAAATACAGCAGGGTGTTTTGGAAATATCTACCATCTGAATAGGATAGGATAGTTCCAGTTGGAAGAGACCTACAACAACCATCTAGTCTGACTGCTTGACCAAAAATTAAAGCATATTGTTACAGGCAATGTCCAAATGCCTCTTAAACACTGACAGGCTTGGGGCATCCACCACCCCTCTAGGAAGCCTGTTCCTATAGTCAAACAGCTACTATAAAGTTCCTTATTGTTACTCCTTTGACATTACCAGCTGCATTGCAGGGAAGAGGAGAAAAGGCTTGCTAAATATTTCCTTCCACCTACTGGCATATAAAGATTGCTTTTATAAAGACTATTTGTGTTTTTCACCTCTCAGCCTTTTGGCAAGAATATTTCAAAGACTAAAACATCTTCCTGCAGCATAAAGCTTCTGTTGCATCATGTCATTGCTCCTAATTTCAAACAGCACTCGAGATTGTTAATCTCACTGAGAAGCCTTAACATGTAGTTCACCATTATGTACATTATGATTTTCTCCTTTAATTTCTTACTAATATGAACTACAGTCACTTTATACTTTCTTTCTACTAAGTAATTCACTGTGATTTTCTCTACATTCAATATAATAGACTATTCTACAATTTCAGAAGTAAGATTTTATGCCAGATGCTCTTCTCAAAAGTACATACTCTGAGAAAGAGTCAGCATTTCACTAGCTTTCTTAATTAATGCCGTTTCTTTATTCTGAAATTGACAATGTATAAATAACTACTCAGTAGATCTATTTAAGGATGGTATTGCAACTGGGGAGACAGAAAAACAATCAGAAGCCTCACCTCGCTGGAAAGGATAAATTAAAAAATGATAAACAAAATCAAACAGTCCTTGGGCCCAGAAAAAATGGTTTCAAAGATGCAGGTGCAAGGTGAGTACAAAAGTACAACATCCCTGTACTTCCAAGTTTTGAGTAATTTGAGGCTATTTCGTTCACAGATTTTCCTAATATATGGTCATAAATAGTTTCAAGTCCATTCAAGGTCAAGGTATGCCTAAATTCAAACATGGCTTTGCATGAAATCTTAAATCTGAGAATGGGCGGAGGGTAGCCAGAGTGTATGTATTTGAATATTTCTTATTTTGAATTATATCAGTGCAAGAAAAGATCACAGCTTAGAAGTTGTGATTAACTGCTCACAAGGAGAGAGGAATTAATAAGATAGTCCTCTATTTGCTATGACTGAAGAGCTTTTGCAGATCGTTTTTCTGAAACTCCTTTGCATTGATTCAAAGCCGCTGTGGAATGAGATGATGACCCCACAGAAATTAAAAACTACTTAAAAGACATAAAGGAATGAATAAAATAAAAGGCCAGTTTCTGCAGAGAAATGTTAATATGTTAACTCCTAATCAGTATTCCATCTGATTGTCTTCAGTATCTTTTATGATGAAAGTAAATGAGTTTGGGAAAAAACATTGACAAATTTACCTCTATTCAATACTAGAAAGTATTGTGGGGAATGCCAGCAAAATAAGGTAATTAGGTAACGTGATTGAAAGTAAAATGTGTTATAAACAAGAACAAAATAATGCATCTCAGAAAGAAGGCCTAGTTAGTTGTAACATGTCACGGAAAGAGTTAAGTTTGGTGTCTTCTGTGGAATAAGGAAAAAGCCCACTTCATATGCAATTGCAATAAAAGATGAAGATGTATTTAGACTAGAAATAAATACAAAAAGCAGTATCAAGAGAGGTGAATCAATGATGTATTCCAAACTCTACAGACATGTTATAATATTAATTCAGGCAAAAATAACCAATAGCAAAATAAGTGAACTCTAGGCAAGAAGGGTAGAGATTGTGCATATTCTGAAAGGAAACATTAAAAAATATGACATTTTTTTCTGGGAAGGATGGTTTCATATCAAGAATGGAAGGGAAAGTAATTTTTATCTCCAAGATCTAGGAAAGATTTGTTTCAGAAGACAGCAGAAATGCACTTTGAACAGCTACAATAGGAGCATTGTCATCAGGAAGGAAAAGCTGTTTCTCTAGCAAAACTTCCTAATGCCTCCACAGAATGGCTACGTCTGATTTCGTGATAAGGATACACAGGTTTACCCTGTGTAACCCTGGGAATGCAATGAAGTAGGTGTAGGCTTCGTGATTTACTGTTAGATTGCTCTCATTTGGCATGTTAACTTTCAAAGGCAGCAAACTGTCAGTTACTGTTGGACTCTTGCAATACGTACCTTTATACATATTCTTACATGTCTACATATATGCAATTTTTTATATTTTTACATATATCGATGCTTATATGACAATAAGTAACATTTGGGGTCAGGGAATACCAATTTATTCTAACTGAAGGTGGTATCATGAAATCTTTTCTGTAAGCTTACCAAAAATCATCTCAGTTTCTCTCCTCCAGGCTAATGCTAGACAGAACTTTTCGCTGGGTCTCTTCCCAGCTCCTTACTGAAAGCGGTTCCACAGTTTTGTTTCTGTGATGTTTAGAAATTTTCTAAATTTCAGCTAAGTTCACCAAGGTCTGATTTCTCAATTTGCCTCATATTTACTATGAATATGTTATTTTTTCTCTTTCCTGTTAGCAGTACTAATCAATTGAAAGAAAATTACATGAATCCCTGTAAGAACCAAAGATATGATGTATTCATTTAGAGTTTATCTATGAAGCCCTTGCCTTGCACATCAATTTTCAGCTGTGGCATCACTAAAATTAATGAGATTGATAACAAATACACTTGTGTAATTTCTGCTTACAAAGATGGGTAAGTAGTGAAAACTTAGGACAGGAAGCTTGATTTGTTCTGATAGACTCTGCAGGTACCTCAGAGCTTTCTTAATATGCACATGAGTGCTTGCATCTGCAGGACGTGCACGCATGAGCAAGTGGATCTGGAGACTTTAAGAGTTTATGCCTCATCATCAAGATGTGTTGTGTGAAATGATGCTTGCTGTTAGTTGTTCCATCTGTGTTCATTACTTTATACTGCTGTGCTGTGGCCATTTCTGAATGGGGATAAAACACCTCACTCTGCCTGCACTTTAGATTGGCAAACATGCTTATTTCCGCTGAAAGGTATAAAACTGCACAGCACGGAAACCTAATAGGAAGAATAAACACTGGTTATAATTTCCATTTCATTTTGACAACAAGCTTAATTTTGACCTGTAAGTCAACAAATGACATCTTTTTGCTACATTGAAGGTCATCTGCTATTCCCTAGCAGAGCTTACAAAAATGTACTGTACAGAAATAATGCAGCTGTGCATTATGCTTTTAATGGTGCATTTAAAAGTATGTAAGGTAAGGAATATGCATAAGGAATAGTGCAACACTAATAGTGTGACAGTGGCACAAAAACTAGTTTGTTTTTTTTTTTAAATTCAGAATAGCAAGAGGTAAGCATTACCACATGCTCATATCATTTATGTACACTGAATAGCTTTTGAAGTTTAAAAATGCATACGGCAATAACTGCAATCAAATCTTTCTTTGTAAGGCTTGCCACTATAAGATAACCAGAATCGCACTAGGCAGCTTATTATGCTATGGTTTCTTTAGACAAACTGTACCATTAACAGAAAAGACGATATGGAAGATTTGACTTCTCAAAGGAAAATTGCGGGATAAAAATACTATTTAGCAGAATGTCAATAACATTGACATGGGAAGACAACTACATTGATCGTGTATAGGAATTATACCACGTGAAACAGGCAATTTTTGGCATACAGAAGCTGTCTACATTTTGTATATAGCCTCGTTACAAAGTCACCGGAGTTTTTAATCATATCAGAGAAATATATACTCTATACAGTAAATGCTCTGGGAATAAAGGGGAACGTTTATCTGCTATTAATCAAAACCACTTTGGGATACACCAGCTACTGGGTGACAATCTGGTTAAATACCACAGATAGAAACATTCTACGCATCACCTCGGGACGTATTTTCAAGAGAGAAGGATTTTCTATGTTAGAAAGTACTTTTTCTAAGTTGAAGCATTCATTTGCTATTTCAAAAGATATTCTGTCAGACTAGCTATACCTCTGCCTGAATATTTTGGAATAGAGATGCATGAAACCATTTCAAAATTTGATACAGCAGTGAAATTTTTATATGGAAAGGACTATTTCAGTTTCATAGTGGGTAATATCTAATAGAATGCAAGAGGTTAATCATAAACTGGCATTCACAATGATTTGGTGTATTTTTATCACACTAGGTATTATTTCCTGTTACAATCAAAACTTTTAATTGGAAGACCTTTGTGGACACATAGTCACCTATTTAAAGTGCTTGCCCTGGTTAAGATAATTTCAAAGAGAATACAAACATATATTAATGCAGTGTTATTCACTATTTTTCATCCATCTTTTTGTGGCAATTTTAATGTGAAGATTATGAAAGGCTGAAACTTTGAAATTTACACCGACCTAACAAGTAGTTAAATATCACTTCCCCCACTCATTAATACCCAAATACAGCTCCAAAGCATCTCTACTATGTTCTCCTTGTTGCGCAAGTTATTTTAGTTTGCTGTTAGTCATAATCGCACTGTTACGGGCAATGATAACCAAAGACTCACTGAAACAAAGGGCTGAGTAGAGGATGGAAACAGTTAAGAAAAAAGCAAAGAAAGGAATACAACAGAATATGTAAATTCTTCCTGTCCTTTAATAACAGAAACCTTATTCTTGGGCCTTCCTAGGATTTCTGCTTGACAAGTAACGTAGCTCAAGGGAAGTGGTGGACACCCCTACTTGGCATTTGACAGATCATCTAGAGCACTGCATACACTTTTGTGGCTCCAGTTCAGCAAAGGCATCAGCAAACTAGAGCAAGTTCAGCAGAGGTCATCAGGATGACGAAGGCTGGAGAGCTGCCCTGTGAGCAGAGACTGGGGCAGCGGGACTTGTCCAACCTGGTACAGAGACAGTTTCAGAGGCACCTCACAGCCACCCAGGTGGCTACAGGGAGGGGACTAAGAGGAGGCAGCTGGGCTGGGCACTTCACAGCCATGCATGGCAGGGGGATGATGGCGAGCAGGAATAAGCTGAAATAAGAGAGGTTCTCACTAGATATAGGTAGAAATTTTTCACCAGTACAACAGGCAGGCAGGGGGACAGGCTGCCAGGAAGTTGTGCAGTCTCTCTCTTCGAAAGTTTTCCAATACTCCACTGGGTAAAGCCCTGAGCAACCTGGTCTGATCTCACAGCTGGCCCTGAAGTGGCAACAGAGAGCCATAAGGACCTCTACAGGGCGCTCTGAGAACTCTCTATAATGACGGTAACCATTAACTGTGAATCGGTCATACAGGAGTGAGCTCTAAGAAAAACAGAGATGCATCATGTTTACCACACTAACCAAAGATCATAGAATCATAGAATCATTTAGGTTGGAAAAGACCCTTGGGATCATCGAGTCCAACCACCAACTCCACTCTACAAAGTTCTCCCTTACACCACATCCCTTAACACCACATCTAAACAAGTCTTAAACACATCCAGGGATGGTGACTCCACCACCTCCCTGGGCAGCCTATTCCAGTGTCTAACCACTCTTTCTGTGAAAGAATTTTTTCCTAATGTCCAGCCTAAACCTACCCTGCTGCAGCTTGAACCCATTCCCTCTTGTTCTATCGCTAATTACCTGTGAGAAGAGACCAGCACCAACCTCTCTACAATGTCCTTTCAAGTAGTTGTAGAGAGTGATGAGGTCTCCCCTCAGCCTCCTCTTCCTCAAACTAAACAGTCCCAGCTTCTTCAGTTGCTCCTCATAAGAGTTATTCTGCAGGCCCTTCAGCAGCTTCGTTGCCCTCCTCTGCACTCGCTCCAGCACCTCGATATCTCTCTCATATTGAGGTGCCCAGAACTGGACACAATACTCAAGGTGTGGCCTCACCAGTGCTGAGTACAGGGGGACAATCACCTCCTACTTCTGCTGGTCACACTATTTCTAATACAAGCCAGGATGGCATTGGCTTTCTTGGCCACCTGGGCACACTGCTGGCTCATGTTCAGCCGCTTGTCAATTAGAACCCCCAGGTCCTTTTCTGCCAGGCAGCTCTCCAGCCACACTTCCCCAAGCCTGTAGCGATGCATGGGGTTGTTGTGGCCCAAGTGCAGGACCCGGCCTTGGCCTTGTTGAAGCACATTCCATTAGCATTGGCCCATCGGTCCAATCTATCCAAGTCTCTCTGTAGAGCCTCCCTATCCTCATGTAGATCAACACTCCCACTTAGCTTCGTGTCGTCTGCAAACTTGCTGATGATACACTCTATGTCCTTATCAAGGTCATCAATAAAGATGTTAAACAGAAATGGTCCCAACACGGAGCCCTGAGGGACACCACTTGTGACTGGCCGCCAGCTGGATTTAACTCCATTGGGCACCACTCTTTGGGACCACCCATCCAGCCAGTGCTTGATCCAGCAGATCGTATGCTCATCCAGGCCATGAGCCGCCAGTTCTTCCATGAGAATTCTATGGGGGACAGTGTCAAATGCTTTTTGAAAGTCTAGGTAGACAATGTCCACAGCCTGTCCCTCATCCAATAATCGGGTCACCTTGTCATAGAAGGAGATCAGGTTCGTCAGGCAGGACCTGCCTTTCATAAACCCATGCTGACTAGGCCTGATCCCCTGCTTGTCCATTATATGAGTTGTAATGGCACTCAAGATGATCTGCTCCATGACCTGCCCTGCTACCGAGGTCTGACTGACAGGCCTATAGTTTCCCGGATCCTCCTTTCTGCCTTTTTTGTAGATGGGTGCTATGTTTGCTACCTTCCAGTCCATTGGGACCTCCCCAGTTAGCCATGACTTCAGGTAGATAATGGGAAGTGGCTTGGCGAGCACGGCTGCCAACTCTTTCAGCACTCTTGGATGTAACCCATCCGGTCCCATAGACTTGTGCGCATCCAAGCGGTGTAGCAGGTCACTGATCACTTCCTCTTTAATTGTGATGACCTCGTTCAGCTTCCCCTCCCTGTCTCCCAGCTCATGAGGCTGGGTGCCCAGGGAACAGCTAGTTCCACTGCTAAAGACTGAGGCAAAGTAGGCATTGAGCACCTCAGCCTTTTCCTCATCCTTTGTGACTATGTTTCCCTCTGCATCCAGTAAGGGAGGGAGATTTTCCCTAATCCTCCTTTTGTTGTTAATGAATTTATAGAAACATTTTTTGTTATCCTTAACATCTGTAGCTAGGTTGAGCTAAAATTCGACCTGATAAATATAGAAACTGGTAAATATAAACCACTTCCAGTTCAACATCCAGGCGTTACTGGGAATTGCTCAGACTTTGAATTTGGTTTCCACTGCAAAGCTAGGGCTTGCCAGCTTTGACGTTGTGCCATGGGCACCATCTCCATCACAGAGCCTGGATTTTGCACCCAGAATTTTAAAGCTTATGGTGTCAGCACAGTATTACAAGGCCTGAGAGACTAAGATGGCCTATTTTCTGGTGTATAAATTAAAATACATCCCAAAAATACTACATTAAGAGAACTTTAAAGTTACAAAGTCAAGGACTTAAAAAAATGGGATGTACTAGACATGCAGGTTATGTAACCTTAATCAATCTTCTTCTGAATGCACTTTAGGATGCTGTCCTTAATTGCATCTGTCCCAACTGTCTCCATCCCTATTTTTTGACTATTTTCTTTAGCTCCCTTAGGCCTTTCTGTGCTAATTCTTTGACTTCACACTCCCAAAAAGGTCCTGCTCCACTCTCAGTGAAGCTACTCTTCCCCACTCACAGTCTTCCCATGGGTTGCTTATCCAGTTTCAGGCTCAGATTCTCTGCATGACCGGGAAGCAAAGCATCCCTCCCACTTTGGTTGTGGTGCGGGTGGGTGGTGGAAGTTTTCAAAAATGCTTTCCACCTAGGTTTTTAACCTTTTTTTTGAAAAGGAAAGAACATGCAGACTCACATGCATATCAGGCAGCCCTCCACTCAGATATAGCTTCTGTATGTCTTTACCTGTTTTAACCAAATTCCACAAAGGGGTAGAAGCCCCAATGTATCAACCTGCTACAAGTTTCATAAGAACACCAGCACAGGAGAGAGACATTCTTAATGCAGGTAAGAGAAAAAAGCTCAGCATTCATTCAACGCTTACGAGAGGTCAGAGAAGCCATCTGAGGGTACAAAACCGTCCACACAATTTCAGTGGTTTTACTGCTCGCAGAGCAGTAACTTGGACAAAACTTATTTTCCTCGTCTCTCCCTCATGGAAATAAAACTCAGTCTGGAGCAGACAGTCACCATGGAAAATTTCAGCCTAAATGGTTAAGAGTTGGCAACATGATAAACAACTCAGAACAGAGACTTAATTATAGACAGCTCTAGAGTCCCACCTGTAATTATCTATTATGTCCCAAGTGAGAAACCACAAAATGTTTCCTTGAGATGTAGGGAAAGTAGTTGCATCCAGACAGTTTAGGTTTTGAGCTGATCACTAAGGTAGTCTTTACAGATGAACACTGGTTAGAGAAGGATCTGAAAACTTACCACGATATAGGGATGGAATGTGCCAGTCATAAAGCTGCCAGCAGAAGTCTCTCATCTCCAGCCTAGTAATGACACAAGCACTATTTCTGCTTTAATTGCATATGTGACAAGGTTGGTTCAGTGCAATAATTATATACCATTGCAACCAATAATGCTTTACAAAAATAGAGGAGGAATCAATTCCCTTTTCATGGAAAGCTAAATTCCCAGTGTTTTTAGTAGTTAGTTTAGTTAGTAAAAAGAAGGTGACGTTGTGGATTCCAGAGAGTATCTCACCGATCACAACTCCAGATAGATCTTGGATAGATTTCAAAATCATGTTTTCTCACATAGGCTGAACGATGTCACAAGAGTGCAATTTGATCTGCTGCTTCATATTTCCAGGTATCAGTAAGGCAGCAACCTTTTAAAACCTTTTGTAGGTTGTCTTCTTTCTCTTTTTATGTTAAGAGTATTCTCAATGTCTGTGACGCAAACTTTCTTTGTGCCATACTGTACTAATCTTCTGCACATGTTCCTCTACCCTGTGCAATTACATTTTGGTCAACGTTATTTTTGTCCACTTGGCTTCTATAACCCACTCACTGAAAGATCTGTCCTGGTCCTTACAAGATAGGCTGCAATGCTCAGAGTGTAACTCGTTAACCGGGATAAAAGCAACGTATTCATTCAAGGTCAGCAAGGGGCAGGGAGAGGGGGATGGAAGGGAGAAAAGAAGCGAGTGTAGTAAGAATGGCTGAGCCCTGCTGGTAGCTGGTGCAGGGACAGAGGGCCTGTGTAGGAGAAGTGGCACTAATGCAAGCCTGAGGACATAGAGCGTTCTTCAAACGAATGGAGAAAAGCTGGTTCCCACCTTTCAAAACACCAGGGCGCAGATGGGCCTTGCTGCATAGAGAAAATACCATGGCTTTACCTCATTACCCTGTAGAATTCCTTTTCCGTATTTATTTCTGCCTTCAAAGGAAGCACAACTTGTTTTAACAGGAGGTATGATTTCATGACCAGCAATATGGTGCAGTGGGAGGGATGCTTCCCCACCGCTGAATCCTCTTGAGCTCCGGTGGTAAGGGATATGATGAACTGTACGCCTTCACTGGCTGATACAGCCTTGCTTTGCAGACTAATTGTATGCCAAAGGTTACTTGTGATTACAAGGTAGTCATCACTAATTAGCAATCTTCCCAAGTAAAGACAGGCTGTTTTATAACTGTATCACACTCATAGATGGCTGTTCTCACTTGATGTCATAGACTAATGTTCAAGATATTACAAATTAAACAATGTGTTTCCTCTTCCAGCTCAAATAAACAGCATTTGATACTCCAGATCACAGGACACAGGAGTGACTGCATTCATCCTTGATCACACGGGGATCTTAAAATTATATTTTCCTCTTCATCAGTGCCTGAAAAAGTTCTATAAACTCACAGAAAAGCAGTGCCAACAGAGGCTAGCAAAGCTCAACTCCTTGTGCTGAGGTGTTTCTAGGTATGTATTTTGTCCTGGATAGGTGTTAAATCAATTAAAGACCCTCCAGAACTACTCTAAGACATTAGTTCCACTGTGTCACTGTCCTTAAAGCTAAGACATATCCTCCTCTGTGTAACCAAAACTTCTCTCTTGCCAGTTACACCAAACTTCATTCTCTGTAAATAATTGATCACAAATCCTCTTTATAGCGACTTTTTATACCTGAAGCTATTAGCTTCTTTTTCAAATCGTATTGAATCTAATTCCTTCAAATTTACTGAATGGGTGGCTTTTTCAAAGCCATTTACCATTGTCAGTGATCTCCTCTAGACTTCTCCCAATGCCTCTGCACTTTCCTTATAGTGGAGTAGCCAAAATCTGGAGCAATACCTTGTAAGTGGATGCAATTCTCTTTGACTGTCATCATGGCTACATGATGGGGACATAGCATATATTCCTTGAGCCCAGATTTGGTAGGGACAGCACTACCCAGGCTCTAGTCTATAGAGGCTTTTCTCTGCTGTCAGTACTGGACTGATTCCAGAGCTGTCCCAACTCTGACAACACTACTGTCCTCATGGTTGTAGTACTTGCCGCACCTTGCCGTAGATTTTATCTTCCATTACCTCCTCCTTCTGCTTCCCTGATGCAGTGCAAGCACTTCATGGGGTCTAGTGCAGGGCTGTGCATGCAACCAAGGCCAATGGCAGGACCTAAGGCAGGTACTAGTAGACCTCCAGTAAATCCATGCTTGCCATGTACCAGCTGATGCTTCCACAGCAAGGAGGTCTGTTTGGTGAAGATACACTAAATACTTTTTTCCCCTGCATTTTCTAGACCTCCTCTCCCCAGTATGGATGCTGAGGTATAGGCTTTCATTCTTAATGGTTGTAAATGATTTTAAAGGAGAGATTTAATGTTTACCTCTAAGAGCTGAGGGAAAGGGAAAATCTGTATCCTGTGGCTGTCAATGAAAGCTGTCTTCCAGGCTACAAATGAGTTTTTAACTTTACAAATCCTATTCTTGTTGAGTAGCACGTGCCATAGCAGATGATGCTGGCAGGATGGAGATCCTCCTTTTGAGTATGTACAGACTACCTGTTGCTACTTCTGTCTCCCTCACATAACACCGGCATTTCATAAAAGTTGGCTGTGCATTATGTTTGGGACATCACCATTCTCTTCTTTACATGCACTCAAGAAGTTAAAACTGGATCTTATTAAGCAGTTGGTTCAGTTTTTAGTGTGTTCCAATAGCTCCATGTGAGACTGGCCCACCCTTCCTGAGGCATAGGGTATCTTGTGCTAGTGATTGCTTCATTTCTGCTGCTAAGGATATTTGACTTTAAAACTGGACTCTGGCTTAAGTGCCAGATTGAGTGGCTCTACTCCCTCATCCGCCAGACTGCCATAGTTGGAGCACTGAGCTGTCGTATTCCTGTGGGCATGTCTGAATAAAGCAAAAACCCCCATCTCTCTGGTACAGGCAGATGATCTTTCTGCTTTGTGTTAAACGAATAACCTTTTCCAAAATGCTAATTAACTATATATCTGTCTTGCCCTTTGCAGACAGTTCAGAGTTTGCTCTGGCACTTGAAAAGCATAAACGAAGGCAGCTTTAAAAAAGAAGCCTCTGAGGAGGGTTTATTAGTTGGGGTAAAGTACCAAACGAACACAGTTGCATGGGTATGCATTTTGATTAGAAGTGACTCAGATTCAGCTAGTCCATGGTACTGTGGTGTAAAATGAGGTCTTTTTGGAAACATATCTATGTGTATTAAATATTTTCCAGATTTAATATATGCCCTCTTTCTGTACATTTCCTTAAGAACCATGTAGTAGATACCCTGTCAATAATATACTGTAATGGTTTTCAGTCATCAGTCTGTGATCTGCCCCTGAAGATCTACCTAGAAAAGCTTCCATAACTTTCCATTTGCTATGGAAAGGCCTATATAAAATTGCTACAGGCCCAGAAATTGTAAAAGATTTCAGTCACTGAAGTACTAATGAAGATTTAAAGCTGGTTTTGTCAGACTTCCCATTCTTTTTTGTTTTCAAAGACTTATTTAAATTTTCTTTCTCATTGACAAAATAAGTATATTATTCTGTTTCATGTCCTTGACATTCAAAATATGACATACACTTGCATCATCCCACTCTGCAGTTGGCTTTGAATATTTGTGTATAAACACTGCTATTTATTAGCACAGTTGGTACCCCTGAAATAAATAGGGCACCACATGAGTATTTAATTTCCTTCACTGGCTTTATTTACACAAGACCTGTGTAAAATCTCAGTTTCTTCTGATGACAGACATCGCAGAATACCAGTAGCAAAAACTAGTATTATGTCTAAGTCAGTCTTGCTACAGCACTGCTATCAGTTCTCCAACAAACTGCAAGGCTGTCTGGGTTAAGCTGTACCGCAGTCTGGGTTAAACTGTACTGCAATCTTAGTAACCCTTCCTAGTGAAGCTGAGGTGTTTTTAAATCCAACATTGAAAAATCTGTAACAAAAATATCTATATTTTAACAAGTTCAAATTAGCAATTGTTTTGCCTTAGCCTCAGTCTCTGCAGCCACTAAAAAACTTTCTCTTATTTTTTCATTTTGAGATAAACAAGCATCTGGAAAAAAAAGAAATCCAGAAAAAACCCCATGCAACCCCCTTTCTTCACAGCCTATTCAGCTAGACAGCTATGTAGTTCTTCGTAGCACATCAGTGTCCTGTGCTTCCCTGCTCAGCAACCCTGACACGAGCTCCAAGAAAAACTAAGTGAGAAACAACCGTGCTAGGCAACCAAGTCAAATTTCTACAGAGGACAAAGCACACGTTGCCAACAAAGCTTTTACTTTGTTGATGATACTGCGTCAGCCACGTGCACTGTGTGTATGGAGTTTCCAATATGTAAAAGCCATGAAATGGCAATACTCATTCTGCTGTTTTCTCATTCTGAAGGCATAGGCATGAGTTGAATGTTACAAAATCTTTAAAGACATAAGGATTATATGTTTAAATTAGGATTATATCTTTACATTTATGTCAAAGACATAAATACATACTTCAGCCTATCAGCCACTCAGACCCAGAAGTAATAGTCCTCATAATGCCGCCTCCTACACTTCACTTCCCAACTCAAGGGCTTAAGAATAAGATCTGTAAATATAAATTATTATAAATTAGGCCAGTTATAAAACCAGCATGCTTTAACAACTTTAACAAAGTCATTAGAAAGGCCTAAAAAGGAAAGTTTATTTTCTTATTATTTGTCAATGAACAACCCCCCACACACAGATAGGAAAGACAAAACAACAAATTCAGTTTAAGACCCCTGCATACCATGCGGGTAAATGTACTGTGATGGTGTAGTTCTAACTGGTTTGAAACCTTTTCTTTTTGAAGATGTGGCATTTTACTAATATCTGGAACATTCTGGATCCAAACTTTTCAGTTTCGGTTTACAGTTTTACACAGAAATCAAATATTTGCACATTTTATAGAATAAATTGTTTAACACCAAAGACAGCTTTAATATAAAATTTTCATCAAGGTCTACAAAAAGGAATAGGAAACCAAGTAAAAGATATTTAAATGCAAACATTCCAAACACTTGAACGATATTCCTGATATTAAAAACATCCAAGCATTTTAAATCTTGATTGTTCATTTTTTTAGTTAAAGGCATTATTTTCTCCTAATAATAACTTAATATTTATTTTAATATTGTTTTATAAGGTTCTTTTAATAAAATTACTATATATACAAATTCATTGAAAGTAGAAGCAGAATATGCCTGAAAATACAGTAATGCGTGAACTATATTTTTTTACCACAAAATCCTTTTGATTTCATCATAATTCTTGCCTACATGATGAGGAGAGGTGATTTTACACAGCAAACACAATCCCTTCCTCAAGCTGACTGCGGCATGATGCGGTGGAAGCACACCATCTTCTGGTAGTAAAAGATCACTTTTTAAAAGCATGTGAAAGAAAGTCTTTGTGTCACTCAACAAATCAGAAACATGCCTTAGGTAGATCAGGAAAATTATATTATTTTTTTTTTCCTGAAAACGTCCTAAAGTATGTCTTCTTCTTTTCCATAGAAAATTGTATCTGAAAAAAATAACCTGAGGCTTTCTAAAAAAACACCTTACCAATTAGAGTATACTTTCAGCTGACAGGCTTAGAAAGATTAAACCTCACATTTTTCAAATAACTGGAAGTCAGAACAGACAGGTGGTGGCTCTGTGCTGAAAATTCTAGTAGGAAACAAGCATCATATTTTATTTGTTGTTGGGTGTTCTTTCAACCATGTTATGAAGAGTAACACTGAGCATGATTGTTTGCAAACCATTTTGCAAAACGGTGATTACCTTCATTCACCCTGAAAGAGAGGGAGATTATGCCACAATTTACAGCTAAACATGATATTTAGAGAACTACAAAACAATAAGTAAATGATGGTAACCTGATGGCCTTCGCAGAGAACTTCAACGCAGCGGCGGTGGCCCCTGCTGAGGTCGGCCAGCAGAGGCCGCTGACAGAGGCAGCTATATTTCTCTTTGATTATTACAGCCTAACGCTGCCATCATCTTTCTCCAACAGTACCACTGCAAGGCTTTCGGTGACCCTACTAACCCCCAGAATTAGAACTATGACCAGCAAGAGTTACTGCACCCCAGCTCCATTCAGCTGGAGGCCCATATTTTCCCCTGTAATCTATGTACTCAAACAAGCGCTTCCTACTTTTGCTTCCTGCCATGACCATGTTCTTAAAGAGGAAGGCAGTCCAGGGTATCCAGCAGGTCACTTCATATGGGCTGCAGCGCCCACTTTGATCTGTTTGCCTGGAACAAAATTTGCCCCTTTCAGGCCAGCCTCTCAAGTAACCCTGTGGTTGGGCTAAGACCATGAGATGGGGGTCACACAACATGTATGAGGGGAGAGGGTGGACACAGAGAATAGGTTGTGCCAGCAGCAATATTCTCCAGGTGGTACTTTATGAATTCAGGAAAGACTGCTTTCTCTAGGGGCACTTCTAGCAGCACGTGAAAGAAATGTGCTGCTGTCTAGCTCTGATGTGATGCATAGTGCCATTTTTAAAGATGGTGCCACGTCCTCAACCAGGTGGAGTGCTCAGTTGGGGTGTTTGCTGCCATGTTTGGATGCTGCCGAGGCCATTCTTATTCAGGAGACCTGTGCACAGTAAAGCAACGTTATCTGTGATCTCAGCACACGTGGGTGGTGGTGTGGGGTATAGCTGCTGAGATGCAGACTGACTACCTGGCAGCTGCTGTTTTCTTGACTTCAGTTTGGCTGGCAGGCTGTCTGTGGAGGAAGCTCCCTTCCCTCCTTCAGGTACGGTGTCTGTCATTGTGTTTGCTGCCTGGTATCAACAGACATTGTACCCAGAACACCATCTCCTTTTCTTCCTCTGAGCCTGGAGCGGCATAAGACAGGCCATCTGTGCTACCTTACAGTAGCAACAGAAAGCAAGGTAGTGATGGCCAGAGGCAAGGGAGGAAAATCCTCGCTATGAGGCTGATGAGCCACTGGGACATGGTGGCCAGGGCAGCCATGGCATGCATGCCCACGGGCATTTGGAAGGAGCCCTCCCTCTGCCCCTACTGCTGCAGCCGGTGTCGGGTCTGTGGCCATTTGTGGCCGCAGGGCTCCCCTGCCCACCTCGCTCGGGAGGGACGCACATTTCCTATTCTTCAGCAGCAATTTAACCAGATGACCCAAAGCTGCCAGAAGGACTCTAGACTCCAGAATGGCCAGTGACACAGTTGCACAGTACATTAGTGGCCATTTGCGATGGAGTTTTCCATCCAAATGGAAAACTGACACCATCCGTTTGCGGTTTGCGTTTTTCCGTTTGCGATGGAGTGGAGTTTTCCCACCAGCAGCACCTGTAGGAGATGAGACAGTCCCACATGTTCATGTGTTCTGCACTGCTGACAGCTGCACAGTGTGTTTGAAAGGCTGAGCGATCATTACACCCACCTGTGTCCCCTGGCTTTGGGCAAGGAGTGCTTGCTGGGGACCCTGGATTCCTCAGGAGTGCAATACAGTATTATAAAGTCATAAAAAGTACAAAAGACAACCAGAGCTGAACACCCAGCCCTGTGTTCCCCCTGAAGCTCTAGAATGGCATCCCTCTCCCAAGCTGGAGACACACGTACAACAGCCACAGCCGTAATCACATCTGGAGGAGAAAAGTTCCCCTGATGTGTTGTGGTCTACTTCTCCATAAGTGAGTGGTTGTGCATGGAAGATGAGCAGGGGACACAGGTGTAGTCGAGGTGCCCATAGTTGCAGAGGTCACCCGGATGACCTTCTGGGTGGAAAGTTTTCATGTAAGGAGTGCATTAAGCTCACTGTGCAATACCAGTAATCATTAAATATTGGCCTGCAGAGCAGCAGCTGCAGAGGGACTGGGCTGTGCTTTTGCCTGTGACCTGGCTGCTTGCAAAGTGAACAAATGGTCAAGACTTACCAGGGCCCCCTGCCAGCAGATCACAATCTCCTTGAAGACCTTCAGAGAAAGTTAACTTGCACTTGAGTAAAATATTAAAAAGTACATGTTTATTCCTTCTGGTAAACAGACATTGACAATGTACTATTGGGATGCTCCAGAGGGTCAAATCCCAGATGCAGCCCAGCAGCTGGAAAAGCACGCCCCAGGGGAACGGCTATAGTCAAACAGAGAGGATAAAAATGTTCATGACATGTTGCGAGACACTCCTTCATAAGCAGCAGCTGCAGAGGGGCCAGGGTGACTTTCTGGGTAGGAAGTCAATTTCACACTTAAGGAAGCTGTTGGAGATCATTCTGTGCACACCGGGAGCTTCAACTCCAATGTCTGCAGGCACAAAAAGGATCTCTGGTGCACGAAAGAACTGGTTGCCTATCTGAATGATATTGTTGTCAGGCAAGCTGTATTCTTTCATGATTTCTTCTGACTTTGCTTTCATTTCTTGGATGGGGCCTAAAGCTACATAGCACTTCTCTTTGATGTCTCTCACAATTCCCCTTTCAGCAGTGCTAACAAAAGTGTGTCCACTCTCCAAAAGAAGCTTCATAAAATATTCAGTGATATCCTGGCCAACAATATCCAGCCTGGAGACATCGCGGGGTAAACAGTATGCTTCATATACGGGGACAGTGTGGGTAACACCGTACTGTCCCCATACTGTTCATGACTATTCCAGTAATATGGGCTGATGTGTACAGTGCCAGAGTTGCCTGGACTGCAACTACATAGCCAGCACCATGAAGTCTTCCAACATGATCTCCATCCTTGCCATGGTTTAATCCAGCAGGCAGCTAAACATCACGCAGCCGTTTGCTCGCCTCCCCCCTGCAGTGGGATGGGGGAGAGAATCAGAAAAAAGGTAAAACTTGTGGGATGAGATAGTTTAATAGGACAGAAAAAGAAGGGAAAATAATAATAATGATAAAAAAATATGCAAAACAAGTGATGCACAGTGCAATTGCTCACCACCCGCTGATTGATGCCCAGCCCATCACCAAGCAGCAGCTTCAGTGCCCCTGCCAACTTCCCCCAGCTGTGTATGCTGAGCATGACGTCATATGGCATGGAACATCCCTGTGGCCAGTTTGGTCAGCTGTCCTGGCTGTGTCCCCTCCCAGCTTCTTGTGCACCCCCAGCCTCCTCACTGGCAGGGCAGTGTGGGAAACTGAAAAGTCCTTGACTTAGTGTAAGCACTGCTCTGCCACAACTAAAACATCAGTGTATTATCAACATCATTCTCATCTGAAATCGAAAACACAGCACTATACCAGCTACCAGGAAGAAAATTAACACTATCCCAGATGAAACTGAGACAGTAATTTTTTTCCTGGTTTGCAGAGGATTGGGGCAGGTTTCAGTCATCAGTACTGGCCTTTCACTGGCTTTGATTCTCAGCTCATACTCCTAGACATGTCTCCAAATCCTTTCCATATCATCACAGCATGTAACTATGCTATAGTCAATTGGATAATTCAAAAACAGGACCCCTCTTTTGGACCGAGCTGCTTCTCCAGTGTAACATTCTTTCTGTCCAGCTCCCAGCATTGTAGCTTTGACTTGTGAGTGACCAACAATTGGTGTAAAAACAGACCTTGGGCCACAGTCACCTGCGATACCCGCTTTGAATAACCCAGACCCATTGTCAAAGATTACAGCTGGGACATCCAAAACGCTAGGGTCAAACATTCTCCGTAGAGTCGATGGCTCCCCGGAGTGGCTCCCTGGCACTGTTTGCCTGTTCCCCTTTTACAGGCTGGTCACCATTGCTAGGGAAGTTTTCTTGGGAATGTACAACTTGCTGTTTCTAACATGTCTGCCCCCAACTACCTCACAATGATACAATAATACATTTTCCCAGCAAGTTACCCAATTCCAGGAACTTCCCTGGATGTGGTCAGCATAGCTTCTTCATGTCTCTAGCCAGAAGACTACCAATTCACCGAGTCTGATCCACAGGTCCTGGGCCATGAATGTATCCCTGTAACGAGCCTGAGAATACTTTTTTCCTCAGAATAGAAAAGCAAGTATTGCAAAATACATGCATGACGATTATTTATTTTTTCACATGTGCCTCTGGCTTAGCTAAGACTCTACAAATATTTCCAAGAGTTGGTGAAGATCAAGACAATTTTGCCTCCCTGTAAGTATTAACAAGATTACCAGTTTGCTTTTCTGAATACTGTCTGTATTGGAAGCAGAGCTTTTTCAACTGAATCCTTTCTGATCCTTTATAGAAAACTCCGAAAAATAAATAGCTAGAACCATGTTTGGCATTGATTATGGCATTCTGTAGTCTTTTTTTCCCATCCTTGTTACTTAAAGACTATTTTTGTGTAAAATCACAAAAGTGAAATAATTTCTGCCTCTTGCTGGTTTAAAAAAACCCTGACAGCTTTCAACAGTGCTCATAATACTTTCTAGTGCAAAGAAATTCCTTCCCCTAATTATATCTTAGGCTGCTGAGAAGCTGACCTGCCTGCAAATAAACAGACACACAGATGACTTCCTTCCATACTTCCCTTTTCCATTTAGCACTTTGTTGAGAAGTACAAACTCTTTTTTGGAAGTTTGTTCTGAAGGATTAACATCTTTACAACTGATCCCCATTTCAGGGGGAAACACCCTCCGCCTCTTTTTTTTTTTAATTTTGCTTCAAGAGAAGATTTCCCAAAGAAGGAAATTTCTGTAGCTTTGAATCCAATCAGATCTGACAATCCAAATCTGTTTACAGAGAAAATTTAATTAAAAAAAAAATCACTATATTACTTCAGTTTAAATCCTTGGCTTCCAGAGTTTAATTGCTTCTCCTTGTGGCTCTAAATCCAGGTCAGCTTCAAAGCAAGGGTGGCTTCTATTAAATTTAATTACTTTTTCCTGCAGCTCACATGGCAAAGGTGCTAGCTACTAAATGAAAGTGGTTATGAATTCGGGGCAGATTCCAAACAAAGATATATATTAAACAGAAATTTTAAGTCTAAGCGAATGACCTCCTTGTACAGAGATGTTTATACCCCAGGTGATCTATTAAAAAAACATGCCATCTAACAAGGGATCAGCTACGTGTATGTTATTTCCATTCTGCTCAGATTCCAGACGTGTTTGTGTTAAATACCACTCTGTCCATTTTAGCAATTTCTCTAATCCTCTTAATATTTGTGTACCTATATTTCAGTGTGTGGCGCAGTGGTTTTCATGCATGCTTCCCTATTAATGTCAACAGGTGTCCTAATCATTTAAGAGGTTGTTATATGCATCAAGGTAGAAGCCCCATGTAATCCTGCATGGTCCGCATGCAGCGAATGGCGAAGCATTCCATTTGGAACATGATGTTGAGCATTAAAACAAGTGAATATTGACTGTGATTATTAAATGGCAGTTGAACCTAGACGCAGGAATGATCATCTCTTCCTTCCTATTGGATCTGTCATAAATCACCTTAAAAAGGGCATGTGTGAATTAACTTTGTTTCTATCGGGTTTGTAGTAAGTGAAATTACTGTTTGTGTTTAGCTGAAGTACTGTAAATTGAACCCATAGAGGAGACAATATGAGACAACAAAAATTTCTCGTGTCTGGCAGTATAGCTTACACTGATGTGACAAGATCCCATTCAGGAGTGGAAAGACAGCTCATTTTCTGACAGCCTTTGATGTTTGCCAGAGGCTGCCAGCTGTGGAGACACACATGAGGAACTGGACTGACGAGCAATTCCATTCCATTCCACACAAGCTGCTAACATCTTGACGAGATGGTATCCACTGTTTTTTACCTCTTAATGGGTTGGAATATGAACTCGAGGCTGAGATGCACACTGGAATGGCAGTAATAACGTAATTCCCACAACATACCAAACCTAAATGAGCTCTGTCCCACAGACATTGGATTGTGAAAACTCATAGATAGTTAAACGTGTTGTTTATAGGCCAGTCTTGCTTGCTTTAAATGCCAGGACTGAGCACAGATTTTCACTTACCAGCTTACACATGTCTTTTTGCTTTTATTGACCATGTTGCCTGCACAGAATTGGTCCCCCCAGGCAATGATTCTATGATTCTGAGTCTGAATATGAATGTGTGGGTACCTATGCTAAATAGAACAATGAAAATACAGTTACAGTTAAAAGGATTTCTGGAATTTATACAAAAAAGATTTTGCTGGGAAATATTCTTCTTCTGATGGTTTACTATCTGAAGAAAAGTAGATCTGTTTTTGAAAGAAACAAAGCCCGTCACAAGTGCAACTTAATTAGGAAATTATGATTCCCAGTGATAAACAAATGTTTCCACTACCAGATACGAGTTGTTTCTCATATAAAGAATGTAAACATGCTCTCTTCATTTCTTCTCTTTAGTTGAGCTGTTAGCCAGTGGTAGCTGTATCAGTATCAAGCATTTGTAGACTGAGAGGTCTGAAAATTTCCTTGAAATAAACAATCTCCCTGAATTTTACTTTGGTTGAATGAATAAATTGTAGGAATATTTTGATTCTAATGTTCAAAGATAAAGCAAGTCGTACTGAAGGTATCTTTAGACCTCACCACCCGCACCTGAGAGAAGCTCAGCATCACCACAGCAAAGCAATAGACACAGATAGGCACAGACCAGTGGGGTTTACAGCAGTCAGCAGTAAAGATTAAGCTTGCCCATAGGCATTACCATAAACTCAGGAACTATCAACCAGGACTTCATCACTTCTCTAAGTCATTGACTTAGCTATTCAAGTAAAACTGAGTTTCACCACCTCATCCTCTGTCCTCATATTCACAGCTAAGTCTGTCCTTCAGCTGTGGGGGACTGTCTTGCTCTTTCCCTGCGGAGTAGGGGTGATTAGAGAGGGGACCTGAGGTACGCATTTTATTCCCCTCCCAGGCTCATGAAAGCACTGAACTCCAGGTGCCCTACTTCTTCAGCAAGTGCACTAACCACCAAGCTATTATATATAATAAGGTCGAGCCACCACTTCCTCCTCTTGTGGCCACGTTTTGGAATGAAACTATGTCATGCTCTGGGCTTTCATCAATAGGGGTGACTAGTTTATGAATGTCAAACAGATTTAAGCTTGAGATAAGTATTGAGATGTGTCATTTAGCTGCCTTGGGGTATGTACATTGGCACAACGTTTGATATGAAGGAGCTTTACCCATGGAGATTTGAAAGCCTACAGACTCTGCTACTGTTTAGGCTGCCTAAATAAGGCTGCCTTAACTCCTAAATGTGGAGGTAAGAAGAATCATGTACTGGAACTGAAATTACTTGCACTTTGTCTGAATCATGCTTTTGGTGGCTTTCTGTACCTTGGCCTCATGTTCAGTTTTCATGATGCTTATGGACCTGTCTACCCAGAAGTTCACAAAAAGTGTTTTTTGGGGTAACACAGACAGTGCAGAGAGCATGCAGGTGCAGTTCCTAGCTGCCTGTGCAGAGGTACTGATCTGAGCCTGCTCCCAGGGAAAGTTTTGCAACTGGGTGAGTGAGTAGTTGAAGTTAGATCTTAGTCTGTGGGTTGAATAAATGCATGACAGTTCAACTGAGTGGGATGCAGCTGGAGTCTTAATTTGGCAGGTGCAAGGATTTTGTAACAATATTGAGGGACAGGGTGCTACCTTCTATGGCAGGTGCAAATGGACAGGCACAGAGGCAGAACTCACCATGGACACTGCTGGAGATACCCTCAAGATGTACTTGGGACCCATACCTTTCTTGCTAAGCAGAAAAGTCTCTGTTTGCCTGCACAGTCAAGGTAAAGCATTACTGTAACTATTTGTACGTGTCTGACATGACCGGGATTTGTGATTGTGTCCAGAAAGAGAAAAATTAAGTGAATAAAATGCAATTTAAAAAAAATGGAGAAAGAAAAAGAGAGAAGCTATCGCACTGTGGAGCTGCTCAGATACTTCAAAGGAATGGAGAGATTCAAATAAACTATTTTTCATATGTAGACTACTGTACAAGCAGTTGACAGTGCTTCCATGCTTCCCCTCTTTACAAAACACCCTGGATAACAACAGCTGATACAATAGGAGAGCGGATGTCAGCTTGGGGGGTTGAGGTGGGGGGGAGTGAGGACAACACCTAAACCTATCCAATTGTACTAAACAGGAAAAACAACCATCAGCCAAATCAAAAAGCAACCAGCAACTTGCAAAGAGATTTTTAACACAGCAGCAGTATGAGAGAAGCATGAAAATTTGCTTGTGGAGAGGGGAACGGAGGTGGTGGGGCAGAGCTAGAGAGAGGGGTAACAGGTCAGCCATCCCACCGGGGCATGGCGGGCCTCAGCAGCTTTCTCACCAGCGTGTGGGTCAGTGGGTGCAGGGTGAAGTGCGGGGTACGAAACAACACCGGGGCATCCGCCTGGCCCACCCAAGGGGTGTGCGCAAGGGAGAGCCATGCCTGGGGTGGGGAATGAGCTTGTGCCCCCCATGGTTGGTGGGGACCGGCACTGAGAGGGGGGTTAGAACTTCTTGGGAAGTGTTATAAATGGTATTTAGAAGTTTGAAAGCATGAATTAACATTTCGTAAGTGGCTGCTACTGTGGGTTGTCTCCTGTATTGTTGATGCAAAAAGGAAAAAAAAGGATGACTAGTTAATTATGGAGTTTTAATAAATCAGTAAATTGCTTTGATACTCACCTATGTAAAGTACTTGAATTGAGCAGGCTTTTTTTGCCTGTGACATCAGAATACTTTTTTGTTGAGAAAACAACCCTTAGAGATTTGGTGGTTTTGGAAACTTGCTTTAGAGAAGTAGTATTCTACATTCAGTGTAATTGAACTGTCTGTAGAACTGAACATTATAGTGTCTTCTGCGATTTATTCCTCCTAGGATGGTCTGTTACACCATAATCAGAGACAGCAGATTTGGATGCTGGATACAAATGCTGGAGTACTTTTGGATGGATAAACAGTAGAAATCACAGCAAGATGCAATGGAAGGAGTCAGTGTCCAGCTTTAATAAATCATTAGCCTTCTAGAAATGTGCTTGGGTCAAAATTATATACGGTTGTTTGTTAATCGGTTATCTTCCTGCAGCCTGAAACAAAGACACATAGGTGGAGGAAGGTTCTTAGCCTTTTGTCATATATGGCATGATCTAGAATAGAATATACAATTATGTTTACCAAGGTGCAGTAGGCACTCTCTGATTTTTAAATATTGCTGGGGACAAAATGGAGACGTGAAGGCACACCATTTATCTTAAGTATCAAGCTTAGGCAATTGCAATAACCACTAGAGAAATCTCCCTCTCCCCACCGATTTTACAAGCCAAGTCACTTCATGCTCACCTGGCTGACAGAAGACTACTGCAACACCAAACCAAACCAACCAACCAACCAAACCAAACCAACAACAACAACGAAGAGAGAGCGGTAATGACATTATTTTGTGTTAGTGATGAGAGGTGGTCTCAGCAGCACCAGCCACAGCACCAGAGAAGGGTGGGCAGCCAGCTGGGAGGTTCTTCCAAGATCCAGCCTTAGCTCTCTGGTTTCCTGACCTGCAGTTCATTAGCCACTTAAAATAGCCTAGAACAGAAGGTGCAAATAACCTGCAAAAGGCTCATGAGCAGAGTAAGTGTGCTCAGTCCATTTCAAAGTCAATGCATGTATAGTCTTTCTCCATCCAAATTAACATCCAAATAAAGCTGTTTCAACGGTCATTGTTGGGTGTGTGCACTTAGATGTGAATTTTAAGTCAAACCTGAAAGCAATTGTGTAACTTCACACAAGCAAAACCGGCTACTGAAATCACTATTACTTGAGTTAATCATGTGTAGTTCTGTTCACCTTCCCCTTAAACAGGCCTCCATCCAAATTAACATCCAAATAATGCTGTTTCAACAGTCATTGTTGTGTGTGTGCCCTTAGATGTGAATTTTATGTCAAACCTGAAAACAATTATATAACTTCACACAAGTAAAACCAGGTACTGAAATCAAAATCCTACTCGAGTTAATCATTTGTAGTTTTGTTCACCTTCCCCTTAAACAGGTCTCCTTTCAGTTCTTTGTATTACATGTACCTGCACCTGATTCTAGTCATCCTTCATTAATTTATCTGGCACAAGTGTAACAGTATTTTCTAAACCCCCTCGAAAGCCTGTGGAAAATGATGTTAATATGTCAGTACTTCAGATTTTATATAAAAACCATATATAAGTCATTATGATATGGGTCTCATTACACAGGGCAGATAATAAGAGAGAAGTGTTCTTCACTGAGGCTACAAGTTTAAGGCTCTGCCGTGTACTGCCCTAGACAAGCTGTGCACTTTTTTTTTGTGATGCATTTCACTCAGTGCAATATAAGAATGACACTGCCTCCTTTCTTCCACGCATTCTCTGCGTTTCTTAGACTGTAAAGCTGTGAGAGGCAAAAGGTTTCTCTTTTAGTGGAGGTACAGAGAAGCAGAAACCCTGGGCGGCAGTGATGCCTCCTGACTAACCTGAACTTTATAATGGGTAATGCGGTAACAGGGCGCCCCGGTCTGGTCACACATAGGACTGTGGCAGAGCTCTGCTATCAGCCTGGAAGACAAGGTAGGTGACTTGGGCAACGGGTGTACGTTTTTGGAGGTAAGGTACAAAAATGAGGGTCTGCATCTTCACAGGTATTTTTCAGTTGATAAGATATTGGAAAAGGCAGAAAGCAGGAAAACTGACAGGACTTGAAACAATAGGCCTTAGGTTTCCACAAGCCTCGTCACCCTCTTAAGGAATACATGTAAGGTCTTTGATAAATTTTAAACGGAATCTACCTTTTCCCACTTCATTCTTTAAGTGTTGGTATATGTGTGTATATACAAATATGTGTGTGTGTGTGTATAAAAAATACATAATTTTGGGATTTTTCTCCAGGTTTCTGTTCACTAACAACATGCTGGATTAGAAACAATCTACAAATACACTTACATTCTTAACAGGACTATTGATATATTCCAATTCAATATATTCCACTTCCACTCAGAATTTCTTTGGCAAATATTGTCCAATAAACCTCTTCTGAAGTAGTCTTACATAAAGGGGATAAAGAGATCACCTTTAAATATTTGACTTAATGCCGAGTTACAAATGATACCTTAAAGACTGTCCTCTGTTTTTTGTTTTTATATGCCATTGATGCTCATTTTGCAAACTGTTGTGGCTTTGCCTTCCTGCAAAGCTTGTCTCAAACCATTTGATCTCCAAGTCAGTATTTTGATTTAACCCATTAATTCCAATTAAATCACACTTCTCCCTTCGCACTTCAGCATAATACAATAATTTTACTATGCATGAGTCTGACATTGGTGTGTAACACAGCAGTCTTTCTTTTTCATTTCTTAGCCTTCACCTTTCTTGATGCAACAAGTAAAGCTTTCAGCAATAGTTCTGTTTCTTTCCTGCGTGGGAATCTGTGTAATGAAATTCCGCGTTCCCTTTTGTGATCCCCAGCTGCTGCAGTAATTGAGAGTGAGATTAGGAACTAAACTTGGATAGTTACATTGTGTGAGGTTGTAACTTGAGAGTCTTATAGTCACAGAGATAAAAAAAAAAGGTAATTTGCAGTATGATTCATCCAACCCATGAATCATTTGCTTTAGGAAGAGACAAACTGACACAAAAGTGCCTGTTTCTCCCCATGGACTGCAGTGGGGTTCCAGATGGTTGCCTGAAAACGTGGAGGCATCCTCATTGCAGATGTCTTCATTAAGTCTGAATAACCTCGTCCAGGGTGTTTAAAGAAAGACAATGTGATCTGCTACATTCATAACCAGCAAGGTAAGAAAATGGAGCAATAAGGCAGTGGTTAGCCACAATGGTGTGTAATGTTGCCATTCTACTTGGCTCTTCTTTACGGACCAGCAGCTTGTGCATCCCAAGGGATCAGTTTTAGCACACTTCCTTTATGGAGTGAACTGATGAATATATGTAAGCAATCACCATCTCTGAAGAAGCAAATATTAGAGGAGACTAAAACAACACATCAGCTCTAGAAGCTGTGAATTTGAGAGTAGTATTGAAGTGGTGGGATTTGCATTGTTCCCCTTTTACCAGAAAAGAGGTTTGCAGCTAATATGAAATGTGTATTAGAAACCAATGAAAATATGAGGATAGCTACAGGAACACAAGTAATACCTTCAAAAAGGTAAGATACTTACAGCAAAACAAGTAACTGATTTTTCTCCTCACCACTATGCTGTCAAATCAAGGTGAGGAAAATGAATTTATTGGAAACATCTCAAAGCATTGGCTTCTAAATGACAGAAAAAATATTCTTTTTTCCACCTGTGTTTTCCAACCTGGTTAACAAGCAAAACAAAACAAAGCATTCAGCTGCTCATAGTTCAATGAAGGATCCAATCATGCCAGGAATGTATGGATGAATAAATGTATAAATCAGAATCTCATGCCAACGGGAGCTTGCTGTCGAACACGTACATTGAGAGTGTGTAGACTGAGGTATGAAAACAGAGGGAAGTGAGAGTTAACGATAAGATGGGCCTGATCCATACTAGAATAGTGATCAAGATTCTTAAAAGGTTAAAAACCACAGGTTTTATGGCATTGGGCCCAGGATGGAAGACCCAGTTCTGTGTTGTTCAAGATTACTAGTTTTGTCCAGGCTTTGTATGCCAACTGTGCTCACTTTCAGACTCAACTAAATATTCCATGCTGAGAAATAAACTAGAAATGTTTCTTTGCCCTTAGACAAACAAAAGGAAGACCAAGGAAGCAGTTTTGTTATGGGTGGATTTTTTTTTTTTTCTCAAAAACAAATGCAATACATAAGAGACAGCTTTGGCTCACTGTTAATTCACAGGAATAAAAGATTACTTCATAGGAAACGGTGCTGCAGAAGCTTTTTATGTCTTTTTGTCTTTTCCTTTTGCTTTTTGTCTTTTCCTTTTTCTCTGGTTTTACTACCAGCTCATTTCGCGCTGAGATGAAGATGCACGGAACGTGCCGTTCGGTGTGTGCACTGCTGCCCTCCGGCGGGGAAAGGGCGGCTGTGCCACCAGGCTGCATGAGAGTCCCGCTCCCTAAAAACGGTGATGGTGATGACTGTGTGCGGTCATGCACCAAAAATTAAGTAGGAAGGCAATACAAATTAGCTACTTTTCTGCTTTAAAAACTGTTGGTTGTCCTAGCTTTTTTTTTTTTTTTTTTTTTCATGTTCTGAGTATAGTGGTGATGAATGTGAGAGAGAATAAGGCCAAATAAAGCTGGAAAAAGGGATTCTGGATAGAACAAGTAAAGAAAGAAAGGAAATAAGTGACGCAAAAAGTACCAGACTATGTGCTTCTCCTCTTTACATTGATCATTGCTTCCACTGATGGTGGAAGATATGTTTCTGGCAGCCTAACATGTAGGAAAGTACACATCATCGTTTTACAGATGAAGAATGCCGGTCTCAATCTCATTTCTCATCAGCCTGCTCAGCTTGTTTGCGTCAGCCCTGACTCACACTTCCAGTGTAGCATCTCAGTAGAGCATCATCGGTATTATTCCACAGGTTCAGTGCCGGGACTGATAATTTTGGCTGCTAGTTGCAGCTGATAATTCAATACAGACATAAGTATGACCCATCATGAACTCGCTTTCCAAAAAATTTGCCAGTTGTGTTTAAATGCCAGACTAACACAGGAGTGAAAGGTTGTGTGGAGCAACTGAGATGGCGGGGAAAGAGGCGGCAGCAGCACGGCGGTCCTCTTGCTGTTGCCTTGGCTTTACACCCCCCTCCCACACAGCTACCTCTCACCTACCTCTCCTGCCTGCTACAGCATCCCACGTGCCGCTTCACCCCATCCACGCACTTTGCTCTTACTGCCCCCTTCTTGGTGTGTGGGGAGGTTACAAATCTCCTCTTTGAGGAAAAAAAAATCAATAAAGTGATTATTGTGAAACAGAGTTATATAGCTTTTCAAATCTCTCTCATCCTTGTGACCTTCTCATTCAGCAGACAAATAAAACTAGGTAAGAAATCCTAAGCCAGCAGTCTGCCACCAGACACTGCTTATCTGCTGTCCTCTGGCAAAACTTTCCCCTTACTCTTCCCGCTTTAAAAGTGCTAGGTTTGCTCTTCAGTGGTGTCAGGACAAAGAAGTGGTTGCTTTATAGTTCCCTTAATGGGGAGGCAAACATTGTCTAAGCACAGGTGCAACCCCCACCACCCCTTCCACAGCTACATGTAGTAGTTTCTAGGAGGTTTGTGGGGAGTGGAACTTCTCTTTTAGAGCAGAAAATCAGAACAGGCCCCTGGAGATCCTCTGTCTGCAACCCCCACTAAATCTTCCAATGCAAAATTAATTGTTCACAGTGAAGGTGGGCCAAAATTGTCTTTGTAATCTCAGTTCTACTTCCTTGCACCTCTAACAGAAGTTACATTCTATAACCTCACATTGCCCTTCCCATTAAGATCCCTGTCACACTGAATGCATGCAATGTCCAGCACCCAAGCAATGATTTAAGAACTTTACTCTCGCGTTTTTTAAAACCATAGCTCTTGAGTGACTCGGCACTCCTAAGTAAGTTTGCCTCCAGATCAGAATTTATTTCCCCCCGGGCTTTTCCAGAATATTTGTTTCTGTAGTATTTCTAAGCAGCCCTCCATATATTCAAAACACAGCTCCTGTTAATTTCAGTTTCAGCTGTGAGTTTCAACACTTCTGCAAATGAGACCACAAGGACATCAGTCAGTCAGCCAGCAAATGAGGAACGTCCAATCGGTGACCACCTGTGAAAAATCCGGTTTAAGGAACTCTGCGGTAAAGACTAGGGCAGCTTGGAAATTTTCAGACAAAATAGAGCTTCGCCAATACTACCAGTTTGTGGAGCACTGCATGTTCTAGTTAAAATATTTCAGACTGAAGGAACTGTTACCAAATTGAAAGTGGTGTCTAAAGGGAATGAGCCAACAATGTGAACTCACAGCTCAAAAAGCCAACTGTATCCTGGGCTGCATCAAAAGAAGCATGGCCAGCAGGTCAAGGGAGGTGACTCTGCCCCTCCACTCTGCTCTCATGAGACCCCACCTGGAGTCCTGCGTCCAGCTCTGGAGTCCTCAGCACAAGAAAGACTTAGACCTGTTGGAGTGGCTCCAGAGGAGGGCCATGGTGATGATCAGAGGGCTGACTTCTCCTGTGAGGACAGGCTGAAATAGTTGGGTTGATTCAGCTTGGAGAAGAGAAGGCTCCAGGAAGACCTTATTGAAGCCTTTCAGTAGTTAAAGGGGGCCTATAAGAAAGTGGGGGACAAACTTTTTAGCAGGGCCTGTTGTGAGACGTCAAGGGGTAATGCTTTTAAACAAAAAAAAGGTAGACTGAGACTAGATAGAAGGAACAAATTTTTTACAATGAGTGTGGTGAAACACTGGAACAGGTTTTCCAGAGAGGTGGTAGATGCCCCATCCCTGGAAACATTCGAAAGTCGGGTTGGACTGGGCTCCGGGCAACCTGTTCTAGTTGAAGATGTTCCTGCTTATTGCAGGGGGATGGACTAGATGACGTTTAAAGGTTCTTTCCAAACCAAACTATTCTATGATTCTACCGTGAGCTCAGTCAAGAAGGGAACTCACCTACACCTTGAGATACAGGACTTCCCTCAGCCATTGGAATAACTAACACAGATCAGGATTAGATACAGGATCTGAAGAACTTAAGTTTACCAAAAAAGTTTTAGGAGAAATGGTTTTAAGTCAAAATTGAAACAAACCCAGATTTAAAGAAAGAAAAAAATATCAAAATCTGTGGAAAATAAACATGGCTTTTCAGCCAGCTCTCACAAACAGAAAGGGAATACACGTCTGATTTAAATACGACATAATGATTTCACTTTTTGCATGTTCTGTTTCATTTACTACTTCCTTCCAATATTTCTGAAAATTAGTCTGGGCCCCAACTTAAAACACTTTCCATCGATAACCCATTTTCCACAGGATGAAGTAAGTGTCTGCTACCCATTGAGGCAGGGGCAGGGGGGCAGGGGAGTGGTGCAGAAAAAAAAAGCCAAAGGAAACTTGCAAGTGAGTGAATGAAGATTATTACTTGGCCACATGGTTTGATTCAATTTACAGTCTTGAGTTTCAGGTCATGCAGTACCTGGTGACTGCTTGCAGCTTGCTGTGCTTAACTGGAACATGCCCTGCGCATTACATAAATGTTTGCTGATACTGTTGAAGCACACACTGAGGATCCCAAGTTTCATTTGCACTCAGCAAACGAAGACCTCAGCAGGGCCCTTTCTGACCTGTTCCCACCAGTCTGAGCCCTTTCTCTGTCCCCCACATCTCCTGGTTTCTTACCATAGAATCAGACAGGGCAAAGGGATCATTTGGGAGGTCTGTACTCTGATCTGCACAAAGCAGGATCAAGACTGAATTCAGACCATGTTGCTCAGGGCTTTATCTACTAAGGTGTTGGAAATATGTAGGAAGAGGTTTTTCATAGCCTCTCTGGGAAACCTCCTTCTGTGGTTGACTGTCCCCACAGTGTTCACTCAATTCCTGCTCAGATTTTGGTTAATGCATGCTTAGCTCATGCTAAGGCCTGATGTATGCTGGGATCAGCGCCATTAGGTCAAAGTGAAGGCAACATGTAGGCAGGACACGGCTTCAGGAGGTAGCAGGCTGCAGGTGATAATGGCTGCATAATGACCTTTAGCCCTTTTGGGCCACCGTGTCCTGCCTACATGTTGCCTTCGCTTTGACCTCATGACTTAAGAGATGAATTAGTGAATTCACATGTTAGACTAGTCTGTACAAAGGGGATTGAACCCTTGTTTGTCATATTTGTTTTCTTTCCTAATGAGCTTATAAAATGAAGTTTAATTTACAGAGTACATTGACCTGTAAATTTGAGAGATCCAAATGGACCATGACACCATGGTAATAATTTATGTCAAATAGAAACTTCCTAGTTTGATTTGTCTCCATTGTCTCTTCTCACACCACCGTGGACCTCTCAAAAGGTTTGACTCTGCTTTCTTCACACCTTCCTAACTGGTATTGGAAGGCTGCTATTAGGACTCCCCAGGCCTCTTCTCCAGGCTGGAAAAAACCCATTTGCCTCAGCCCCTCCTTGTATGGCAGGCGTGTGCTTTACCCGAACCACCCCCTTGCATTGCAAATGGACTCCTTCAAGTTTCTCACTGTCCTCCTTGTATTTGGGGTGTAGGGTGTCCAACCTGGATGCAGGATCCCAAATACACTCTGAAAGGTGCCAAGAAAAGGGGAAATAACCCTCTCCCTTAATCTACTGGTGATATTCCTGTTAATACAGAACAGTATGCTGTTAGCCTTCTTCTCTGACAGGGCTCACTGCAGACTTGTCTTTGGCTTGCTTTCCCCTAGGAACCCTTGGCCCTTTTCCACAAAGCTGCTGTCTTATGCCTTACCTTACTTAGTTCCCAGGCCTTTCAATGCCAGTCCATTTCATGCCCTTGTATTTCTCCCCACCTCACAAGCAATCAAATCCTAGTTAGGGTCTCTCCAGTTTCTGCAGTCCAGCTCCTAATCTGGTTTGTTTCCCCCATCAGCCCTAAGATCTATGTAACCTGCAAACTCCATGAGATCCTTTCTACATCAAATATTTGGCTTCTCTCTTCCCTGTGTTTGCATCAACTTCCTTCTCATTGCTGCTTGGACTGACCTTGAAAAACAACCTTAGATCTTATCTTGCCGATGTTGGCAATCCACGGATCAGCCAAAAGACAAACCTGCTGGGAACATTGTCCTCTCCCTTTTGATAGTTATGTAGAGATAGAATATGCTTAACATGAGAAAGTATAAAAAATTCTTCAAAAGCATACAGCTTGTCAAAGTATGAGTGCACAAGAAAGAAAGGAAGAAAGAAAACCCTGATTAAAACAAAGAAAAACCTACATTACACACATTTCTTCTTTCAAAGCATAGAGTCTCTAGACCTTTCCAAAGAAAAAGCAGCCAAATCATTACAATAAAATCCAAACAACACATTTTCCCTGCCCTCATCTTTAGAAGAGTAGAACTCTGGGGGCTGAAGGTATCCAAGGCAGTTCAACCTAAGACATAAACCAGAGATACAGAAAATCTCAACTCCAGTGGTTTAAGCTTGGCAAAACTATGGAACACCTGAAATTAAGGTTTTACAATGGCGAATGCTGAGCAATTTGAGAAACAGTCAGAGGCAGGAGAGCCGTGTAATGAGTATATTCTGTATGTCGGTAGGGTGTGTGACTGCACATTATATAACAAACATATTTTCATTTTTAAGATACAAATTACGTGTTTCAAAGCAGCTATATATCTGCCAACTGCACATTATTAAAAAGGAAAGAATGATACAAGCTCGCACTTTCTGTGAAAATGTACTGGAAAGAACACGTTCAAGTCCCTTACGTTTGCCATGATGCTGCTTAACACCACATGAAAAAGAACCAGGGTATTCACAGTTTGTTTAATTTGCAGAAACCTATCTTAAATGCTAGATGTCCTTGATAAGAATGTAAAATATGGTATGAACCAACTAGATACCGCTTATTACCTATCACTTTTATTAAAATATCATCCAACATGCAGAAAGTTTCAGTAACTCCCACTAGCTGAAGGATAAGCATGATCGCGGTCTGGATGCACTTTGCTACCTTGTGTATCACGGGTTTGTTAGCAGAACCATCAGGAGTGAGGTATTCTCCTTTTCTTCCTGCTTTGGTTGGAAAATGCTGATCTGTTAAAACTCAATTTTGTGCAGAAGCAGATTAATTTTCAGAAGCCAGCAGAAGCCAGCAGAAAACTAACTCAACAACAACAACAAAATTGCCAGCTTTGCCAGTAGAAATATCTAAACAGTCTGTTGACTTGCACTCTGTGCACACATGTGGGAGTTCTCATGGTTCAAATTTTTTCTGAAGAAACTTGGGGTTCAGTTTCATCCTACTAAAGGGAGGGAACACTTTTGAAATCTTTCTGCTCAGAAGAGAAAATCTTTCCTCCAGGCCACATCATATCCCAAACACTTTCTGAATTTCTGTGCTGTCCACATTTGCCAGTAGCAGAAGGAAGAAATACAGCGAGGAAAAGGGGCAATGATGACAATTGATTTAGCTTCACAGATTTTTTTGCTATCTATCTGTTGTATGTTTAAAATACTACACTTGTCTGTTTATATCAAAGCTACACCGTTGAATGTGCCAAGCACCTTTAGAATTGGCTTAAGCTAAGCACATACAAACCCACCGAAACCACTGGGGAAACTTACATACCAGAAGTTAAATTTGCAAGTTTAGCCATCAAGTATCTGGGAAAGCAACCATAACAACATTTTTTTCTGTAATCAGACAACACTAAAATCAACAAGCTTCTGATTTGAGATTCTGGGCATCTCTTTAATGTATGTCAGTAATAACAGACAACTCACTGCACGCTCATAATTGTTTTGTCTACATGCAGCTTCACACAACCAAGAAGAAGAAGAAGAAGAAGAAGAAGAAGAAGAAGAAGAAGAAGGAGAAGTACCAGCAGCAGCTTCAGCTTCAGGACACATAAATAAAGGAATTTGTATAAGGAGGACTTCCAGACATTTTGAAAATCTGGTTAAGCCTCATAAAAAATCCCAGTGTGGTAATCCAATACATGTATGCTTATTGCTGAAGTGTCTTTCTGCAGCCCAGAGAAGTTGAATTAATTGTTTCATTAGTTTACCATAATCCATAATTCCTAGCTCCAAATCTCTTTTATTTATTGTCTGTCACCATGAGAATAAAATCAGATCAGCATAATTTATAAAAACAGACGAGAAGACTGCAATATACAAAGCATCTTTTCTTTACTAAATGAGTTTATATCACACAATTCTCAACCCCTAAAAAATATTTTCAAATGGCGTACAGTTCATTACAGTGGGTTTTATTATTTTTTCTATTCTAGTAGCACTTCAATACTTCTTTGAAGATCAGTGGAATAAGTATTCAATGTTTGTCTCACAATAGTTCCTAGAAGTCTTGACCACATTTTTACCACGCTATTACCATGCTATTACCTTGACCATGCAATACACATGGATTCTTGGGGCAGAAAAGACATAAATCTTATCTACTGAAAAAAGCAGGCAGACAAAAGAAAACAAAGAGAGACCTCTGTTCAGTCTTTCTACAGGTCTGATTTTTTTTTTTTTGTAAAACAGAGTTCAAAACTGCAGAAAAAGCCTACAGTTAACCTAGGGATTAAGACCAGATTTCTGGGATACAAATGTATTTTCTTAGTTGTATGGCTGGTTCCAGATTTATTGGATTTTTCTTATTACTATATTGCTTAGAATGGATCATAGCAAAAAGCAAGAGAAATACAAATAATATATATGCAGTAATATTTCCATTGGATAAACTATTCAAAAGAAGATAAAATCCTATGCCCAAATGTCAAAGGCTTATATATGTGTATGTGCATACTTTCACATATATACATATATATACACAACATCTATATATGACTGCAGAAATTATGAAGCCAGAAATCCAATTCCACCTATTGCATTGTGTCTAATCTCACCATGTTTCCTTCTATCCCTGCCTTGCTTACATAGAAGTATACACGTATTCCTTGACGAGTAACAATGCTTTGAAGATTGAGCTGTTGAAGCATCTTACATGTATGTCCATTTTCCAGTAAAACTAATTCAAATTAGTAAATACTAATAGATCTTAGTAATTTATACACCCTTTGTTCACAGGGAAGAAGCAAGCCAGTGGCTACTATTCTGTATATTTCTGAGGAGTTTGCTTTCATTATCCCGTACATTTAGACAAAACAAAACAAAACAAAACCAAAACCGAAAAAACAGAATCCACCTGACACCTCCATTTTGTGATGAGAAATCTACTGTTTGATGTTTCTTTCTCGTACTTTATACTTCAAATATTTTACTGATGGAAAAAAAAGCAAATCTAACATGTACTTGTGTTTTAGTTTTCCTTTTCAATTATGGATAAGAATTTGATAGTCAATGGTCCTGTTTATGCTATACTTTATGGTCAAGTCCTTCTTTGATTTGTCTTATGGACAAGAAATTATTTCAAGGCCAAAAAGCTATTGCTTTACAGTTGTTATTTAGAGTCTCCTATTGTCTAAAATAAATTGTCTTTCTGGTAATCACATGATGGTTATATCTCACAAGTATATCTGGTGTGTTTCCTGTTTTGGGTTTGCTTATTAAACCGAAGAAAAGTTCTCAGAAGCTAGTGGTGGATGGGGAGAGACTGAATTGGCAGCTTTATTATAATTCAATTTTTTTTTTTTGACAAAGGCATAGGAAACGAAGAAAACCACATTAAGCATAACAACATAAATGAAGGGCTTCAGAGGAGTCTAACTGCACCAAAAAAAGTACCATCTCCATCCAAGGATATTTTGGCCCTTCTTCGTGGTATTGTAAGTTGAAGTTCATCCCCTTCTTCTAATTTTGCAATGCCTGTCAAAAGATTTGGAATATTTTAAAGTTAATATTTCAAATACATTATTTTCATGAATGGTATTCAAAAAGTCATTACATGTCATCTTATAACTATGGCTTGTTTCTTGTGATGAGTGCTTTTCTATCTTTAGGTACAATCTTAAAAATTGCAGCCTACCCAGAGCTGACAATTAATGTCCTCTGTGGAGGTGGAGCTACTTTCCATGCTGCACTCACCATGTCACAGTTCACTTAAGCAAACGCTGCAAAAATTTATAACAGTGGCGTACCCAGATTCCTCATGTTATGGTGATGTGACAGTCAAGGTCAGCATTGCTGGTCTAGACCATCCCGTTCCCACACTTCTGGAGGACGTCTCATGAGCTTTACCAACCAAATGAAGTTACCAGACATCAGCTGATCCACTGCGACTGCAGAGCACAAAAGTCTGCTTCCTGCCAGCCGCACATCAGCTGACGTGATAACCGAAAGCACCTCGCCTTCAAGTTGCAGTCACTAAGCTCAAAGCACATCTAACATCTGCTGCGACACATGCTCAACAGCATGAGATATTGCAGTGACATTTAGTTTTCCAGTGAAAGCAGAAGAGTGGGATTTTGGGAAGCAGGAACCGTGAAGTGGCTGGATGGAGTAGAGATTCTAGTTAAGAAAGCGGGGGGAGTAATACAAGGGTGAAATAAGAGGAGAGATGAAATTGAAGGAGGTTATGATGCCAGAATATGTGGGTGGAGGGGCAGAAAGTTAAAGAAAATGTTTGGACAGCCTTAATTGCCAGGAGGAAGTAGCTAATTTATTTTTATTTGGGAAAAAAAATAGCTTCCTTCCCCATCCCATTTGTTTAATGCCATTACTTGCTAACAGTCAACTCCATCACTCAATGTCACCCACTTTTTTATAAGGCATTGAAAAATTCACACAGATCTTGCTGGAAAATAACAAAAGAGAAAACCCTCAAATCCACTATTAAGGGGGACAGACAGATAGGTAAGAGCTACTAAACGAGATTTAATAGGCCTTGATAATAATTCCTTAAATGCTACTGCAGGGATATACATCTATATTGAGCATTGAGCCTGATGGACTTGCATTAAATATTTTAATTGGTCTTTCTTGTTGTGTTTGTGCGATCAGAAAGAGTTCCTGATAGGAATTAACTATTTTTCATCTAACCAAAGACTAAAACTGCAGTAGCCATTAAAAGGATTAGAGAATTAAGCTAAGAAATATCTTTGGAAATCCCATAGCAAGGTATGCAAAAATGGGGTGGCTAAAATTAATGTATGATGTTTTAAAGTAGAACATAACTTCTAAATATTTTATTGGGATAACTAAATGTGGAATTCAACCCCTAAGTTAAACGGAGTTCTTCAGTAAGGACAGTCCGTACTCCTTTTGTCTGCTTCAGGCACCTAACTGAAAGTACCAAAGTATCTAACCGCATTATACAGTGAATGGAGAGAGGGGAATTGTTCAGATCACCTCAGTTAGATGCATACCCTCCAATTACCAGTACTTTATATAAAACTGTATTTTTTTAAAAAGTAATTTTTCAATTAACCAGGTCCATGAATGCAGTCCGTTTTCTTTTCAACTGCCACAATACTTAATCGCCCAACACTACAGATTCTATTTGACACACTTTATTTGCAAACAAAGAAAAGGAAAACGTAGATGTTTACCAGCAGTATAGCAAGAATTATTCGGATAAGACTGTGGCATATTTTGGATGCAACGAAACAATGTCACCAAGCTGAGATCATCACCAAACACATGGGCCTTCTTCCTCTGTATTAGGTGTCCCATAGCAAATGTTGTATCTGTGTATAAAACCTACAGAATGAAGAGGTGCAGACTTCAAACATATTGTAAACGTGTTACAAATCCTTTAAAAAGTCAGATGCTGAAAGGAATTGAGCTTTCTCACCTGACCATATATGAAAAAATATCCTGTTTCTTTGATCACTATTTTATTTCCTTGTTCTTCCAGAGCTGTTCCACGTTTAAAGCTCAGAAGCCAAGGGACAATGCTTGAATCATCTAAAAGAAATAATAATTTTTAGGTAATCAGAAAGAAAAGTTACTTTTTTCATTTTCATCTGACAAAAAAGTATCAAATCTAACTTCCAGTCAAGACTTCCAGTCTCACTAGCTGGATTTCCCCACTGAAAAGAGGATATTTGCAAGAGCTGTCCAGAGGCAGAGACCTATTTTTTTTAATTTTTTTTTTCTTAAATTCAGCAACATAACACATTACTGCTTTGAAGCTAGATAAATTTGGATGGTAGAGTTAATACATGGAATAATTAGCTATAAATCATGGAACATATTCTTACCTTTCTGTTGGATATCGCTTTTGCTGTCAGCAATCAGTTGCAAGCAGGCCTGCAGCACTGCAAAGTGAAAGCATTTTGAAATCAAAGACATATAAACCAGTAACAGAATAGAGTAAGCTTTTGAAACTACCTTAAAAAAAAGAAGGACATGGAAAAAAAAATCTCCCGGTCTCACCACTTTTTTGAAAACATAATCTATTGATTTTAATGCAGATCTTACTCAAACATGCCAAAACAAAATTCACACTACAACACGTACTAGATAACTTTCGGAGCTCGTGCTGCTAAGCAGGAGGCCTCAGATAGTAGCACGAGTAATACTTGCTTGTTTTAATCTCTGGTTCTAATATAATTGAAAAATGTAGCAGTAAGTCAAATGAGCTAGGAATCATCAGATCAGTTAGCCTTGTTAATTTTCTAAGCAAAAGCTCAACCCTGCCAGCTATGACAGATATCAGATTTTCGAATGATGTTTACTATATTGTTTAAAGAAATTACTTCCCAGTCATAGTTGCTGTAAAGTGTTAGTCATGCATACTAGTTACATGGTACTTTCAAAATAAATTAAAAAAAAATCCATATGTTTGTACTTTCAGCATGTTTTCAGATACCCATGCTCAATCAACCTATACTGAGACTAAGAGGGAAGATACAGAGATGAGTGTTAATAAATTAATGCACACATAACCAATAGCTTAGTATCTCTCAAAACTAGTGCGTTACTCATAACTGTGGATACTGGTGACACCAATGAGAAACTGGGAGTTTGATCAGCAAGAAATATTGTGGTATGTTAAAATATAGGCTCGCAAGTGAAACAGATCTTTTAAAAAAAAATCTGCCTAAGCTAGATGTCAGGGAACAGGATGAAAGAAAAAAAAAGGATAGAGCAGATTTTAATGAAAACATCTGGTTCTAGTGCTACTTTGAAGGTTGCAAAACAGAGTGGTAACATTTACTGAACTTGACAGAAACCAAATTAATTTACTAAGAAACAAGAGAAGAAAATTCTGCCGTTGACTGCTGAATCTACATTTTTCTTTATGCCTTTTCAGGTAAGAACGCTATGGGTCACATTTGGCCACTCTTGCTATAATGGGAGTTGCCCTACTCCATGGGATCCTGTTTCTACATCTGCCATCTGGTACCCATGGTGCAATCAAGTGCCTAGCGGCACAAACCTCTCACTGCACGGCAGGTATTGAGTTTTGTTTAGAAAGCAGGCTCTCTCTCCAAGTCTCCTTTCCAAGGGGTCTGCCTGAAAATACCAAGAGAGTGCTGGATGCTCACCAGCACTCAGTGGTGCCAACTGGCAGCGTACAAAGGTTCAAGCGCATGTCTGGGAACACTCCAATGTCACAACGATTGCACAACGTGTGAGCCCTACTTACATTAATGAAAATGCTATCCTGCCAGCTCCTGTCTCCTACACTGGAACGTGTCCTTGAGTTCTCTCAGTGCTCAGCAATAATGTGCCAAAATCTATAGATTTTCAAACCAAGAATTTAAAAGCATCTGAATGCCCTGCCTTCTGATAAGGAGTAGAAAAAACAAGCTAGCACGAAATTGAAAAGGTATTATACTTCAGTCCTTTTTCTATCACACTTGTGAGCGACACAATTTTCTGAAAAAGAAGCTTCCAAATAAAATCAAAATGTGCTTTTCTGGAATTGCACACCAAAGCGCATCAGACAACCTATTTCACAAGGTATTAATTCACTGTCCTTTGGAGCAAGTGCCTTCCTAGTGAATGGAACTTGCTGATTCCCTGATATTTCAGTAAGGTAAATAAAAATTTTCATTCCAGCTTTTAAGAGAACTCACTAGTGTGGCCACTGGATTTTCCACTAACCAAACAAGAAAGAATTTGTTATGATTCACACTAACCAGCTGCTATCCATCTGGGTACCAATGAGTAGTATCCACAAACAGTGAAAGTTAAGGCTACCTTAGCAATTCTTGTTAAACCTCGCATTCTTGAAACTATCCTGATTCACAGTTTGCAGGTCTGGATTTAAGTTTCAGTTGTTTGCAGCATTGAAATACTAGTCATCATTACTGAGAACTGCTACACAGTAATTAAAATCACCAAAAGTTCAGTACAGTCTGAGACCTTTTCCATCTTTTAAAAACACATACCAACTCTGCTTCGTTCTATAGATATCAAATCTACATATATTCTCTAAAAAAATCTCACTGTCTCTTTTTTAGTGTATGCAGATAAAAATAAGGCTCCACAGAATACATTAAGCTTGTTTTTCACGGAGAAATATGGATATCATAGTGTCATTCCTGACAATAAAGAGAACAGGAACTAACACTGTGTCCTTTTTACCTAAAGCCACAAATGACAAATAATATCTAAAATAGGGTTTGAGGGATTGAACAACAACATGTTTAAAAAAAAATGTTCAGAAGCCAAGGCTGACACATAACTATTTCCAGTATATACAAGTACTTTGCTTTGACCTCAGTGGAACTACATACATGCTTAAAATGAAGTAAATCATTGAAACAAATTCAGAGTAAACAACACTACTATTAAGGAGAAGATATGGATATACAGAGTATATTTTCTGGGTAAATTAACAGGGATATTCTTAATGTTGTTAAGAAATGTTAGCAATTCTATTCCAAGAAGGACCCAAATCTTACCTGAAGTACAATATCAAGAATATATGCATTACAATATATGGGTTGAATAGTTACTATCAGTACTGAGCAGAATAAATCAAAAGCTCTACCTGAATGCCCTTTAGTCCAACGTAAATCAAACATGAGCATCAGCTTTGTAGTGTAAAGGATTTTTGAATAATTAATAATGCAAGCAGAATACAGGATTCATAGAATACATCTTAAAAATGTGTAAAAATATCTAGACTGAGTGTCACCATAAGGTCTAGCTGTATAAAACAGAGTGTATCTAGAACAATAAAGTGTGCCCCATCCTCTTGTAACTTCATATAAAAGCTTTCCTTTGACAACCATTTTTTTTTTTTCTGATTTTAACCGCTCTGTGGGGTATGGGCGGGGAGAAGAACATTTCAGAGTCTGCCTTCTTCCATGAACAGAACAGCCAATTCTGAAGAAGTTACTGACTCCAGATGCCTTTATAAACCACAGCCAGCACATGAAGGGATGTGTTCTCCACCGGTTGAGCAATGTAACCACAATTTAAAAAAAAAAAAAGCTAGCTTTTGCAGCAGGATAGGAACACAGCCTTCTGCATAACTGCATGATTTAAAACCTGACGTTGGTAAAATCAAATTTGCCCTCCCATGCAAGTTTTTGTATTATTTAATTGCATAATCATTTTGATATTTTGCAATCTAACTTCATAATACATCCAAACAAAATTACAAGTTTATTATCTGTGAACTCATGCACACATTTTTAAGATTTTTGTATCATCTGAGATCTGAGATATCTATCTCATTTTTTGCTGAAATAAAAGCAAATAAAAACTCTGAACTTTAAAAAACCAGACCTGCTTGTTTAGGTTCCTTCTTTGGTCTAGGTTTGTTCTCTATAGACTTCCTGAAACATACTTAAACACTAGATAATTCAGTTTATAAATTATATGCATGTTCTTGAACAATTTGCAGTTCTTCCTTTAACTTCTGCATTTCTTATCACAAGAGATCTTCTTTTACTTTTTGCTTGTACATTTTTATAGACTAGTTAATTTGGTGCTTTTTAAGTAAGAAGCCTTTATATGGCATCAATCGTGGATTAAATCAGTCCCTGCATTAAAATGGCTTGGTCATAGTTACAGATGTGACTCACGTCTAACAACTATCTTCAAAGTTTTGGTAGTATTATTTTGACCTTAATAGAATTACCAGTAACATATTACAATGAGAATAAGAAGAAAATAATTTACTAAGAATTAAAAATGTTTCTATTATACAGTATAAAACAGAATATTGCTTTTAAAAATTAGAGCCTATCCTATTTTGTGTATTTTTGATTGCAGTATTATGCATAATACACAACACTGATTAATTCATTAAGTGGAATTCTTCATGTAAAATTGCAGGCATTGCATCAAGTAATTTTCTATACTTTCAGATAGAAAGGCCTACTTCCTTTTGAGTTAGACTGTTGTCAGCAGAAACAAAAAACAATAACATATCTTTTCAAGAAGTAGGCCTTTTTTATTATTAAGAGAACTCTTACATTTCCCCTCTTCAAACAATAAAATACAAAGTATTTTGAATATTTGGTGAGGGGAATTTTGTATGTGGCATTTATTTAGACTAGTAACAAAAGGTTAGGTTTCCTGAGTCAAAGATTGCTAAAGTCAAGTTTACTTGTAAAAGTTCTTGCTATCCCGCTGTCACAGAGTTCTAAACCAAAAACACACAGTCAAAACACTTCTAATAGACAAGTGTACCAATTTGCCAAAGCAAATCTATCAATTTGCCAGTAATGCAATCATACCAAGAACAATGGCAAAATTCTCAGAACTTACAGACCCTGCTTGTATGACAATAGTTATTTCCTGTGGACGCAACTGATATTGGGGTAGAACCTGGGAAGCGCTAGTCACAAGTCAAGTTATCCTGCCTCACTGCTTTGTGCAATTACTTAGAATTTCTCCTCAGTTCCTTCCATACATGCAATCAGACTGATTGAGATGGATAACCTCAGTACACCAAAGTAAATATTGTCCATGGGTGCTCCAATCTGATTACTGCAGAATGGTGCCTAATTTGAGTTTATAGACGACCTCATGCTCACCTACCAAGTCAGCCACGGGAATCAGAATCCCACAGTAATAACCAGAATGACGCACAGAGACAGAGTGTAAATGAAATGACATTCATACATTGAACTGCCTTAGGTAATGGAACCTATATCTTGTTCCTGGACTCAAGCACACATACAGCTTAGAGAGAAACACGCAGGCAAGGCAATCAATAATTGAGAACAGGGTGTAAAATTCAGGAGAGCTTTTTATTGTGCAGTGATTTTCCTCTACAGACTAAATTTATAAAAAGAAAGACAAATAAAGAAAATTATATCTGTTCTTATGTGTCCTGATATGACATTTGCCAGAAGCGGTTAGATGATCTATCTGCGTGCATATTAATAATATGTACCTTTCAAAATCACCCATTAACTCCTACTCATTGTATCAAGAACTCTGGTTCTGACTGCTAACTGTACAGCTTTGTTTGGAATTGATGCTTGAAACCCATCTCTTCAACCTACTTGAGCTGGAAATTTTCTCAAGACACAAAATGTACAACTAGTGATGACTAATAGTTTTATGCACGAACACAAGCAAATGCATACCCCATAAAAATACGAAAGAACAACATTGTGTTAGATCCATTTTCCTTCACTTGTCACTTTAATTAAAATTCTAATTTGTGGCCACTTCTATGCACAAAACATCAAGCAAATAAAAAAAAAAAAGTAATTGAAATTCCATATGTTCAAGAAGTGCTGTGCTGGGCATAAAAAGAATCATGGGACATCCATTTCTGAAATTTATTAATTAGAATTTAAAAAGAAAACAGAATGGGACCACAACTTTATTTATAAACAAAATAATGGGTTTATATTTTACTTCTGGTCTCTGATGAAGCACAAGAGAAGCACTTGTATATCAGCGACATTTTCAAGTATTCACTTTCTAAGGAATTGGTCCTTGTTAAAGTGAAATTATGGGTCAACAATTAAGTGTGAGACCAGACTCTACTTTGAGACCTCTCTGAAGCAAACAGAAATAGGACGAGAAAAAGGCACCTCACTCAATACCTTAATTTATCTGCCATTGTACCAGAATGAGTGCAGTGCATCTGCAGGATGATTTGGGGGCTGCCAGGATGCCGGTACACAGAAATGGATGTGAGAAGATCAAAATGCAGGGCTAGTAATTTTGTGTACATGACCAAGTAACAGCCAGGATTCAGCACCATGAACAACACCAGGGTCTCTTATTTCACTCACTCTGCTAAAAAAAAATTTAACATTGACCAGTAGGTTCACGGTCAGTAGGTCATGGATCAGTGAAATCCAATCTGAGAAAATGTAACATCTTACTGCACTCTGACAAACTAAACTTGTTGTAATTACAGCAGGCAGAAAGGTAATCCTGTCTAACAGATGACCTTTTATATAAATGGAAGATTTGTAATTTACTTTTTTTTCTTTTTTATATACAAAATATACATTTTAGAAAATGGTTGTGTTAGAAAACAGTTTTGTGCTAGGTCAACCTATGTAGCTTTTCCCTTTTAAATGAATGTTCATATTCTGTGCTTTCTGTCATCCATCCCAAACAATTTTAAAGCCAGCTGTATCTTTAAAAAAAAACCCCAAAACTTACAGAAATAAGTAGCTTAATTAGAATTTTATGTGAATAAAGGTGAATAGATATAAACAGGGGTGGCTACCTGATGAGACGAACTTAAGTCTGCCAGACGCACAGCTGAGAAGCCCAAAACCCTCCTCTCCTCCATACACCCTCAAAAAGCAGTAAGAATAAAGATGAAAGCTACTGTGAAGGGCACTGGATAACTTGCAGAGTACTGATGCTATAACATTATTTTAGAAAAAGACATGCCTCCTTATTTTTATGATACTTGTACTTGAGATCACTAGCCTTTGTTTGGGAGACGCTAGGGTGGGGAGAGCAGGGAAGCTCTGTGGTTCCCGTGGTAGGAAACAGGATACAAGAAATACAATTTAAGCAATCTTCTCCTTAGCCCTGTTTGTGAAATCACTGTTAGCCAAGACCCCAAACCAAAGATTACCAACGAAATAGAATAAATCCCATTTAAACCTATGGATTTTGGATAATGTCCTAAATGAATATTTTCTTTTGAGAATTCTGGAGGTAAATAGAGTGATTATACTCTAGAACGTAAATTTCATTTAGCTTGCTGAAGCTTAAGTGAAATACATTTCACATTAATTAGTCACTCAAAAGCACAATTTAAGCTAAGTTTGATTTAGTCTTTACTACAAATTACTCCATATCAACTTCATCTATTAGAGTATGTACGCAAATTGTTACCACAGAATTCTATATTTCATCCTATCAGGTATCGTTGTGTTTAGAAAGAGAAAAAAGAAAAAAAGTAGGCACTTTATTCCCAAATGAAACAAATATATTCCAGTAATATTCCAACATTATAATACACATCAGAGGTCTTTTATGGAGCACAGTCTTCAGTGCCCTCTGCAGCACCTTTTAAAAAGGCCATGATAGAAAAAATCTCACTGGATAGGCATGCCTTTATTTATTTTGCTAATTATATTAATAGATTGTTTTAATGCAGAAATGATACTAAACATCTGATTTCCTTGTTGTCTGCCTCTCTGGACAGGTACAAGCCAGCCTTTCTCTTTGAAAGCTTCTACTTCCCTAAAGTTAAGGACCTTTCTTGTTACTTCTCTCTTTTAGGATGAGCTAGTTTCCCAGAAAAATGACTTGGCATTTTTAATAATAGCTTTCCCTCCCCACTATTGATCAGAGAGAAACAAGTTAGGCATTACCTTGAGCTGAGACTGATGGATTTAGAATTGAGCAATTTACAATCTGAACGATTTAAAGTTGCGTTACTCAACTCTACTGCATCATCGAGAAATACCTCCATTACAAGAAGATTTGGGATCTAATGTTCAAAGTTCAACCTGCAGATAGCACGAATATCTGGTACCTTAAACAGTATGGTAACCATTAAGAGAATAAACCGTAAGAGAATATGGTAACTATTAAGAGAACTATTAAGAGAATGGTTAACACCATTCATTCAGCAATAATTGTAAAAACCTTAACTGGCTTTGGAAGCACGGATCGGCTGACAGAAGATATGAGTCGAGCACTGCTGTTTTTCTCAAGACGGTATGCAACTGCGGCATCCCAACCCACTCCACCACGTGCTATTTACCTGTTTCTTCTGTGTGGACAATAGACCTTCTCCCCCTGTTTCTGCTCCCGTTCCAGATTTCCTTTTGGAAGCTTTCAGCTGGGCCAGGACCAGGAAGCCTGTTCTCCTAACAGGGAGAAGCAGCAGTCAGTGAAAGCAGCCTCGCATTTGCTCGTCCCCTGGAAGCCGAAACCCTCCCCTCCAGCTTACCTGCCTGGCGCCAGCTGCAGACACTTGCAGGAAGGAAGAAACAGGGGTACCTGCTTTATTTTCGTCAGGGGACACGGGTGGCCGGTCTAGCAGAGACCTTGCCTGGACCCTGTAGATCAGCTCGTTGCGCAGAGCTTCCAGTTCTGTTTTCAGGGTGATAACATGGTAAAGAGACACTGCTGCAAGACAAGAGGACAGGAGCATTGCAAGCCACAGGAATGTGACAGAAAAAAGTCCCGTGGTGCCTGAAGCAGCACCAGGGGGGGCAGAGGGAGAGGAGGCGGTATCCTTCTGTTGGATGACGTGCACACACTCCACGGATTTCATCGCTGCTCTTTCCTCACTAAAGCCAGAGGGAGAGTTCAGCTGTCCCCTTCCGAGGTGCAATCCATGTTACCAGTTGCTCTCTGAAACTAAGGGCATCCAGAATAAGTGAACAAAACGCCCAGATCATTTCCTGTCATATGAAGCCGTTGATAGAACCATTAAACTTAATGTACAGAGTGAACGTCTAAGATTCAGTCTCCGTTTAGTTTTTGTCTTTCTGTGCTGCATTTTGGAAATGAATACTTTCTCATGAGCTGCTTGCTCAATCTACCTTCCTCCTTTCACTTTCAACTATATATTTATGTGGCAGCTTGCTATTACCATTTCCCATTGTCTTCGAATTTAGGCACAGCCGGTACCTCTGGTAATTTAGAGCCTTATCTAGAAGTGCAGGAACAATGTAAAGTTTCCTGGCAGCATATCACCCAGTGCTAGTTAAAAGACACACACATATGACAACGCATGTGCCTCTATGTATCGGTAGGTATACAGATGTACTGCGTGTGTACATTGTATCATATATATATTCATATCTAAAGTGCCTACAGAGGGGACAACCTATTCAAACAAAAAATTTTGTGGTTTCCTAAACGCTGTAGTGAAAAATATTCCCAGGTATGACTAACAAATTACTGGTCTCTCAATTGTATAAGTTGCAGGCTCTGCAGTTCAGTTCATCATACTAACTTGAAAAGGGATGATTTTTATTAAAACTTATCTAATAAATATAGTTTCTCTACAGAATTCAAGGACCTGAATTAATGCAAAAGGGGACAGGGGACACAGAAAAGTGGGGAGACAAAACTTGGGGGGGTGGGGGAAACTAGAAGGGGTGAAAACTAGAGGATGGGAAAGAATAAGAGAGGGGAAAATAAGATTGAAGGTGGGGGGGAAGGGCAGATGGGTATAAAAGGAAAATAAGATTATATATTTTTTTTAAAAAAAACCCAAACTTTAAATACTGAAGTTTTTTCGGGTGAATCCTGAGTGTCTGGATTAAGCTCATCTTGTTAAGATTTTATTAGTCCTTTCATCTTAAAACCTTGCATTAGGAATTCCTTCTTTCTCTGCAGCTAGCTAAATATTCCAAACATGTTCATATTCTTTTTGTAGTGTCTTCTCATGCAAAAGTAAAGTTTTACTCCTTTGTTAAAAGTTTCAGTGGTCTGGGACAGAAAAAAATGATTGAAAAGCATCACAATTAGGGCTAAAATCAATAAGTCAATCTCACCACTGGAATCTAACTAACTGGAATCTTACCATGTAAGTAAAGTTTTATCTTTGCAAGAGAGAGAACTTTTATAGGTCTGTCTGAATACTGTGTAATGAATCTTGATGGCAACACTTGTCAGAGTAGTTCCAATCAAGTTGCTTCTGTTGGGAAGGAGAAAGAAGGTGCAACGATAGATGAACGTCTTCTTTAGCCTCTCCCACTTCTATGTCTTAAGACTATGAGAAATTGAGGGTTAGTATAAGCTTTATCATCATCTGTTGTGAACCAAGGTACCCTTTTCCTTACTTTACCACCTCTAGCAACCACCCAATATCCTGGACAGACAAGTAATTATTTTCTTAAATGCAGAGGAAAAAAAAAAAAATTTCTACATGTCTTAACATGCCCCTAAAAGGCACATACATACTGTGAGAAATGATACAGAAATCAGTGCAGGGTGGAGTAAGGGCAGAATGACATACTGTTTCTGTACCTATTTTCAAGGCTAAGTTAAGGTGTAAATGGGGCTGCGTTTTGAAGGAAATTTAAGATGAACTAAGGTAGGTTTTTTGGAACAGAATAAGCAATTATTAGAACTAAGCAGACATGCCTTGAAGTATCATTAGACATCAGAACAGTACCAGCCTAATACCGACTGTGTTCCAAAAATAAAATGACAGTTGGAAAAGAAGTGCTATTTAAGGAAATTAAACCAAGTGAGGTGAGAGAATGGAAGTTATAACTAGCTACACAGAAATACTGAGAAACAATTGGCCAGTGAGGTCTCTGCGGTCATTAACATATAAGAAAATAACAGGCAGGTATATAATTAGCATCAATCTAGGCAGGTATATAATTAGCATCAATCTAGTTGCTTCTAGAGAAAATAGGCTGTTCCCAGCCTCCACACCTTCTTTAAATGGGGTCATTATTTGGGCTGACAAAATAATTGTGGTGACACAGAGAACTTCTGTAAGACATCTGGCTTTGTCTTGCTTACCATTCTGATAAATGAGAATTTCAAAGGGGAGATGAAGAAAATCAAAGCAGCCCACTCTCGGCAAATTGTTAAATTCAACAGGTATTTCTAGTTACCTATCATAGGGATCATGCTGTTTGCAACCTTGTGTTGTTCTATAGCTTCATAAGCAGTTAAATGATTTGAAAGAAAATATAATTTTAGACAACTTTTGTGATGATGAAAATATAGTGGAACAATCAATAATGACAGTGAGAGATCAATCATGAAAAACAACACAAATTGACTAGAAATAGACTTAGCTGAACAACTTCCATTTTAACACAATCAAATGAAGCTTCAGTAAATTGCAGACTACTAATTGCATTAAAGTAAAAACTCAGAAAAATGACTTAAATCCCCCAAAACCAAAACATGCTAGTTGCAAAGCCCAGAGCGTGGAGTCGGCGCCTCCACGCTTGCCACTATGTCTTGTCATAACACACTGTCCTTATGATTCCTCTTGTTGTCAGAGCTGCAAAGTAGTCCTTAACCTGCTTAAAGCAAAGTCAATGAGATTAACGCATGTGCAGTTTCTTCTGCGTTTTAAACTAAGGTGTGCCTAAAGAGGACTAAGGAGTCCTCAGCTCATATTAGCCTTCCATTAGCAGACATGGGAGGGTGTTGACTCCAGCTGAACATGAGCTTTCAGTGGAACTTTCTTGTTGAAATAGAAGTATAATATTTGGATATATATGCTGGAGCAAATTATTAAGCAAAAGTAAGAAGTAACTGTAACCATGCTTTTATATCGACAAAAGTGTTAGCATATAGCTATGACTACCAAAACCAAACAGTGAAAAGGGTTCAAAACAAAAATCCGGAATGAATATAAGAGGCCTAAAGAACTCACCAGGAAAAGGGTGTTCAGTTTGTGGTTAGCAGCCTGCTTCTACTGGCCAGCTTCCCTGAAAACCCTTCTGCAAAAGTTTGTACCCTATTAACTGTTTTTGGCTTAAGACATACATGCTATGCTACACACGCAACAAGTGACTACTTCAAACCTAGTTCGAAGCAGCATTTTCCAAACTATTTCTAGAAAATAAAATGCCACTACATTAAACTGCAGAAACCTAGTCCTGGCTGTCTAACTCTGGAAGGAAATAGGAATAAACCCTTATAATAAAGGTATTCTGAAAATATGGTTCTATTTGGCATGCACAGTACAGTTGATCCATGCACACACAATGAATCCAACCATGTAGTGCCTCCTTAACCCAAAAAATTAGCTATGTTAAATACTCAGGTTGACTGACAAAGGGTCCTCTTTAATTTAGCCAATGAAAGCTATTAAAAAATGCCTTGGCTAGTCTAAGAATTTTACTTCACCAAATCTTTTACTTTTGGGAAAAAGAACAAACTTTTAGATAAAACTCAAAATAATAAGAAAAAAAAGCCATATTACCGCTGAAGACTCTTAAAGGTAAGAATGTTTCACTAGGGGAAGTGGATTCTTGAACAAAATCAAGGCTGGTTAATTCTTCCAAGGTATTACAGCAGAAACAAGCCCTGCAATTTGTGCAAGCAATTAATTTTTTTCATTTCCGTTATGCAGAGTATCAGATTAAATGATCAAGATGGGCCCTGCTAACCTGCAAATTTATAAAACATCATCACTACATCTGTGGGGAACCAAGGCAGAGATAGTTAGCAATCACACAGGAAATTTGTGGTTGAACCAGAAACTGAACTCTTGATTTCCTGAAATCCAGTTCTGTACTTTAACCACAAAAGCGTCTTCTTTGAGGGGGAGGAAAACCCCATAATGAAGTTTAACACAGAAAAGAGAAGCAGATTATTTGAATATGAAGACTTGGATAAAAACCCAATTTAATGAAGAAATTTAAAAGTTTACTTAAAAACAAATCTTCCGTTTTTAAAAAGGAGGCCGTATAGATGCTGCAGTCCAGAGATCCAGGCAAATGTCGATGGCCATACTAAAAGTACACCTCCAGTGGCAAAGGTCCAACTTCACATACTTCTGAGGTAGCCACAAAATGGAACTGGTGCATGCAGTTATCACAAAAAGAAAGAGGCCATGATAGCTTGCCTTACTACATGAGACAGTGCAGAACAGATAGAGGAGCAAAGAATAAGCAAAGGTTCCATTTTAAACACATTTAATTTCAAGCTCTTTCTGAAGATGGACAAAACGAATGGGCTATTTTGGAGTTGATCAGAATAAATCCTATATGACAGTTTTCTGCTATTACAGGCATCTCTATTAGGCATATTCATAGTTAGCCCTCTGAAACAGTACACATTCCCTTAAAGGACACTTAATTAGTTCTTTCAGCCATTAACTGCAATTTAGAATCAGAGAATAGTTTGGGTTGGAAGGGACCTTTAAAGGTCCAGGGACATCTTCAACTAGACCAGGTTGCTCAGAGCCCCGTCCAACCTGACCTTGCATGTTTCCAGGGATGGGGCATCTACCACCTCTCTGGGAAACCCATTCCAGTGTATCACCACACTTGTAAAAAATTTCTTCCTTCTATCTAGTCTCAGTCTACCCTCTTTTTGTTTAAAAGCATTACCCCTTTTTCTATCGCAACAAGCCCTGCTAAAAAGTTTGTCCCCATCTTTCTTATAAGCACCCTTTAGGTACTGGAAGGCTGCTATAAGTCTCCTCAGAGCCTTCTCTTCTCCAGGCTGAATCAACCCAACTATTTCAGCCTGTCCTCATAGGAGAAGTGCTCCAGCTCTCTGATCATTTTTGTGGCCCTCCTCTTGACCCACTCCAACATGCCTTTCCAGGGTCCATGTTGTTCCTGGGGCTTTCCTGGGCCTGAGGGGCCCAGAGCTGGACGCAGTACTCCAGGTGGGGTCTCACCACAGCGGAGTAGAGGGGCAGAGTCACCTCCCTGGACCTGCTGGCCATGCTTAATTTGATGCAGGATACGGTTGGCTTTCTGGACTGCAAGAACACATTGTTGGCTCATGTCCAACTTTTCATCCACCAGTACCCCCAAGTCCTTCTCCTCAGGGCTCCCCTCAATTCCTTCATCCCCCAGCCTGTATTGGTACCGAGGATTGCCCCAACCCAGGTGCAGAACTGTGCACTTGACCTTGTTGAACTTCATGAGGTTCACACAGGCTCACTTCTCAAGCCTGTCCAGGACCCTCTGGATGGCATCCCATGTCTCACGCATGTCAACTGCACCACTCAGCTTGGTGTTGTCTGCAAACTTGCTGAGAGTGCACTCGATCCCACTGTCTATGTCATTGCTAAAGATATTAAACCGTACTAGTCCCAGTATGGACCCTTGAGACATCTCTTGTCGCCAATCTCCATCTGGACATTGAGCTGTTGACCCACTACCGTTTGGATGCGACAATCCAACCAATTCCTCATCTACCAAATCGTACACTCATCAAATCCATATCTCTCCAAGGATGTTGTGGGGGATCATGTCAAAGGCCTTACAGAAGTCCAGATAGATGACATCCATTGCTCTCCTTGTTCACTGCTAATTTTCAAGGAGATGTCAGGGTGGTTGAAGTCCCCCAGCAGGACAAGAGCCTGCGAGTGCAATGCCTCCCGTACCTGAAGTAAGAAGGCTTCATCAATAGGCTCCCCTTTATCAGCCAGCCTGTAGCGGACACCGACCACAAGGCTCCCTTTGTTGCTTCAGTCTCTAATTCTTACCCATAAGCTTTCAACCTGCTCATGGCTATGCTTCAGAGACAGCTCTTCACACTCCTATCCGTTTCTTGATGTAAGGGGCAACACCTTCACCTCTCCTTCCTTGGCTGTCCCTTCTGAACAGCCTGTAGCCACCGATTGCCACACCCCAGTCATGGGATTCCTCCCACCAAGTTTCAATAATGGCAACTAGGTCACAGCTTTCTAGCAGCATGGTGGCTTCCAACTCCTCCTGTTTGTTGCCCATGCTGTGTGCATTGGTGTAGAGGCACTTCAGCTGGGCTGTTTGGCTGTGTCACCTTCGTAGAAGAACACCCCATAATTCCTTTGGGGTATTTCACTGGTGTTTCCCTCTTGGCTCCTATTACCTCAAGATCTCTGGCTCATCTCTGGAAGACTTCAAGTGTGCTGCAGTGTAGCCTGCACATCTCGGAGCACCAGGCTGAGGACCCTCACTAGCACCCTATCCCTCTAACTTTGGTGTGTCATCCTATGGCTTGTCATGTGCAAGCCTGATATTGTCCCCCTCCCGCTTCGAGCCAGGTTTAAAGCTCTGTCAATTAGCCCTCCGACCTTATGATCAAAGACCCTCATTCACACACTAGCAAAACCAGGTAAGTTCCTGCCTCACATATGCATCCAAAAATCAGTCTATTTGTGGATACTGTGCTCCTGTAGTATGTATCTTATATCCTATTATCTTAAATTTTTGGAAGCTGTTGAATATCTTGCAAGCAAAGGATGTATTATACAAACAGTTAAGGTCCTATTTGATATAATACGTTGTTAAAAGGAAAAAAAAACCCAAAACTATCCTATGAGATTTTTCTGAAGCAAAAGATGTATTCTTCTCTCGTTGCCTCTAATTTCAAAATTGCCTAGGATAACACGAGTGCCTCTGCACGTTTTAGGTATGCCATGCTTGATTTATTTCTTGCCTAAGGCTTTATTTCTCTAGACATCTAGACAATTTGGGTCCAAATCTGGCATGCAAACTACACAAAATATACATAGAGCCGACTTGCAGCTATCATTACGTTTTACATGGTTATTACAGTGCTTTCAAAGAGAGTAGGAAATGGCATAGGAAGGAAAAGCAATTATCATAGGTGTCTGACAAAGTATGCAGCAGAACCAACAAGAAATATAAAATTTTTTTTTAAATATATAAAACATAAAAAGAAAACACAAGTTATATAAGACAAAAGATATATCAAGATATGTAAAACACAAGACAAATACCACAAGATACATAAAATAGAAAACACAATATTTATATACTACAGCAGCTTAACGCCAGTGTCCTCCCTTTCCCCCCGCCCCCATGATGTTATAGCGATTCCTTCTTACTGCACAGGAGAAACGGAGCTCTGTCATACAGCTGTAGCTCACTTCTCTTATAGTCTCACTGCCTTGGCTATCCAGCAACACGGAGTATTGCATTTCTCCACCTCTTCGACACTATGCAACTTGACAGATCTTGCACAGATGGGCTAAAAATGCGTTTGTATGGTAGCAAAATAAACAAGGAGCCATGGCCCGTCATGTGGGAGTGGCCACTCTTCTGCTGCTACAGCCTGTGGACCTTTAATAGAGGGCACAGGACAGGCATACGAGTATTTTCAAATCATGGCGTTATTTCTTCATAGCTGTATATAATTGCTACACTGTCCCTGAGTCCTCAAGGATAGAAAGGGAAGGGTTCTCTGCCTGACCTTTCCCTTTGAATTTTTGTAAATAATCAGCCCATACCAGATGTAAGCATAACACAAAACAGCTGTAGAACTTCCTTTCTTTCTGTATCAAGCAGCAAAATCCGTTCCTTAGTCGCTTGTCAAAACTAGCAGCAGCATCTCTCCAAACTTGGTATGTGAACACACATTTTATGTCAGCAACCTTGCAGTTTTGCGTTATCCAGCTCATTGCTTAAGATTATTAAAGGGGTATCTCCAATTATCATGAGTGATACCATGTTCTGTAATAACAATAAAACCAGGCCTGCTCTTAAGCTCTATGGCCTTTCAGAGAAAGAAGAATAACTGTTTTTCAAGACATAGGAGAGCTATTCTGCCCCCACCCAAGCTAAAGCATAACAAATTAATCACATTAAGGTTTTCAAAACATTTCCAGAAAATATTCAGTTTATCTTCCTTATCTACTTACAGAGACAGAACTCTGTAAAAAGTCTAAAATGAAGACCCTGAATAGGGTCCAACAAATGATTTAAAGCTCAGGCATGTTCAATATCTTTGGAACAAATAATTTTTGTTTAGACAATGGTTCAGTATTTTCTCAAAACCTTACCTACCTATACTTGAGCTTTTTAACAGAGAGCAAGTCCCCTGCCTTTGGTTTAGGTTTGATTTCTAGCATTTTAGTTTAGATGTTCATATGCCCTTAGGAATGCTTATTATGATTTAAGCAGCACCTGCAAATTCTGAGAGAAATTCAAACACTATATTTTACCTTTGTCTATCTGATATGAAAACCTATACATACCTACTAAGCAAATGAATATAACATCGTGCAAGATTACAGGACACAGTTTATGTTACACTTTGTAGCCCAGCTGCTTATCAATTTTCAAATAAGAAAAAGCAAATGCAAGGCTTGGAGTAGCACTGTGTGAGATATAGTGACATAGTTCACAAGACAGCAAATTGCTTTTCATTCAAGAAGAGCAGTATTCACATGAAGTACACAAATCTCAGTTGCTCCTTTACATTCATTGCTTCCTTTTCAAGAATTGGAATCTTTTTTTCCATTCAAAACTAATAGGTATCTTGAATAAAGCGTCAAAATGTAACATCATCCCCCCTACCCCTCTTTCCTAGGTATTGGATTAAAATTGAACTATAGACCTTGCAGTAATTCAGGAGAGGACACACATGTTGCTGCTTTAGAAAAGGCAGCAGTAAATCCTTATTTTACAGGTATTCCGCATTAACCATGCAGGATGGAAGCAGAGGTGATAAAAGTTTAGTTATGCATTTCTCTGCAAGAGAGTAGAAATTGCTTCAGCCCAAGTATCCCACTGCAGCTACATCAATTCACTATAGAGCCGCTAGAGTGGCATTATAGCATTTAAAATTGACATTTAAAATATTACCAGCAACAGGTGGTAAAACTAGTTGGAAACACTTAAAAATATGTATCACTGCATCAATTTATTTTATGGCCTCAAGTTACGCTGGGGGAGGTTTAGATTGAATTTCCTCATGGAAAAATTTCCTCAAGGAAAGGGTTGTCAAACAGTGGAACAGGCTGCCCAGGGAAGTGGTGGAATCATCATCCCTGGAGGTATTTAAAAGAGGGGTAGACGTGGTGCTGAGGGACATGGTTTAGTGGTGGTTTTTGTCAGAGTGAGGTTGATGGTCGGACTCAATGATTTTAAAGGTCCCTTCCAACCTTGACGATTTTATGACTCTGTATTTCCTAAGTGACATATTTATGTCACTTACAATATTATTATGTCACATATGATGGTTGGACTAGATGATCTGAAAGGTCCCTTCCAACCTAGGCCATTCTATGATTCTATGATTATTTGGGGGACTTCTCTTAGTCCCCCAGATAACAGAGAAGTTTTGAAATGCAGGATGTATTAGAAAGTGATGGAGAGCTATCACATATCAGTTTTACTTATTAACACTTCCCGAAAGTGAGGATACGTGGACTAAGCTTAGAAATAGATATTTGCAATATAGTTTTTCCCTGCTGTAATTGGTTTCCACAAACACTACATCTAACAATGCAGATGTACATTCCACCTGCTCTGGTTTTAGTAACATCCTGGTTTGAGGTAAACAGAATCAACTTTTTGTTCAGTAATTTTACTTATCTAAGCCGCTTCTAACTCTCTGAAATTAACAGCGTGTTGTGCCAAAAAGGGTTCATTCTCAGAGTGATAAGACCAATGTTTACAATTATTGCCAAGAAATGGTATGCAGTTAAGCTCTTGCTTATACTTATTGCTATAACAACCAAGGTCAGCTAATTTTGTTATTTGCCCCGTTGGAGGGTCGGAAGCGGAGAGGCATAGAGGGGTCCCACCTGCGGGGAGGAGCGGACAGGACAGGTGACCCAAAACTGACCAACTGGGTATTCCGTCCCATCTGCCCCATGCTCAGTGTAAAAGCTGAGGGATCAATGGGTCAGTCTCTTTTCTTCAATGGCCGACATCTGAGGAGGACCCTGTCTGTTCATCTGCCTTTGATCCCGATCCGTGTGTTCCTGACTCCACCTGTGGAATCCAGTTCCCATCTGTTGCTGAGTCCAGTCTGGGACTTCCCCAGTGCCTGCCAGTGATGTCGTCCTGGGAGCTTAATACGGTTTTGTATATACTGTATCTATTTTATTATTTCCTTTTTATTTTACTATTAATATTACATTAAAGTAGATTAGTTTCTTCTAAACTCGTAAATCTCTTTATCTCTCCTCCTCCTCTCCGTATCCAAGAGATGGGGGGAGAGCATCTGTCGCCAGCCATTGGCCAATCTGGCCAAAGCCATAACAAGTAAGTAACTGAAAAGGATACCTTGAGGTGGATCAGTTCCCATGCATACAAAAATACCCCCGTACACATACTGAACACAGGCCACAAACTAGAGCAAGACATTAACAGCACTTTTAATGTATCAATTTATTGCATATGTCAGTACATAAAAATAGAAAAGTGTTTTTTGTAAAATTAATTTTATTGTAAAAACCAGACTAGAATGAGAATGTAAAACTTTGCCACAATTAGCACATATACAGTAACATTTACGCTTTGTCTACAAAACTTAAGAATACTTTATAAGACATTTTTGCTTTAACTATATATTAAAGAAAAATAAAATAAAAAGCTTGCATCATATATTCAATCACTGTTTCTGAATTCGAAACACAAGTGTTATTTAGAACTTCAATATGCTATTTACACTTCAGCGGGGTTCTAATCTAAATTATACAAGCAGGATGGCATTGTAAATTATTCTTAATGGGATACTTCAGGCTGATCCCACTACATGCAAGAGGCACTGATTTTGTATTTGGCAGAAGTGCCCCTAGCAAAATCATCTGTCTTTAACAAAAATAAAAATGTACTTCTCAGGAATTGAATTACGAAATACAAATGGAGGTACGTCTGCATCTTTTTGCTAATAGAAGAGACCATACCTTGGACTCTCAATTCAGCCTTGCATTCTTCACTGTGAACATCCAACGTGATGCAAATGATTAGCTTAGAGATGCTGATATGCATATTTAGTATAAGTAGTTAATCCATCTGCCCTTCAACTGAGAGATTGTCCATAGCCTACCAAATGTATTTGTGCTCTATTTCTAATTTTACCTGAGAAATGGACATGAGGGCAGCTACACCAGTTAACATTTCTTCAGATGAAAGCATAGCTTATCTCTCTCTGCATTTCACAGTTCAGAAACAAATATTGGGAATGTAAACTTGGGCTAGCAGGAAGCCTCAAATATTTCCACTAATTAAAACCACACACACGTGTGCACACACAAGGTCTTATACTGGACGCTTCCTTACAAGGACTTTACTGCTACAGCTGCTCCAGTTCAACTCCTGACCCGTCCACTCTTTTATTTTTTCTTTTATTTTCTTTATTTGTTTTTTAAACTTAAAAGTTCCTCTTATAAAAGAAACAATGCCTTTAATGAGCATATTTAAACCAAGAGGCTTTCTTACAAACCTGTGAAAATAACTCAACTTCCTCTTCCCATACTAGAAATTTATATATATAGGACAAAGAGCTGGGAAACACCTATACACAAATGGAGAACTGTTAAAGGAAAACATATAATAGTATTAAGTGGAATAAACGCAACAGTATCACAATACACCTTTTGGCAATTTAAAGTTATTACTACTACGTTGCTTGCAGTTCACTGTCTGAAAATGGCTTTTAGCAGCAGATAATTCTGTTGAAACCGAGACCATAAAATAAAAGCAAGTCTTGACTTGTCAAAACAAGTTTCTTCCCCTTTTCCCTCCCTTAAAAGATAGTATGTACCGCAGTGGAATATTTGCATTAAAAAAAAACCATTTCCTTCCCACTTTCTTTCAGTGGATTTCATAGTCAATGCAATAAAAAATAGCATGATAACAGACATTCATTCACAAGTGTATGTGCGCAACCCACTAACGGAGAAGTAAAAATGTGCATATGTGGAAGAAACCACACGGAGTGTGAAGGAGGCATATATGTCAACGGTGTCTTCTCACACCCAATACTTGCAAAATCAGGCTAAGTTTTCACCCTTATGTCCTGCAGACAGTATAGCGACATGATACGGCTTGATAATCAAAAGTCATAGTTAGATACAGTCCACTCTGAACAGCTCCAGATTGCCATAATTTGACTTAGCAACTGTGTGCCCAAGCAAGACTTCAGCTGTATGTAAGTGCCATATAATATTGGGGGTATTTTGGGTTGAAGTTTTTGTTTGTCTTTGAGTGGCAGAAAGTGGGGTAAAAAGTCACGTTACTTTAGAAATCAACATTTTATGAAAAAACAATGGGACTTAATGGCAAGTTATGAGAACTTCTGAAACATTTACTTTCTCTTCACTCTGTCTCTAACAAACAAACTTCTTTTGGCTTTATCCACTTTTTAGAAAAGCAGTATTTGCCCACTCATTTCCTTCTCTCCCTCCACCTTAATTCTACAGCAATGTGAAGTAGCTGAAACAATCCATGCGAGCAGGTCACGTTTTCATTTCAGAATACATCAGGGAAAGGGAATGCTGTCTATTAACTCCCTTCTGCTATATAAGCACACCCCCCACTCCCCCAGTCAAACTTCACCAATATACCTTCCCCACCTGCCTCCCCCCTAAAAAATACTACCACCAGAAGGCTGAGGAGATAAGCTTTGGTTTCACTCAGACTTAAAACTATGCTCAGTCTGTCATTTTGGGTCCATAGATCCAAAAAGGTCTACAGCTTATTTCAATCAACACTAATAAACTTGATAACAGTGTGCCAAAAGATACTTACCAGAGAAAGCAGCAACTTCTGTTATGTATGTTTATTGAAAATAATAATAAAAAAAAAATCACATTTAAGCAAAGATGTATCACCCTATCTATAAATTGCCAACAACTATTACCCATGTGTACGTAAGACTTGTAACTCCATGTAATAAATTTCAGGAGGCATGACCATTAAGGCACCAGTTCAGGAAAGCAGTTTTATTCAAGCGGAGAACTTAAGCACAAGCTTAAAATACCACTGTCCATCAGGAAACAGATTTTAAGTGTGTGCTAAGATGCTTTTCTGAATCGGGACAACATGGCAGAAAACTTTATTTAAAAATTTCAATCTGAAGGGCAACAGATTGTGTAGAGGCTTTTCCACAGTTCGTTCTTCTCATAAAAAAATATTTTGAAGAGGCAAACTGAACTGCAGCAAATGAGAAATTAAACCTGCAGAAGAGATTTAAACTCCAGTACACTCCAGTACAGACTGAGCTGACAGCATACGACTTTGATGTGACTACCTAGGATAAAGACCCCTAAAAATAAAAAAAAAGCAACCTGACATTCAGACAGAATTAAACTCTCTCAATTTAAGCACTGATGGCTCTGAAATGGTGAGATACTAGCCTCAAAAATCCCAGCAGAGATAAAGAAAACTTGCCGATGCTTAGACTGTTTCCACATGGTATAACAGAACTTCAAGACTTTCTGCAAGCAAATGGGTGAAAGTGTTAAAATAAGCATCGTCTCTTTCAGATTAACTAAGCTTAGGTCCACTAAATTTAATGCACTGCTCATTTTTGTTATCCCTGCTGTAACAACTGCATACGTTAATCTCTAATCAGGTGGATCATTGGTAATTATTTGGATTTGTTTCTTTTGGACTAATAAATAAAGGGCACAGCCATATAATTACAGCAGCCTAAAAATCAAACACAAATACATACTTTTACCTTGTGTGACACACTTTTCTATCACACCATCCACTCTGCCTTGGGAAATCCCACCTCAAATGCACAAGCAGACTAATACCAACAAATAGTTTGCCTATACATTAGTGAGGAGAGCCTGGGGCAGAAAGGAGCTTTTTAAAGGTTACTTTTCTGTTTTCTATGAAATTGCCTGGGCAAAATCCTGAAACCGTGATGTTTAGGCACACACAACTTTCTGGGCACTATTATAATACAAATAGAAAAATGAAAAGAGGAAAAGAGGAAAAGTGTCTTTTCCTCTTGAGTTGCAGTTTGAAATATATATGTATGCATAACCATAAAAAACAGTAATAACCCAGGATAGTATACCTGCAAGTATACTCTACTATTAATGTTATTTTATATTATTTAGCACATTAAAGACTTCCCACCTTGCATAATATAAAATTTCAAGGAATAAAACACTAATCTCATGCATGGCACACTTTAAATAAACTCTAAGGGAAACAACAAATCATTGTGCTAACCATGACTGTCCAAGAAGCTCACACACACAGCAGTGAATACTGAAGTGCCTCCCATTGTTCTAAACTAATACATTCTGTACTACTTTTGTAGCAAGTTCCTTTAATAGCATCCGTTGTACATATCAAACAAATGGAATATATGGACAGAGATACCAAAAAAGTACGAGAAAGACATAAAATGGTTCATTTACAATGCTGCAAATGTAAAAGTTATCTGGAACATCTTAATAAAGCATCAGACCTTTCCAAGTTTAATTTTACTCTTTAGGCAAGTACAGACATGACATACATTTAAAAATGGACATTCTTTCACCACTTTTCACAAATCAAGGTACAGTGCAGGTACTCCCCCCTCCCCACCCCAAAGAGGAATATCAATTATATTATTGTTACGTTAGATGATGTTTTCGCCATTTCTTCAGGGGAGTGACTCTTTATTACTTCTTTGATGAACTGTTCGAGTGCAGTGAAATAACCCTGGCACTGCCAAGTGTCATTATGAGTTCCATCAGGAAATATCGCCAATCTCTTAGTCCGAGCTGGGGATAATTCATAAAGTTGCTTCATCATAACTGGTGGAATTAACTGGTCAGACAACCCAGAGATGAAGAGAGAAGGCATTCTGCACTGAGAGATTTTTCTGTAGGACAGAAATTTATTTTTGTAGCACCATAAAGGAAGGTATCTCATTGGAAAGAAAGAAAACAAAGTGCTGGCCATGTATGGGATGCTAAGAAAGGTGTTCTCCACCACGATGGCAGAAATCCTATGGGAATTTTCAGAAGCTAAGTGAATAGCTACTGCTCCCCCCAAGGAACGGCCAAAAAGAAAAATTTTTGTTTTATCAAGATCAGACCGAGTCATCACATAGTCTAAGACAGCCTCAGAATCTAAGTACAAACCTTCTTCACTTGCTTCTCCTTCACTTTTTCCATACCCTCTATAATCAACAAGAATTAAGTTTACTTTCAGGTTTACCAGCATTAACAAAGCATTTGGCAACCTGTGGCCAATGTTGCCTGCGTTCCCGTGGAAGTAAATGATGGTTGGAGAATATGCTGCATTGTCCCCTGTGTATCTCAGCAGAATAAGATTGAGAAGAACTCCATCTTTGGTTTTGATGAAGATATTTTCATGTGGTATACCAGTAGGCATAGGAACATAAAGGCGTGATGAAGAGGGCTGTTCAGGAAAGTAAAGCAGCACATCCTGGAATTTATATAATATGCCTGCTATTGACACAAATATTAATATAAGTAGTATAATGCCGCCGTACAAGTGAAAAGTTACTATCAAGGGTAAAAGACAAATACGGCAGAGACTCCAAGACCAGGAAGCCAAAGCTAGTAGCCATCTTTTAACAAAGGTCCAAAGCATCCATGACTTTTCCATTGTAGAAGTCAGTGATCTTTTACTCCAAGTAAATCCTGTAAAAAAAACCCAAACATATATGTATAAATATAGGGAGGGGAAAAAAAAAAAAAAAAGGGATGTGATTTAAGCATTCATGCTTGCAGAAGATTAATGGCAAGTAAATACATTAGGGCATAAACATCAAACTTGGTGGCAAACTCCCTTTCAATTTTTGGAAACCATTCAGCTCTGTAAAACAAGCAGAAAAGCAATCACGAGGAAAAGGCTTTAGAACTCTTCAGAATTCCATTTATACTACTTCAGCAGGCAAGGTCCATCAGCAGCACTACAAAATTGGTTGCCTGGGACCATAACAACTTATGTTTTCACCCATTCCTCCCTACCGACCAACAGAACAACCATACAGACTGTATCACCAGTTTGTCCAAGCTTCTCATATAAGTAATTCTAGAATCCAAAGAACGCAGACAAAAATAGCCCTTATTTCTAAATTGCTGCTGCTTAAGGCCAAGAGTAAGCCTATGCACTTCACTCTGCATCCAGCAGAGGCTCACAATGCACACAGGGTCTGCGATCATTTAGTAGCTGTGGATCAGAATCTTGATCAACTGTGATTACAGAGCAACACGTAAACTGCAGAAGATACTCCTCTACAGTAAGATACTACACTGTAGTTGCATTTGTGACAGCTGTTTTGCTATATTTGGGTTGGTTCTGATGTATAATGATGGTTTTCCACAATCAGATCAGTAATCTATATTAAATCTTTAGCTGAATGAAGGATTATATCATCATACAAGACCACTGAAAACAGCCAGCAAACTACATTATTCTTTGATCAATGAAAAGCACAACTGCTGAAAAGTCTAAACATGAAAACAGACTCATGACAAAAACATACACGCAGCATAAAGTGAGGAGAGTGGTATTAATGATAATGAATTATATCTTCTTTCTAACCATAAGAGACAGTTATGTCTTACAGCATACACAGAATCTCTTGCATTATTCACTGCTGGATTCAAATATATTACCGAAATAGGCAAAAACTGCTAAACCTACATGAGAACTACAGCAACCATTCAGTCACCACTGAGCTGAATAGCCATACTGCCTGGAAGTGACAACACAGGCTCGCTTGTTTAAGAACACTCTAAGTTATATAGCAGATAATAATTACAGCTTAGGAAACACTCAAAGTTATAACCTCCTAAAGCAACGTAGCGCAGTAAGAAGCCGAATTAACTCCAAAGGAGTCTGACATGCAGAGATACATTCAAGCATTCAAGTCACAGGACCTACACCGAAATAAGCTGTATGGCCTAATACTACTGGAGAGGGCTGCAACTGCACCAGACACCTTAATAGGATTGAGTGATAAAAGGTGACCTCTGCAGTCACAGCCTTTGCACTCCACAGATATGATAAGCACCTAATAGGACCAGGAAAAAAAAAGTAATCTCTAATTACTTTATGTGTCAATTAAATAATCTTAAGATTTACATATTAACCAAAGGCAACCTGAAATTAAGCTTTTATATAATGTATCCACACCAAATATATAAAACTGGTGAAATATAAACTAGTCTAGAGAGCAATTATCCCAACTTTGTTCTATTATTTATGAGCTCCCGTTCAATATTCACATCCAAGTATGCGCAAATATTGTCTATACAAAAATTTAATTCTTGTGATCCATTTCTCTAGTAAAGAAGTCACAGTAATTACAAGACACATAAAGCAGACACTTTAATTTGAACGAGCACTTCTAATGAAGCTGACAAATATTTCCTGCATTACTTTTTGAGACTGTAAGAACACTGATAATGACACAGTAAAAATACTCTCCTTATCTATGCGATTCAAAGTTTTGCTGACTTTCTCAGAAACTCAAATGCTTCCTCAACAAGACATTCACAAAACAGTAAGAGATCCATCATTAAAACAGCTACTGAAAACCAAAGAAGTCATAAAAATCTTAAGGTGACTGAGGTCTGTGGATGGCTATCCCATATGCACTAAGGATCACTATATGAAGACTGATACTCAGAGCTGACATTATAAGCCATGTTAGTTTCATCTGTGCACAGCTTCCTATTTTCATTTTAGTAGGATAACATTATCAAAATGGTAAACTGCTGAAATACTGCTGCTGTGCGATTACCTATGATATCTATATAAAAGTATATATATAAAGTTTGCTATTGGAGTTACAAAACCAATGTATCGTACAACTAGAGCTCAACATATGGTAGTTAGCAGGAAGGGTAAACTATACACAGCCACAAATGTTTCATGCTCACCTACATATTTAAGTAAAGTTGACTACCCTGCACTAATGAACAACTACACCTGGGAGTGCTGTGGATGGCCAGCTTAACATGAGCCAGCAGTGTGCCCAGCTGGCCAAGAAGGCCAACAGCATTCTGGGCTGTATCAGGAATAGCGTGGCCAGCAGGAGCAGGGAAGTGATCATGCCTGTGTACTCCGCACTGGTGAGGCCTCACCTCGAGTCCTGTGTTCAGTTCTGGGCCCCACTGTACAAGAGGGACATTGAAGTGCTGGAGCATATTCCAGAGGAGAGCTCCCAGGCTGGTGAGGGGTCTGGAGACCAGGTCATATGAGGAGAGGCTGAGGGGGCTGGGCATGTTTAGCTTGGAGAAGAGGAGACTGAGGGGAGACCTCATTGCCCTCAACTACCTGAAAGGAGGCTGGAGAGAGGCGGGTGTTGGCCTCTTCTCCCAGGTGAATAATGACAGGACCAGAGGAAATGGTCTGAAGCTGCAGCAGGGGAGGTTTAGATTAGATATTAGGAAGAATTACTTTACTGAAAGAGTGGTCAGGCACTGGAACTGCCTGCCCAGGGAGGTGGTTGAGTCACCATCCCTAGAGATATTTAAGAAACGTCTAGGTGTGGCTCTTCAGGGCATGCTCTAGTGGCAGAGACTGTAGGTTGTTTGGTTGGACTCGATGATCTCAAAGGTCCTTTCCAACCATGAAGCTTCTGTGATGATACACAACTATTCAACTTTTCTTCACAGCTAAGTGAAACTTCATTAGCTCCATCCGTTTCCAGGCTTGAATCAGACCAAGTCTCTTACTTCACATCTTACTGCAAGATTTGATAGCTAGAGAACTAAGATACAAGTTTCTCACACTTTCTTCCCCACCAACTTCAAAGACCACAAGAAAGGAAAATTATGGTTTCTCAAACAAGCACACAGGCCTAGAAGTGACTCAAAGCCAAGTCAATAGAAGCTGATTCTCAATAAAGCTACAAACCATCCTTTCTATGGAGCCCAAAGTAGCAGGCCTTCCAAACATTATCTTGTTTGGCCTGAACAGTGGATTTCCACTTAAAGTACATAAATAAAAATGGTAAGCTAATATATTAATTTTCAGTGACCAATAAGGTGTTCCGCAACACTTTTTGAAGTGTATGAGATCTGAGACTGCAAGACTACCAAAAAAAAAAGGAAACGCTTCTTGGCTTTCATTTCCCATTACTGTTGTGCTGGGTGGGAAGTTATACGCCCTTCAAACAGTTTACAATACAATATCTTACGATGCAAAAACTCTTATGTTGAATTATGAAGAGCACGTGTTGTGCTCCAATTTTTGTGACTAGCAGGATGCCAGAATAATCAGGGAAAGGGAGGAGGGCACAAGAAGGAAAGGGAAAACAATATGTTTAGACTTGATGTCTGAGCTGGTCAATCTGAGAAACAGAGCAGACCCAACACTTGGACAAGCCTGTTTCTCTTTCTAGACAAGACTACTTCTGTTCCTAGACTACAAGAACAACTTACAGACTTGCTCCATAACTGCCCAATGTCCTAGTTAAGACAAGAAGCGCGCACACCTTTATGTCTTCTAAAACAGAACTTTTTAAATCAATTTCTGTCATCTGCAAATATGACTAGATTTATTTTTTTTTAATGGCTGACTCTTTAGCAGGATTATCTGTTATATTGACTTCTACTGTTAGAATTATCATAGCTCTACAGAGAGATGGCATGAAACATCATCCACGTACTACAGTTGAAGACACTGAAACCAAAGGAAGTCAATAAGTTGGCCAGTGGCAGGCTAGCTGAAGTTCCGTTTCAGCCAGGGAAATAAGGTTTCCTTACAGATTTCCTTTTCAAATCTCCTAGATAAAATATTAACCCTTTGGAAATCATTCTTGCTTCACTAAAAAAAAAAATATCTTGGATTGTTTTAAGGAACACTATATTTCTATGGAGCGCAATTTCAAGCAATTGTCATAACTTGGCCAATGGCAAGGTTTTGCTACAAGAAGTCACATCACATTTTAGGGCATACACAGCAACAATATTTTATAACTACTGACTAAGTTGGAGGCTATGAAAACAGACATAAGGGAGATTTTTTTTTTTTAAACTTGTCATGAAAGTCAATATCTGTGACAAATATACAGTCATAAAGAGCAGAACCATACAGTTTTATCTGGCAGATGTTTACATAGGCAACTCTTATATTAATGGAAATTCCTACATAAGCTGTCCTTGTTCTTAGGTACTCTTACTACTAGAAAATATTTCCTAGTACTCAACAGGAAGGGAGACTGAGGAACTTAAATTCTTTCTTTCTAGTTCAATGTTTATTAACCTCCACATATGTAAACTGCCTTCAATTTCTCCAGACTATATAAACTCTGTTCCTCTGGAATCTCCTCACAGGTGCTGTTTTCTTATCACAAATATGATCAGAGGTCTTTCCTCTAGCATCTATCTGCTTCACATTTCCTCCTGTCCCTCTGATAATGCTGCATTAGAAAGGCTAGCCTTTGTGAATGCTGGTGGTTCCCACAAGTGGTTTTTGATGACGCTTGTAAACTTAAGAGACAAGTAGAAGACAATATTGAAATACAAAGTTCTATTGCGGAAACCATTAGCACAGAATAATAGCAATGTGGCCCAATTCAACACTAAGACCTAATGAAAGTAAGACTTTGCCAGACTGCTGCTGTGCCTTTGGCTTTAAGATCATTAAAGACCAGTTCAGTTTGCACAGCCACAGAACTGCATTGCCTCTCAAAACAGAAATGAAATTTGGAAGTGATGAGTTTCAATTCTATGCCACAGAGATATACACATATGTAGGTGTTGAATTATTGCAGACATCTATGTTCTAGCAGATGAGCTAGAAATACCATAATTCAGTAACTACCGAAAATATAAATCACTCGTAACAATAAAAATTCTGAGGAAAAAACCCAAAGTCTTTATGAGCAAGACATTTTAATAGTATTCTGTTGTGCCCTAATGCTATTCTTAAATGCTTAATGTCATTATCAACTGAAGATCATAAAAACTCAAGCACATACTTAAAGTACTTGGGAACAGTTTTTCACTAATTTTGAATGGCATTTTAAATTAATTTTGTATTTGCCACAACTTTTGTTGCATGTTTTGTCTTTGTCTACATTTTTAATATTAAAAAGTTCTATTTTCATACACTAATCACATTAGAAAACATTTACCTTTGGATGCGATGATTTCCCAGGCTTCATCTCTGCCTGAAAGACAATTTAATTTATGAACTTTGAGTAAAACCGCTTTTGAACTACACACATAATTACTGTTTGTCTTCAGTTACTTGAAAGAAAATTAAGAAGTGCTAACAGCCAACAGCCCTGGAAGCTATATCTACTTTACTGACAAAACCGTGCATATCACACTCATGTTTCTATCAAGCTCAGCTCTTGTTTGAAGCATCTGATAAACCTGAAAACAACACCTTATAATGAAGTTCAAGAATAATGTTGAAATGTCCTGGACTATACATACAACACACAGTATAAAATGTACATAGTGCATAACAACAAAGTTATGATAAATTTACATTGCCTCCTTAAAGCTAACCTTTAGTGTATGAGCAGTGTATTCCGGTGTTTAACAGCTGCTTTAAAGAGAAAGGGCTTAAAAAAAAAAAAAGTTAAACATGCTGCAATCCTTCAGGTTTCACTGTTTCAGAACAAACAAACGAGATATTTCTTAAGAACACAGAGAAATATCCAAAGATACCTGTTTCTTTCTACTGCAGTACCTTCCCCTACTTTCCACCTCCTCCAGATACAGACAAGATTTAGACAAGCTTTTATGTTTACTCATATTTATTCAAAAGACTTCTGCAAGTAGAAATATTAAATCCTCAACTGTAAAAAAAAAAGTTTCAGAGGGGGGACTAATCTGAAAGAAAACCTATAAATTTAGTAAGGACGGGAAAAATAAGTTTTGCTAATACTAAAATCTTACAGAGACTCTACTTTAATAAAAAAAATCCCCAAACAAACAAAATCAAAATAAAACCCAGCAAAGTAGCTAGTCCTAATCATGAAAAAGGCAGAGTAAGAACAACTAAGTGTCAGACATTTAAGGGCTCTGGCTTTTAAGATCAGCAAGCCTCCTGTCCTAATTATTTCAAACAGCAAACTTCCACAGCTCTGCATCAGGTGGTACATTTTCATAATTGAAAGTGTTTCCTCTTAACTCTTATTATACTTCCCCTCCCAAATGACAAATTTTAATGAACCTTACAAGCATATCTTTAATTATTATGGTACTGGGTAAAAACAAACACACACAACAAAACAAGAACAAGCTAAGGACTGTTATCATATTAGAGCCTTAGCTTTCTAGTGAGCACAGCCTCCTAAAACATATCACTTTCCAAGCATATTAAATTATTCCCTTTTTTACCTAAATAAACATCCTGCTCAACCTTTTCAATACATTCACTGGGCATATTTAGCCACATTGAAGTTACCATCATCTGCCCCATATTGCACAAGCATGCCGATTTGCAGAAATTATTCCATGTGACAGCAGAGACAAACGAAACACCAGAGCCACATCTTGCTGTGAAGATGCAAAAGTTCCCCCGGGGCTCCGCAGGAAGGCACCTGAAGGAACTTTTAACGGTGCTGTCAAGGCAGCGGTCCCTCGGCAGCGACGTCCCGACAGGCCGGAAAAAGAGCCACACAAGCCCACGGGACAACATCCCGCCTGTCACCCGCCCCCTACCCCCCAGGGAAGGGCCGCATTTAGTCACGGCGGGACCCTAAAATACCAAACAAACGAGATACGTCGGTCGGTCGGCCCCCACAGGCGCGACCTGGCTCCCGCCCGCCCCGGCCTTACAGGGGACGGGACCGTCCCGCCGCCGTCCCCAACCGCCACCCCTTCCCCGCGGGGCGAGGTGAGGCGAGACCCACCCGCCGCATCCTCCCGCCCAGCCGCCGGCGGTGCCTCAGGGCCAGCACAGCCCCCCGACGCGCAACTTCAACCACCGCTCCTTCCGAGACCGGAAATCACGCCCGCCGTCGCTTCCGCTTCCGGGTCAGGACCCGCCCGCCGCGGTAAATGCGCAGGCGCGGTCACTGTGACTTCCGCCCCCACAGACCCCGCTTCCGTGTAAGTCTCCTCTCTGGGGGCGGCAGGTCCTCCGCCGTTCTCCCTGAGAGCGGTTACGCGGCCTCGGAGGACTGCGTCAGGGTGGGCCTGGCGGGTCTCCTCAGCTGCTGGAGGAGCGGGTCGAGGGGCGGGTGGTGTCAGGGCGGGTTGCGTTCCCGGAGAGGGAGGGGGGTGGGGGAGAAAATGGGTCTCCGAGCAGTGAAATTCCCGCCTGCAGCAGTGGCACCGGCTCGACGAGAGAGTGAGAGGACGGGAGAAGCGCACCCCTCCCCGCCTGCGCGGCCGCTTCTCCCACCTGCTCGCCCTCTCGTCGAGCCGGTGCCTGTGTCTCAGCCTGGCTGCTGAGTTTCACCCCTAACTAAGGCTGGTGGTATGGGCTGGTGACCCTTATGTAACGATAACAATTACAGCCTCATTAGAAAACCAAGCAAAATGGATAAATCCTACTTAGACATACCCTTTTCAAGACAGAATAAGTCTTTTGAATGCTGATATTCTCCTTTTCTACAAATATATACTGTCTTGAATGCTGACGTTCTCCTTTTCTACAAATACATACTCTTTTTTTTTTTTTGTTGATGTTCTTCTCGAAAACCAGCCTCTGATGGCTTCCGCACCGGCTTCACAACCTTCTCCAAAAAAGACAGTGGCCTCTCACGTGCCCTTTGCGGATCTGTGTTCTACTCTGGAGCGAATCCAGACGTGTAAGTCTCGTCCAGAGAAAACCAAGTATTTCAAGGATTTCCTGGATTCCTGGAGAAAATTCCATGATGCGCTTCATCAGAAAGAGAAAGACGTCACGGATTCTTTTTATCCAGCTATGCGACTTATTCTTCCACAGCTGGAAAGAGAAAGGATGGCATATGGAATTAAAGAAACTATGCTTGCGAAGCTGTATATTGAACTGCTTAATTTGCCAAAAGATGGAAAAGATGCTGCAAAGCTTTTAAATTACAGAACACCTGCTGGCTCACGTGGAGATGCTGGAGATTTTGCAATGATCGCATACTTTGTGTTAAAACCTAGGAGCCCAAAACAAGGCAGACTGACAATAGAACAAGTCAACGAACACTTAGATGCAATAGCTAGTAATAATACTGCGAAAAACAAGGGAATGTTAAAGAAAAGTCTTCTTCAGTTAATTACCCAGAGCACAGCACTGGAACAAAAGTGGCTCATCCGCATGATTATAAAGGATCTAAAGCTTGGTGTTAGTCAACAAACGATATTTTCCATTTTTCATCCTGATGCTGCTGAATTACACAATGTCACAACTGATTTGGAAAAAGTTTGCAGACAACTGCATGATCCCTCTGTCTCACTTAGTGATGTTTCTATCATGTTGTTTTCTGCCTTTAAACCGATGCTTGCTGCTATTGCTGATGTCCAGCAAATTGAGAAGCAAATGAATAACCAGGTATTCTACATAGAAACTAAGCTGGACGGTGAGCGTATGCAGATGCACAAAGATGGAGACGTGTATAAATATTTTTCCCGAAATGGGTTTGACTATACTCAGCAGTTTGGTGCTTCCCCCCTTGATGGTTCATTAACGCCATTTATTCATAACGTATTTAAGAGCAATATACAAAATTGCATTCTTGATGGTGAAATGATGGCTTACAATCCTGAGACTCAAACCTTTATGCAAAAAGGAAACAAATTTGACATAAAAAGAATGGTGGAGGACTCTGATCTGCAGACCTGCTTCTGTGTGTTCGATGTATTGATGGTTAACGATCAGAAGTTGGGTCATGAAGTACTAAGCAAAAGATATGAAATCTTAAGTAGCGTATTTACCCCAGTAGCAGGCAGGATCCATGTTGTACAGAAAAAAAGTGCCAGAACAAGAAAAGAAGTAATTGATGCTTTAAATGAAGCAATAGATAACAGAGAAGAAGGGATTATGGTGAAAGATCCCATGTCCACCTACAAGCCTGACAAACGAGGGGAAGGCTGGTTAAAAATCAAGCCAGAATATGTCAATGGGCTAATGGATGAACTAGACCTTTTAATTGTTGGCGGTTACTGGGGGAAGGGCTCACGTGGTGGAATGATGTCTCATTTTCTGTGTGCGATTGCAGAGACGCCCCCTCCAAATGAAAAACCTACCGTTTTCCACACTATTTGTCGTGTTGGCTCTGGCTATACTATGAAGGAATTGTATGATCTAGGTTTGAAACTGGCTAAACACTGGAAGCCATACAATAGGAAGGACCCTCCCTGTAACATTTTGTGTGGAACTGAAAAACCAGAAATGTACATTGAACCTTGCAACTCTGTCATAGTCCAGATCAAGGCAGCCGAGATTGTTAACAGTGATATGTACAAAACTGACTGTACTTTGAGATTCCCCCGAATTGAGAAGATAAGAGAGGACAAAGAGTGGTACGAGTGCATGACTTCAGACATGTTAGAAGATCTCCGAAGCAAAGCAGAAGGGAAGCTGGCATCTAAGCACCTTCATATAGATGAGTATGATGAGCCACAAGAGAAAAAAAGGAAAACTATATCAAAGGTGAAGAGGATAATTGGAATAGCTGAGCAGTTTAAAGCTCCTGATCTTTCTACTGTAAACAAGGTTTCAAATGTATTTGAAGATGTTGAGTTTTGTGTTATGACAGGAATGGGAAAATACTCAAAGTCGTACCTGGAAAGCAGAATAGCCGAATATGGTGGCAGCGTGGTACAGAACCCGGGGCCAGAGACTTACTGTGTCATTGTAGGAGCTGAGAATGTCAGAGTGAAAAACATCATTGCTTCCAACAAATATGATGTGGTGAGGGCAGAGTGGCTCCTTCAGTGTTTTCAAACCAAAATGCTGGTGCCTTGGCAGCCAGCCTTTATGATTCACATGTCTCCTGACACAAAAGAACATTTTGCTCGTGAGTATGATTGTTATGGAGACAGCTACACAGCAGACACAGATGTTGCACAACTCAAGGAAGTGTTCTCAAGAATGGAAGACAGTAAGTTGGTACCTTTGGATGTGATTGCAGAGTTAGAAGAACGTTATTCATGGAACAGCTGTCAGCTCAGTATATTCAGAGGAAACACTATTTATGTGGACTGTTATGCTGTTGTTAATGAGCCCAGAACGAAAATCCGTGGAACAACACTATCGATTAGAGCTTTGGAGCTCCGTTTTTATGGTGCAAAAGTAGCCTCTCACCTTGAAGAGGGTGTCTCCCATGTTATTATAGGAGAAGATCATTCCCGGGTAAAAGAGATTAAAGCACTCAGGAGAACATTTGGGAAAAAATTTAAAATCGTATCTGAGCTGTGGGTAAAACAATCAGTGGAGGAAGGAGTCCCAAAGGATGAAAATCAGTACTTAGTTTAAAGTAGTTTTTAAGCTTGGAGCAAAAGCATTCTTGTTGGCCTGATTGCACTTGGATATTATGAGGTTGCATTAATTTTTTTGTGTGTTTTCATGTCTGTTTAAAGCTGGCTCTGGCTAAAGAATAACACCGTATTGCTGAAACTAGAGGAAAGCTTTTAATTATACTGTTGCGGAAGCAGGAGGATGCTAAGCCATGTTGGAGGAGGAAAAGAAACACCACCAGATAAATAATGTAAGCCTTTTATTTCACAAATGGGTCTCAGGAGAGATCTAATATTTTTACATGAGAGAATTCCTTGCTATTAATAGTGCTTACCTCCATTGTTCAAAATGGAGACAATAATTTAATATTTTATGGAGATTCTACTATTTAACGTATTGTTTATTTATCAATTTACAATCACACTGATGTTTTGTGTATATTCCATATGCTACAGAATCCAGTAATTTATAAACCTTGTCTGTATTATTTTATTTTGTTTACATTATTTTTAGCAGAACCCCACACAGCCTCAGTAGCACTTTGGTTTCAGGATATTGCATTGATCGCATGTTTCTTTGTATAAATAACCATTGTAAAACAAAACCTAAGCTTCTTGTTGAGGTGCTGATAAATCAATAATGACCTATATATCTGTAAAATGCAAATCAATTATTTAAAAACTGTAATGATCCCCTGTGCTCATTACAGTTAAACCGTGAAGCATGACAGAGCTAGGATTTTACACTAAACTATTAGTTTTATCTTTCAAAAAATGTTTCATAAGCTATTTCAGTAATGGAAGATTAATTTCTAATGTCCAGTTCAATGTATATTTTTTCAATTACAAAATAAATACATTTTTAAAGTCTGCCTGGTATGATTTTTTTAGTGAGAGGTATAACTCTTTTGAAAAAAACATGAAAAAATAATTCCTGATTTTACTCTGATAGATAATGTGTGCATTAACTTTGAGAAGAGAAAGCGTCGGGCCTCAGTTCTTGTTACATCAGTACTGGTATTAAACAGAACTGCTGTTGGGCTGATCATGTAGAACCAAGTTTTGGCTGACCTATTTCTTCAGTGCTTTTTGTGGTCATGTTCATATAAAAAATTACTGTAAAAAGAACTGGGAAATGTTATATGAAAGGCTAATTGGAAGGAAGTTTATTCTTATCTCTTACGGTTAGTGTAAACATTAGGAGCTCCTTTATTATTTGAAATATACTAAATAGGTAAAATGTAATAACCACTTTTCTTAGGCTACCATATAAATTGTTAAAACGCAGAATACTTTTTGTATACAAAAAATAGTATATACTGGAAGACAGTGCATTATTTTTCCTTTAATAATTCAAGCAGAAGACTGATATATGTAGAATACAATACCTTAGTTTTACCTTATTTGGCTTCTTCTGTGTAGTGTCATATATTCTGATTTATAAATAGAAAATCAGAAGAGCATTTGTCTTCATACCCATGCAGATTTCTCTTAAACGGGTTTTAGTAAAATACATATTTTAGGTGATCCTGGTTAGGAAAGTTAAGAGGAAAAAAAAAAAGGCAAATATGAATTAAAGCTGACTCTTGAGACATTGTCAAATATCTCACTTTGAGATCTAAATGTTTACAGATATGTATTTAAGAAGTATTAACACCATGTTGTCTTTTTGTACTCTCACAGCTGCGCAAGACTGGGGAATCTAGCACTAGTAACTTGCCAGCAAAATTGTTATTCTTTTTACTGATTCCTTAGTACACAGTGTACTGAAGGTTTATTTTTATATTTATTTAAATTGAAAGTTTACTTCTTCACAAATAAAAAAACCCAAACGTGCAGATGCAGTGTGCTGGCTTAGGTTGTTTTATTTTGGTTTTTGCATCAGTTCTAGTTAGAACTAGAAATTAATTGTTAATCGTGTATTTGTATATGGCATGATAATTAGCATACTGGATAACGTCAAACAATTTAGATGGTGTGTATCTCTTGGGTGCTGTTTTGCAAATTTACGTTTACTTTAAAACGTTTAATAAGAAGTGCTGTACTTCATAGGTCAGTGTAAAAAGGGAATCTTACCAGTACGCTGAAAATACAGGCATTGCAGGTCAGGTTTTCTTTTGAGATGTTTCTTTTACATGGTGACTTAGGTGGATAGACTGCGTGGATCTGTGGGCGAAGCTGGACCCAGCTATTATTAAAGTATGTATCTGGAATATGAGGATGGGACAGGAGAATCCATAGATCCTCTAAGCAAAGGCATTCTCACGGAAGAACAGTAGTGACAGGACAATAGGAGAAGTAGGGAAGAAGTTTGTGAATCTACTTAGTTTTAAGGAAATTCTGATTTGTACTGAAGGAACTAATGAAGGCTGTAAATGATTCAAAAAGTAAGAATACATTGTCCAGACACAAAAGTTTTTCTTAAAACATGAAATTATTTAAGGAGTTATGCAGAGAACTTCAGGCATCATGTCTAAGGATGAATGTAAGACAAGAT